>NC_139256.1:46151608-46751608 GCF_977018435.1 Lepisma saccharinum
AAAAAGAGGAGAGAAGGTTTGGAATAAAGAGTATGGGGAAGACCACAGAAAAGATATGCAAAGTGCTTAGGAAAGCGGGAATTAAAACTTACAGGAAGGGAGGGAGAAGCATCTTAGGAATAGCGAAGAATGCAAGCAAGAAAAAGGAGAACAGAGAAGAGGAAGAGGAAGGGGTTATCTACGAAGTGAAATGTAAAGAATGTCAGAGTGTGTACATAGGAGACACTAAAAAAAGGCTGAAATCTGGTTGAAACAACATAGGGATGATGTACGACTTAAGAGAGAGAGAAATGCAATATTTAAACACACGAGAGAAACAGGACATGACATAGAGTGGGATGAGGCTAAGCAGATAGGAAGGGAGAAGAGAATGCTAGTGAGAGAATAGAAGGAAGCCAAGGAAATAGAGAAGAAAGGCGAAGAAGACACAATGAACTGGAATGGGGGACTGAAGTTAAACAAAGAATGGAGGAAGGTGTTAGAAAGAGTGGATAGGACAAGAGAGCAAGAGGAGAGGAGAAGGGAGAAAAAAGAAGGAAAAAGAGCGTGAGATAAAAAGTCCAACCACATTCTATATGAAAGTAATTATGTTTAGCCTTTTAGGTGAAAGTACGGTTGGCAAATTAAAGCCCCTGCTAGAAAGTTCCTAAATACTTTCTAACAGTCTGGAGGGAGTAATGTTTGTGTATATATAATGCCCTTTTTGTGTATCTTGTTACTTTTGTACTTGATACAGAGTCTGATGAAGACCTTGCTAGAAGGTTGAAACGTTACGTTTAGTTTATGTTTTTAATAAAATAAATTACTGCCTTGGTCAGCATATTTAGTTTTTTAAATTCAGCAGTGTTCGCAGAATTTTATTTTGGAAGGGTCTGAAACTAGATAATCTGTACAGTATATAAGAGAATAAAAAAAATAAAACTTTCTTTATCATTGTAAAAATTGTTGAAATTTCTCTTTGATATTACTTTGAAATGACTGTTTAACATAACTTAAAAATTTAATTTTTTTGCTTGTTTTTATTGTTACCTGCTTACTTGCAAATTATAAAGGTTCAATATTATTTTTAATATATTCCCTATATCAGTTGAACAAAGTCACACTTATGACGATATGCTCATGTACAGTTCAGGAGGTGTGACTGACCCAAAAACATTAAATTGTTTAATTTGCTACTTACTGTGTACTTCTTGTGTCACATGCAAGTTCGGAAAACAAAGTACACCCATGAGATCCGCATCACAGGAGCAGTAATTTATTCTCTACCGAACGAAGGGCATGAAAATGAAGGTAAGCATGGATTTAATATATTTCCGATGTTATTAATTTTAATTTGTTTTATTTTATCTAGGAAGGTAACGAAAGCAACCGCCTACAACTCACATTTTATGCAAATAAAAATACTTTAGTAAAATTTTCTTGCTCACTTCGTTCGCATTTCCTATTTTTCTTAGTCTTATCAAGTTCATAACCATAGCTATGGGCCAGCGGGAGTCGGCTCTGGGTGCCGAACGATAAAAAAAGTTGTAAAATTGATTGATTGATTTGTGGTTTTAAGTCCACTTTATGCACAGAAAGGCTAATAGAGATTGGACCTACAGTTTAAAGTGGGATCCGAACCATTTTGCCATGTGCCTCCACTGGGTATCGAACCCGGAACCCCTTGATCACAAGGTGACGATGTTACCACTAAACCATCGGGGAGTCAAAAGTTGTGAAAGAGAGAATGCATTGGCATCCTGCGAAATTATTTGCACTCTATTAGATCAATATTGCTTTCAGCCTGCAGGGAATTGGAGCTAAAAATTATACTTGAATTTTATCATGGTCCTAGTGTAGCCACCCTGTTTCCACATGTTGTTCTCCGAGAACTCACAGTTAAGTTATTGTACAACACAATTGGAATTAGGCTACATTCCTTGTTTGTTTGCTTGAGTTCTTTTTAAAGTACTAATCGTGATGTTTTCTACAGTTTCAAGTGGTTTCCGAACCACTATGTAATGTTCCTCAAATGGGGTTCAAACCCTGGACCCTCTTCTTGCAAGAAAACAACTTTTCCACTGTGATATCAGGGAGTGTAGGATTAATCTGTTTTCCCGTTGCAATTATTCCGTGCCCCTGGGACCCCTGAAAGTGAGTGGAGGAGGATTCGTTCATTTACCTGCTGCAGAATGTCCAATACATCCAGTCACGCTTGACCAGTGTCTTGAAACACAGATATCTGATGTTGAAATATAACAGCGCCATCTGTTGATCTCTTGGAAAACGTTTTGGTCTAGAGGCACCTCTCAGCGGTGACTGCCAGAATATCTTGTGGACAGTAATTGATAGCGAAGATTATTTCCTACCGCATTTCAATATCTGCCTGTAATATGTTTATCTGTGTGTTTATTGTGACGAACACAAAAGTTACAATGTTGTGTTATGCTGAGTAATGATGACTTTATGATGTGAATTTAACAATGTGCATGTCTAAAAAAAACTCGCAATCATATAAAGTAAACAGTATTGAAATCTAGTTACATACTTTCAATTGGAGTTTAGGTTTCATTTCCTTCTCTCCATTTTAAATATTTTTTAACCCATGAGGCTCTTCCATAACTGCTTGAATTATTAATTTTTAGCTCCAATTTTTTTGCAGGCTGAGGGCGGTATTGATTTAATAGAGTGCATCTTAGTAACTGCTGTTTCGCCTCCATCTTTGCTACTTACCATACTTTACACAATACAACTGGTAGATACCATAACTACCGACATGTCTAGCTGTCATATGTTGACGAAACGAAACACTATGAGTACAGTTTGACTCCATTTATGATGGACTACACTATGCACTGTGTTACTCAACAATGACCAAAATGTCACTTAGCATGTTTTACAATGACTTTAAGGGTGTTTCAATTTCCTATGTGAAAAATGCTAGCCTAGTTGTCGCAACTTTATGTTCATAGGAATTATTAGGTTCACTTGTCTTGTGTAGTAGTTGTGGTGTGTAGTTCGTTTGTGTTTATATTGTGTAGTAGTTGTGGTGTGTTTGTGTTTATATTATGTTATAGTTGTGATGTGTTTGTGTGTGTCTTGTGTAGTAGTTGTGCTGTCTAATGTGTTTGTGTTCGTCTTGTGTAGTAATTTGCTGTCTAATGTGTTTGTGTTTGTCTTGTGTAGTAGTTCCTCCATTCATATTGGGGGTTAGGCGTAGAGCTGACAACTCTGCACTGTAAAAAGACATGTCAAGAAACAGCAATATAAGGCCATGGATGTTCCCAAGGTAAAACATTCCGGAGGTAAAATAGTCCCCCGTTCGGATCTCCGGGTGGGGACTACTTTGGGAGGTCCCTGGACTAAGGATAAGACCTACATTAGGAATAAGGATATTAAATTAGGCACCTGGAATGTTCTGAGCCTTTACCGGCCTGGGGCATTTCAGTGTACAGTTAATGAGATAGTTAAGTATAAATTAGATGTAGTAGCTGTCCAGGAAGTTAGGTGGCCAGGAGAAGGGAATTGTAACACTAAAAATTATACTTTTTTCTATGGTGGTACTGAAAATCATAATTTTGGAACAGGCTTTTTCATAAATAATAGAATTATCTCGGCTCTTAAAACAGTAGAATTTATTAATGATAGGATATCATATACAGTTTTACAGGGTAGGTGGTGTAAAATTATTTTAATAAACATACATGCACCAACGGAAGATAAAGATGATAATACTAAAGATGATTTTTATACAGAGTTAGAACAGGTATTTCATAAATTTTCTCAGTATGATATGAAAATTCTGTTAGGTGACTGTAATGCACAGATTGGCAAAGAAGAGACATTTAAACCCACGATTGGTAAAGAAAGTCTTCATGAATTAAGTAATGATAATGGTATAAGATTGATTACTTTTGCAACCTCAAAGAATTTAATTGTGAAGAGTACCACTTTTAAACATAAAGATATCCATAAATATACCTGGTCTTCTCCAGATGGTAAAACTCATGATCAGATAGATCATATTCTCATTGATAAGAGAAGGCATACTAGTATAATTGACGTTCGTACACATAGAGGTGCTGACTGTGTCAGTGACCATTATTTAGTAATTGCTAAATTAAGAGAAAGACTTTCAGTGATAAATCATAAGCAACAAAATCTAAAAGATCTAAAATTTGATACAGGAAAGTTTACTGATCAAAGAATTAAGAAAGATTACCAAATTAAACTGTCAAATAGATTTGATGTTTTGCAGGATTTAAATGATGATGAAAATATAAATAAAACAGACGTAAATAAGAATTGGGAGCACATACGTAATGCAATAGAATCAGCAGCTAAAAAAAGTATAGGATACCATAAACCGAGAAAAAGTAAGCCATGGTTTGATAATGAATGTCATAATCTAATAGAAATAAGAAATCAGGCTAGACTTAGGTGGTTAAATAACTCTGATGATACAAATCTAAACAATTATAATAGAATAAAGCGAGAAGTTAACCGCACGTTTAGAAGTAAAAAAAGAGATTACTTGAAAAGCAAAATTAACGAAATTGAAACAAACAGCAAAAATAAAAATATCAGAGATTTATATAAAGGTGTAAATGAGTTTAGAAAGGGGTGGCAACCTAAAGTAAACTTGATAAAAGATAAAGACGGTGATTTTCTAGCTGACCCAAGCGATATTCTAAATAGATGGAAGAACTACTTTAATGACCTTTTAAATGTTGATGTAGGAGATAAATCAGAATTAAATGAAGTACACACAGCAGAACCTTTAGTTCCAGAACCTAACTTGACTGAAGTTAAAGATGCTATTTAAAGGCTAAAGAATAACAAAGCACCTGGCATTGATTTAATACCAGCTGAGTTAATTCATTATGGTGGAAATTCATTAATATGTCAAATTCATAAATTAATTTCTTTAATATAGAATAAAGAAGAAATCCCTCAACAGTGGAAAGAATCCATAATTATTCCTGTGTTTAAAAAAGGTGATAAAATGAACTGCAATAATTACCGTGGAATTTCTCTACTCTCAACAACATATAAAATATTGTCTAACATTCTTTTAACAAGACTAACACCATATGCTAATGAAATTATAGGTGATTATCAATGTGGATTTAAACGTAACAGATCAACTACAGATCAAATTTTTCACATCAGACAGACACTTGAAAAAAAGTGGGAATATAATCAAAATGTCCATCAGCTATTCATTGATTTCAAAAAAGCATATGATTCGGTCAAAAGAGATAAATTATATAATATATTAGTAGAGTTTGGAATACCTAAGAAGCTTTTTAGTATGATAAAAATATGCACCAGTGAAACAGAAAGTAAAATTCGTGTGGGTATTAATATGTCTGACAAATTTACAATTCATGATGGGTTAAAACAAGGAGATGCATTATCTCCATTGCTCTTTAATGTTGCCTTAGAATATGCTGTTAAGAAGGTAAAAGAAACTAAAGGAGGACTAAAATTAAATGGTGTTACTCAGTTGTTAGCATATGCAGATGATGTAGACTTACTGGGGGATGATGTGAATACAATTAAGAATAATGCTAAAATATTTTTCAAAACTGCTAAAGAGATAGGTTTGGAAGTTAACAAAGAGAAAACTAAATATATGCTTACAGACCGAAACCAAGTGTTAGGTAATAATCAAAATCTAATTATTGATAACAACTCGTTTGAACCAGTTTCCAAATTCAAATACTTAGGAGTAATATTAACAAGTGAAAATTATATTAAAGAGGAAATAAAAAGTAGGCTTAATTCAGGAAATGCATGTTACTTCTCTCTTCATAAACTTTTGTCTTCTCGTTTAATATCTAAGAAACTAAAAGTTAAAATATACAAAACAGTAATTTTGCCTGTAGTATTATATGGATGTGAAACTGGTCCCTTACATTGAAAGAGGAACATAAATGTTTGAAAATAAGATCCTTAGGAAAATCTTTGGACGTAAAAGGGATGAGGAGACAGGTGAGTGGAGAAGGTTACATAATTTAGAACTACATAATTTGTATTCATGTCCAGATATTATTAGAATAATTAAATGAAGAAGACTTAGGTGGGCAGGCCATGTGGCACGAATGGGAGAGGAAAGAGGAGTTTACAGGATTCTTGTTGGGAAACCTGATGGTAAGAGACCTGTAGGAAGGCTAATACGAAGATGGAGAGACAACGTTGAGATGGACCTAAGGGAAATCGGTAGAGATGGAAAAGAGTATATAGATCTTGCTCAAGATAGGGAAAGATGGAAGGCCTGTGTTGCTGCAGCCATGAACCTTCGGGTTTAAGAAGGCTAGAGAGATTTTATTTTACGAATATAACTTTTGGGAAAAATGTGATTAATAATTATCATTTTATTACCACTAATGTAAAACGTAGCGAAGCGTAGACTGACGAAGGAGGCAAGCCATTATATAGACATTATATATATTATATATATATACACTGTGTATATATAATTGTTCATTAAAATTTTGCCCCTACCCCAATTTATATTAAGTTGGCGATTCTGACACAGAGGACACAAACATTAAAATATCCATCAAAGCAGAAAAACACATGCATGGACGATGTACTCACCACATTAAATTCCAAACCCTCCACGAGATAACTCAGGTAAATTGGATGTTGGTCGCCTCGATTCCACGATTTTCATTTTCACACTTTTCTCTCTCGAGTTAAACGAAGCAGATTTAAATTGCTAAATAATACATACACTCCTAAGGCTTCCCCGATGGCGTAGTGGTAACGTCGCCTTGTAGTCAACGGGTCCCGGGTTCAATACCCGGTTCTACGGTTGTTCGGATCCCACATTAAACTGTAGGTCCAGTCCTGATTACCCTATCTGCGCAGAAAGTGAACTTAAAATCCCAACTCGAACCAACAGTAAGGAACTTCGCCGTATCAACCGCTCCCAAATTCATGTTCGTATCGATCAGTTCAAAGCATCCAAACAAGATTACTTTGAAACGCTCTGAAACAACAGAAAGTGATACCAACCCATGTCCATAATTTTATCACTCACGGGAGAGAAGATATATCAGTTTGGAGATAGAAATTACGTTGTGGAATCAGAATCATTATAACAGAAAGAGTATGTTTACATTATTAAACTGCCACAATAATACAAAACGTGCTTTTGCTCTCAATGTGTACAACGTATACCTACGATTTAGATTGTGCTGTTTACAAATATCAGACGCAGTGGCGTACCCAGGATGTTTGAAAGGGAGGGGTTATGTACAGTTTTTCTGGTAGTCATCCCTCATTTTGATATATTTTCCTACCTTTGACGTTGTTCTTTTTAGGAATAGTGGGCCAAGGGGGGTGGTTATAACTCCCCCCCCTTGGGCACGCCACTGATCAGACGATAGTTCTTTTTTTTTAGATACTTTTTTCCACCCCAAGTCTATTCAAAAGCCATCAATGTATTGAATTTACTGGTAGAATTTGTTAAACATTTTACTTGAATTACCGTGTAAATAATTTGACAGTTGCCAACACTGTAGCTGTCAACACTGGTGACGTAATTCGAGCTGGACGAGGGTGCAGACTGTAGACATTTCTCTTCCCGGAAACACAACCGCTCGCTCTTTCTACCTTTGCCCCAACTCCTAATGTCAAATTTTGAAGCGTTTTAATATTCGCGAAATAGAAAATAATCTGTAATTAAAGTGACCTACATGGAATTTAGAGCAACAATAATAGCTTCTTTCAGTTATTTTATGTTTAATAATTATCAGAATCCTTGTGATCTACTTTATGTGCTCATGAAGACACACATTGTTTATTGGTCTGCTAGGAATGTTTCCTTCTGTTTTCGGTTGCTTTTCAAGAAGCACTAAGATTCTCAGTTTTTCTGTAAGGGTTGAGGCCCGTTCCTACAACAAAATTTCACGCGTCGCCATGTGATCCTTTGGGTGCATTGCTTCCCAGTGTTGGCGGCCGCAAGCAGAGAGTCTGCTGCTTGCAACGGACTGCTCAAAGAGTTTTGAGGCCGTAAAATTTTGTGAAATCGATTGCGATGGGAACTCGTAAATAAGGCTTAAACATTAAGTACACTAAATAATATTCTAATAGTGCAAGCAGTGCTTGCATTGCTTGTACTATATCTTCGCCACTTGTTATACAATGTAATTTTGAATATGTCAAAAGGAACAAATGTATATTGATAAGTAAGTATATTAATACATGGAGCTTTATACATGTAGTATTGTCATCTGAGTTTTCAGTCGACACTAGCAAAATGTAAGAAACCATTTGTTAGAAGCAGAGATTAGATGATCTGTTGGGGCATAGCACAAGAGCTTGCTCAGTGTTTTCATATAGATAATTTAGTAAAGTTTATTTAGACCAAAACTATTTTTTGAAAAATATTTAGGTACTTGAACTCCTATAAATTACATAAAACTTAACTGATATTTCTCATTTGCACTTCGGGAGAGGGTGCTACAGACCCCACAGCCCTCCCCTTCGGTACTCCTTTGATTCTATTACTTTACGTTATGTCAAGTGAAGATAATGGATGTTTAGAAATGTACCAAAGTGACTCATTCGTTCAAATTAAAATAAAATTCATCTTCATCTTCATTGAAGAGCGAGTTTGAACGTTTGGCTGTTCTACCACCTGAAGTTTATCTGAAGGAATTTAGGTCAGTAGTATTTATTTTCAAAAGAAGCATTTATGTTTGTAGCACAAAGAGGGAAGTGATACTTGTAATGAATTTGCTTCCAAATTTTTCACGGCGATAATAAATTGTGCACGGGTTATTAAGTTCTAATAATACATTCAGTTTTTCATCTAAACGAAATCAACATGCGTTAGATTGACTCTTTCAAGTAACTTTTCAGAGCAAATAATGTTCCCATAGGTTGTAATAAAGTCTTGTTCTTCTAAACATACATCTCCTTACTTCCAAAATAGTATTCAGTACGAAAACTATAGGCTACCAGTGGCAAGGTTGTGCAATTACGCGTAAAAAGGTTTTCTACATGACACGCAATTTAGCGGAATAACGTGTAAAATACGTATATATCGTAAAGTACGTAACAATCTAGAATGAGACCTAAAATTTAAGAGAAAACATGGTTTTTGTCATTCTTATTGCAGTTGGCACTGGCAGAAAACAAATTAAAAAAAAGTATTTCGAAAAAAATTCCTTCCGAATGTGTATTGGAATTTTACAAACTAACATTTTACAAACTAATATGTCAAATTCATAAATTAATTTGTTTAATATGGAATAAAGAAGAAATTCCTCAACAGTGGAAAGAATCCATAATTGTTCCTGTGTTTAAAAAAGGTGATAAAATGAACTGCAATAATTGCCGTGGAATTTCTCTACTCTCAACAACATATAAAATATCGTCTCATACCCTTAGGTATGTGGGATCTTTTGGGAATGTAGCTCACTAATCATCATTCATCCTTGATGGTAAAGCACTCTCTGCTCGTGGTGAGCTTGATGGTAAGGCGCTAGAGGTACTAAATTCACACACTTGAATGGCAACACATGACACTTGAGTTTCACACCCCTAAAGATTGGATCAGCATGGGTAATGTAAGGATATACCTGTCTCTGTACTGCAACTGAAGATCTGCCGTGAGAGGTTATGCCTGTGACTGTACGTAGAGTCTGACTTGCGACTAGCGTTAACACGCTCTCCCTAGAACCTCCTCCTCTCTCTCTATTCAACCGTAACTTGCTCCTCAATAACTGAATTAGAACTGACCCCGAACTCTCTGCCTCCCAAACATTTATTGCAATTCAATTTAATAAACAAATGCACAGTCAGGCCTGTAGCCTCTTCCTGGATTTCGTCTGTTTACAGCTGATGACCAGGAAGAGCTTCAGTGCTGTCTGACACTGCATTCCTGTGATGTTTCTGAATATTTCCTGATTGGAAAACGATGGTTGAATGACTGGAAGTTGGAGTTCGTTCTCCATAATAATTAAAAGATACTACGGATCGTTACGATGTCCCTCTCCGGAAAAGAATTCCCTTTTGAATTCGTCTTTATGTCTGATCCAATCTTATAGGGATACCATTTATTATAAAAATAAGAAACGAAAACAAAAAATAAAATACCGAAAACAAGAAAATAATAAAGTAAAAACCATGAACCTATCCAAAGTGAATATCCTATAAACCCACTGACCCACAAAAACATATAACACAATGCATTATTTCTGCTGAATAAGTGAGTGGATCAGCGTAAAATAACATAAGGCATGCATTTGTTGATGTAGAGACCTGACGTCACATGGCGTCGGCCGTCAAAACACACTCATTCACGTCAGAGCGTGACCAGCCTCTTGCGACACAAGACGTATTTGTCTACACGAGACAGTCATTGCACCGTTTGAAGTTAAGAGACTCGAAATTACATAATAAATTTGCGTTAACATTAAATTATAGATACTAATAGCCTTCCTTCACCGTAAATAATGTGGAGCACTGAATAAAAAATAAATCGAAGCACTTGTATAAATACATAATTCGTTGCACCTGTGTTGCTAGTAATTTTTGGTTACTAGGGTCAACACGTATGCCGAATATTGCGAACTGAGTTTATCGCACATAAATATAATCGTAGCACGTATCACTATAGTTTTCCTGTATTATTATTATCGATGGATCACCGTCTTTATTTTTATATTAACAATATATATTTACTTATTTATCTCCGTCCTTTACTATGAAATATGTACACACTCATATATAACACATGAATTAATAATTCAAGTAGAAATAATATTTAAGCATCGCAATTGTTACACCTTTTGTCCATGCATATCAATGTTGTATTTATTCTTCTATTAAAATTGTTCGTTGATAATTCCATAAACATGCATTGAACACACGCTGAGAGTGAAAAGTCCAACATCTTTGACCTCGATGTCGTTCACCTAAGGTACGATGAACAAATGAATCGTAACATTGTCCATTTAGGATAAACATCCTTTATTCCAGACACGATGTTCAACTCAGATTGACTATACTTCGTGGAATTGTACTGTACCTGAGAGTACAGTACCACTACGTATCTGCCACACTGTACTTGTGTGGAATGTACTGATGAAAGTCGGACAACCCAGATTGTACATTTCCTTCTGTCTGTCACTGAATGAACATCTTCCCTGTAGAGTTCTGCTGTCTGCGTTTCTCGTACTTGCACTTTGGGAAGGGATAATTTGGGGAAGTTCAAACTTAAGGGTAGAAAAGTGATTTCTTCTGGCAATGAGAATTGTTCTGCACTGGAATATTGATGAAAACATTTTTGCTGCTGAGTGTATCATGTAACGACCAATGGAATGTGTGGTCGTATGTGTCCTCGGAATGGGAGAAATATGTTCCTGGAGGAATAATCACTATGTGTACTGCTTGTTTTTTTAGACGAACTTCGTGGGGTGGACCAATGATTTTACCCCTTTGATGAAAAACTGGAACATTTGGTGTGAAAACTTCTTGTACTGCTAACACTTCGTTGGGCGATTCTTCTTTTGAGGCTTTGTGAAGAAGAATAGACGTAAGTTCGTAGAGTTGTACATGACATGGAACTGTGTCAAGTAATATGTATATTAGGAGTGTAGCATGACACTTTAATGGAGGAATCATGTAGTTTACCCTCTGGAACATGTCGTTGTTTGTAAAACGTTTTACTGCTGGACTTGTAGATTATATTGAAGATTTTGTTCGAGACGTAGCACGACAATTTTGAGAAGCTGTGTAGATTCTCTGGAACGTGGCACGTCGTGGTGTACTTTACGAATTGCCTTAACAAGGCGGGGGGGGGGGGGTTCTTGATCCCTTGTAGAGTAAAGCTGGAACATGTTTCAGCAGTCTGGCTCCCAAGCTGGCGAATGCTGTCAGGATGCTGAACGCGCTGCTAGTGGTTCCCGGTTCGACATTTTCCTTTCGGGTTTGGGAATGCCGAATTGTTTCCCTTGCGGCTGACACTGGCTGTTCTCTGGCCGACAGCTGATAAATTTCGAATTTGAGACAGGTTTAAGGTAAAGGTAATATTAGCGTAGATTTAAGATAGGGTAATTTTTCCGGGAAAGGATTATTTTGATCCAATCTTTTTGATACAACACTCAAGAATAATATTTTGCCACTCATGATTTAAAAATGCCATTATCAATTGAAATATACTTAAACTAGTAATAAACTCTTATATTATACCCATTAAAATAAATATGACAAACGCTAATTCCTAGTGGAAAAATATTAAAAAAAATATGATGAGATTAGCTTCGTGAAAGCTACCACGGTTATTCCAGAATCTAGAAAGAAAATAGGATAGTGCCTATAAAGCAATCGGAATTTTAATTTATTTTTGTTCCCGTAAAGTACCAATGATATATGTCGTGATTCGATTAATTGAGTTTAATTCATTATTGCTTGTTGTGAGTTACTATTTGACAACGTTCTAACAATCTGGCAACCTGCTACAGTCTAAAGAATTTAGCCGTCATCATTTCTGCTTACGATAATTTTCCTGCTTCAAGTCTACTTGTCTCCCGCGACCGGGGTTTTGCTGGCTGGCTACCTGATCCCCAGGAGAGGTTCGGAGGGGAAATTCTTACGTTAGCAAAATTCTTCGTCCGGTCGTAGATTCGAACGCGCAAGATATGTAATGCCGTGTAACTGAACTCTGGCTGCTGCTGTGTTTCTCGGATGCCGTTGAAATATACCTTTTGCGTCAATAATGTATTGCATGCATCTACATCAATGCCTAAGTCCTTAACATGCTTCTGCGTTTAACTGTACAATGACAATGAAGAAATAGATTCGTTTGCGTATGTACGCCCAGTTTGTTTATCGATTACTTCTAAAATACATGACGATTTGCTGTGAAATACTGATCGCTAGTAACTTTGCTTGAATGAATTGCTTCTTCTACTTTACTTTTGATGAGAAAACCAGTCTTGTGCATTTAAAATGAAAATACCATATTACTATACGGACATATGAAAACGTATTTAAAGCTAAACGAATAATGTTATTTTTCGCCTTGCGCTTATTTTCCCTACTGGTTACATTTACTTGAAGAAGCCTGTTTAATCTTTGCTGTGTAAAAAAAAAAATCTTATTTTAGTCTCTTATGTTACTCATAGTGTGCAAGTGGTCGTTAAAAATGTACTGAAATACAAAATTACACGGGAAACGATGCTTATTTAATGTCGACTATCCCAAAAATAAAATAATTAATCTATAAATATGCGATAATTGCCTTATATTATGCTGACATCACTAAAAATGAAGAATCTATCATTCTCTCTATCCATTCTAACATATGCTTAGCATATTATTGTAGCAAAGCTTAAAACTAAAACCGTTGTGGTTTAACCATAATCATTCTGCGATGGCAGAATGGATTTCCAGGATTTTGGTTGCAACCCAATATCCGAAGGAAAATACTTGTTATTTGGGGCGCAAAAAATATCTTGACGTCGACGTCTACATATTTCATATAAAATAAATATTCTCAATAACTTGCGCTTAATACAAAACTTTGCTAATATAAATGTTTACCTTCTTCTGAAGTATAACTAAAATGTTAGTGATGTAACTGCTAAGCTAGTATAAATTATACCGCTTAAACAAAATATTATCGCATATTATGAAATTTGAATAAATTAATAGAGACTAATGCCTTAAAAGACTTACTTTGTGCACACTTGAGTCGTGTAGGACCTATTTAACATTAATAAATGCCGTAACTTGTAGCAAAAATTGCAATATTTATATTTTAAGATTTAAAACAATCTACATTTTAAAGTTTTTAACGTTCGAAGCTACAACGTGCTAAGGATAAATATTCAACTGTCAAACAAAACATTGTTTCGGACAGAGAAAAAAAAAATATAAATATATACTAAAAAAAAAAATCTCGTTAATATGTGAGAAACGTCCACGCCGTATGATGCTCTCATAATTCTCTTCTAGTTATTCAAAATAAGTTGGCTGTGCCTAACTTTGCTTAAAGCATATAAGTATATGTATATATGTGTACGGATTCATTCTCGTCACAACTGCTTACCTGTGTACGGACATCTCACGTCACTGCAGCCTATTTATACATCTATTACTTCTGAACTAGAACTTTTAATTAATCGGGCGGTTTATACCCTAAATCACGGTACGCCACTCTAACTATATACGCCTGGCGTAATAGCGGACATAATTGTACAGCGTGTCGAGGAATATAATTAGCGTTTCGTTTCTTTACATATTAACATGAATTAAAATTTTCAGGCAATGTATGCGAAAGTTAAGGTAACGTAAGGCAAGTGACTATCTCGTATAAACTTGTCTATCTCCTTAATCTAAGCTCCCTTCATGAGGTGCTAGGAGACTTCAGTCATTAAGAATACAAATGAGTGGTCCTCGGGGCCTTATTCGTTCCCAAAACTAGGCTATATATGTATAAAATGTAATATCCTCCTTGCAAAAGTCTTAGCAGTCATAGTTCAAGCATTCTAAATCCTTTACAAGTTACGGTCAGTTTTAAACCAAATTTAAATTAAACTTTTAAGGAATTTCAATTAATAATAATAACAAAATATTGACTCAGACAAGCATACTCTCTGCCATGACTCGTTAAACTGCACCATAGTGCCACTGAGTCAGAGTCAACATACTGTACTCTAATTTATTTTCCTCGTTCATAATATAACTTCAATATTCACTTTTAATCCACGTTTTTAATTAATTAATATGTTAAGGGTAAGCCTAATCACAATCTGAGCAAAATGCACAGGAACGTTAGATATATTAAAAAAATGTTTAAAATTACTGTAGCTTACTGCATTATTTTAACCCTCATAAACAACGCTGTGATAATTTTCGTATCCAAGATCATGATTAAAAAAAATCCTACCTTTTACGTTCTAAAACCACTGTAAATGCAAAAAACCATCGAATCTAAATGCCTTTTCTTCTAAAAATTCTGGGAATGGTAAAATTTTTCCCAGGGTGGGAATTCTGTCGTGGCCAGGGTACAGGATTCGCGAACGAACCACAGCGCTACCAGGAGCGGATTGATAGGGAAACGTCCACGAACGTCCCTGGGCCGACCGCATTTTTGGCAAAATGTGGCTGCCTAAAACCCGACATCGAACCTCCCGCCACGCGGAATGCCGGACGCTCCTGATACCAAATCGCCAGCCCGACGCGGGTAACCGCGCCGGAGCTAGGGCGCAGGTTCCTCCGCATTTTTACATTTTGCTGATGACCGACGCTGACTTGAGGTCGATAAGTTTCATCTGATTCATCCTCGAGTTAGAACTCGACATCTATCATTGTTTACTGCAGTAGGTTTCCCCGCTGGTACTTAATACTTCATATAAATCCGCGCGCAACTTTCCAGATTCCGTGTTTCAAAATGCATACTTTTGATGGTAAAAGAAAACTGATAAAACCTTGATTCTGATAATTCTTAGGTGTGGTTTCACTTTTCATGCCCTAAAATTGAAATTTTCATAAGTGAAATCCTGCGTCTATCACCACGTAATCACCAATTTTCATCTCATTTCCGCAAAAATGGACGAAAGCCCTAAGCATCTCCATCCACGTCTCATGCTATTTTCTCATCGCATTTCCGAAAAAATGCATGAAAAGCCCCAGCAAATCCACCACGTCTCATACCCTTAGGTATGTGGGATCTTTTGGGAATGTAGCTCACTAATCATCATTCATCCTTGATGGTAAAGCACTCTCCGCTCGTGGTGAGCTTGATGGTAAGGCGCTAGAGGTACTAAATTCACACACTTGAATGGCAACACATGACACTTGAGTTTCACACCCCTAAAGATTGGATCAGCATGGGTAATGTAAGGATATACCTGTCTCTGTACTGCAACTGAAGATCTGCCGTGAGAGGTTATGCCTGTGACTGTACGTAGAGTCTGACTTGCGACTAGCGTTAACACGCTCTCCCTAGAACCTCCTCCTCTCTCTCTATTCAACCGTAACTTGCTCCTCAATAACTGAATTAGAACTGACCCCGAACTCTCTGCCTCCCAAACATTTATTGCAATTCAATTTAATAAACAAATGCACAGTCAGGCCTGTAGCCTCTTCCTGGATTTCGTCTGTTTACAGCTGATGACCAGGAAGAGCTTCAGTGCTGTCTGACACTGCATTCCTGTGATGTTTCTGAATATTTCCTGATTGGAAAACGATGGTTGAATGACTGGAAGTTGGAGTTCGTTCTCCATAATAATTAAAAGATACTACGGATCGTTACGATATTATCTAACATTCTTCTAACAAGACTAACTCCACATGCTAATGAAATTATAGGTGATTATCAATGTAAATTTAAAAGTAACAGATCAATTACAGATCAAATTTTTCACATCAGACAGACACTTGAAAAAAAGGGGGAATATAATCAAAATGTCCATCAGCTATTCATTGATTTCAAAAAAGCATATGATTCGGTCAAAAGAGATAAATTATATAGTATATTAGTCGAGTTTTGAATACCTAAGAAGCTTGTTAGTATGATAAAAGTATGCACCAGTGAAACAGAAAGTAAAATTCGTGTGGGTATTAATGTGTCTGACAAATTTACAATTCATGATGGGTTAAAGCAAGGAGATGCGTTATCTCCATTACTCTTTAATTTTGCCTTAGAATATGCTGTTAGGAAGGTAAAAGAAACTAAAGAAGGACTAAAATTAAATGGTGTGACTCAGTTGTTAGCATATGCAGATGATGTAGACTTATTAGGGGATGATATAAATACAATTAAGAATAATGCTAAAATATTTTTCAAAGCAGCTAAAGAGATAGGTTTGGAAGTTAACAAAGAGAAAACTAAATATATGCTTACAGACCGAAACCAAGTATTCGGTAATAATCAAAATCAAATTATTGATAACAACTCGATTCAACCAGTTTTCAAATTGAAATACTTAGGAGTAATATTAAAAAATGAAAATTATATTAAAGAGGAAATAAAAATTAATCTTAATTCAGGATATGCATGTTACTTCTCTCTTCATAAACTTTTGTCTTCTCGTTTAATATCTAAGAAACTAAAAGTTAAAATATACAAAACAGTAATTTTGCCTGTAGTATTATATGGATGTGAAACTTGGTCCCTTACATTGAGAGAGGAACAAAAATTGAGGATGTTTGAAAATAAGATCCTTAGGAAAATATTTGGACCTAAAAGGGATGAGCAGTCAGGTGAGTGGAGAAGGTTACATAATTTAGAACTACATAATTTGTATTCATGTCCAGATATTATTAAAATGATTAAATGAAGAAAACTTAGGTGGGCAGGCCATGTGGCACGAATGGGAGAGGAAAGAGGAGTTTACAGGATTGTTGTTGGGAAACCTGATGGTAAGAGACCTGTAGGAAGGCCAAGACGAAGATGGAGGTACAACTTTGAGATGGACCTAAAGGAAATCGGTAGGGATGGAAAAGAGTATATAGATCTTGCTCAAGATAGGGACAGATGGAAGGCCTGTATTGCTGCAGCCATGAACCTTCGGGTTTACGAAGGCTAGAGAGTTAGTTAGTTAGTCATATTCACATTCACATTATAAATAGCCTACGCAAGGGTCGCCATTAACATGTGTGTACGTTTTACTCCTAGCTTTGTCCATAATATCACAAGAAAGCAGCTCAGCTACGAATGTTCCAAGCAACTGCTTCACATATATTACACACTGAAGTTACAAGACGACACCAGTGATGAATTCTTGGCTGGATTTACACATGGATCTTATCATAAGACAATAAATTAACCCTCAAGCAAAGTGACCAACTCGAACCTGGAACATTTCAGAAAGTTTGCAATACTGACTCCTAAGGTTTCTTAGAACATAATCAACTAAAGTGAATGTCAATGTCGTTGGACATCGAATTACTTATTAATTATTTGTGCAAAAATTAATGGAAGGGGATAGGGGGAACATGATTTTAGGTAAAGAGACCAGACTGTAGATTCTCGTGAACGAAGGAATTTGTCTCGTCTCGTGTTGCCAAAGCCTCTTTTGTTCTCGCTGTATAACTTCAAACTCGTCGGAAGAAAAGTCTCTCGGTCTCGTTTCGATTCTCACAATTATAGGTAACAGAAATATTAAAAAAATAATCATTAATTCAACTTAAAAAACACGTTTCGAAGATTAAACAATACCCATTTTGAAGTGAAAACTCAACCATCCCTATGGTATATCAGAATAAGTTGCATACTAAAGATTATGATGAAATTTTAATATACTTTACGCTACAATTTTAAATGTATGTATTCACCCATGCTACAAGTTTCTTTGTATCTATATTGTATTCAGTTTTATTCACGGTTGAAATATGTCAGACCTTTTGTAGACACTAGAGTGCGAAGTCATTGAAAATGGTGGGGGATCTTAAACATGAGTAAGCAAATATATATATCATCTAATATAATTATTATATGATATACATATTATTAATTTTATTAAATCTAAAATAATTATTAAATATTAAAAAAAATCATTATTATTGAATACATATAAGGGAATTAATTTGTGACTTTTATATCCGATATTTGTAAAGAGGCAAACTAGTTCCTTTACTAATCGGTTAAATATGTTAAAAATTTACAAAATAATTGAAACGATTTTATTGTGTAATAGTTGAAATGAAATAGTTTTGCTTTCTATTAATATTAACCAATTACATTTCTTATATATGTTTTGCAATATTATTATTATTGGTGTAAGTTGTTAATGATCACTTAAAAGAGAGAATGTGTGTTTTCGATATTATATTTTGTTAAGTAGATTTGAATTCATAACTAATTGCTTACTTTTTGTTGTTATAACAAAAACTCCCCCCCCCTGGAATTTTTTGGGGATTTTTTAATTTGAATTTTGAATCTGATTTTAAAATTTTGGGTTCGTCAGCATTCAGGCTATTTTGCACCCGTCACATTATACGGGGTCCAGCAACTTACCGTTACAAATAACAACTCTAACATTGCATAACTAAAATCTTAAAATATTCTGACTTCCGTGAAAAGCTGAGGCTGTAAAGGAGCGCTCAGCACACACAAAGACAAAAAAAAACAGGACAACACACACAAAATTGAGGACTAAAAGTGGTAAACGTTGTAAGTGCCAAAAGCGAAAGTGTTGGGAAATCGCATCCTTCCGCACATCAGAACACTAGTGACCTTTTCACACGCCCTTTGAACTACTTAAAGGGCTACCAGCCACATTTCACGTTTACCACATTATAAAGCATGGCACATTTCACAGTTTAACGTGGAAAACGGTGTTTGAATTATTGTGGCACTTACAGCGTTTACCAATTTTAGTCTTTCATTATAAAGTCCATAGTGCCAGTTGCCAGAGCCTCGTTGGTCTGCAAAATGGAGTCCAGGGTGTACTACGTGGAAGTGAGGTTGACATTTGGGTGTGCTACGTGAAAGGTCACTCCTTACACCCCGGGAATTTTTGAGGACAAGAATGTTGGTGGGGGAAATCCCCCGTGTCCCCCGCAGGATTTCGCACCCTCGTAGATGCCCTGTACTTTACACTACAATTTACTAATGTTGAACAAGACAAGGCCTCCTTTCCATTGCACAGACCTGTCTTGTTGTCGGTGTCGAGTCGACAAGTATCGACAGATATGCTCTTGTTCTTGTTTCCATTTATAATTGTGGTCTCGGTACAATGAAATAACCGTAAAAGTACTGAAATAGATTCTTCAATTTTCACTGTGTTGCTTGGCGAAAGTGAAACTAATATATCTTTACCTAACTAACTAGCAAATTAGCCTTCTTAAACTCTACATTCCTCTTCCACGTTGCTGTGAACACTCTAGAAACTTCCCTGGATTGCATTATGAAGACTAACGAGCCTCTGGTGTCTTGGCACATGGTCAATATAATCATCTACGGAACTTGTGTAGTTCTCTATGTTTGTGATTGTCCTCTCATCTCTGTCATCTCTTCACCATTAATTCATATCTTCGCAATTAACCAAAATTAGCAGAAAAGCGATGTAAACAAACTAAAACCATAAATGAATCAATCAACCAACTTGCAAAAACTAACAGAGCTCAAAAGAAATTATGGCGAATCGTTAGACTAACTAACTCTCTAGCCCTCTTAAACCCGAAGGTTCATGGCTGCGGCAATACAGGCCTTCCATCTGTTCCTATCTTGAGCAAGATCTATATACTCTTTTCCATCTCTACAGATTTCCTTTAGGTCCATCTCAACCTTGTCCCTCCATCTTCGTCTTGGCCTTCCGACAGGTCTCTTACCATCAGGTTTCCCAACAACAATCCTGTAAACTCCTCTTTCCTCTCCCATTCGTGCCACATGGCCTGCCCACCTAAGTCTTCTTCATTTAATCATTCCAATAATATCTGGACATGAATACGAATTATGGAGTTCTAAATTATGTAACCTTCTCCACTCACCTGTCTCCTCATCCCTTTTAGGTCTAAATATTTATCTAAGGATCTTATTTTCAAATACTCTCAATTTATGTTCTTCTTCCAATGTAAGGTACCAAGTTTCGCATCCATATTATAATGCAGGTAAAATTACTGTTTTGTATATTTTAACTTTTAGTTTCTTAGATATTAAACAAGAAAACAAAAGTTTATGAAGAGAGAAGTAACATGCATTTCTGAATTAAGCCTAATCTTTATTTCCTCTTTAATATAATTTTCATTTGTTAGTATTACTCCTAAGTATTTGAATTTGGAAACTGGTTCAATCGAGTTGTTATGAATAATTAGATTTTGATTATTAAATAACATTTGGTTTCGGCTTGTAGGTATATATTTAGTTTTCTCTTTGTTAACTTCCAAACCTATCTCTTTAGCTGCTTTGAAAAATATTTTAGCATTATTCTTAATTGTATTTATATCATCCCCTAATAAGTCTACATCATCTGCATATGCTAACAACTGAGTCACACCATTTAATTTTAGTCCTTCTTTAGTTTCTTTTACCTTCCTAAGGCAAAATTAAAGAGCAATGGAGAAAACGCATCTCCTTGCTTTAACCTATCATGAATTGTAAATTTGTCAGACACATTAATACCCACACGAATTTTACTTTCTGTTTCACTGGTACATACGTTTATCATACTAACAAGCTTCTTAGGTATTCCAAACTCGACTAATATATTATATAATGTATCTCTTTTGACTGAATCATATGCTTTTTTTAAATCAATGAATAGCCGATGGACACTTTGAGTATATTAGAACCGTGAAACTTTCCAATGTAATCGCTAAATTCCCTCGATCTAACTGTCTGACAGTGACATGCAACAGTTGATCTTTAGTTGGATACCGTATCACAGAATCTGATAAGTTATAGTGATATAAAGTTAGTTAATTTTTATGACTAGAAAATACAGTTTAACGCAACATAAATTACGATGATTGATCTTCCAATATATCTATGGGAAATAAAAAGTCAAAAAATTAATAATGGATTAGGTTTTAACCTTGTGACATAACCGTTAGAACCAGTTCAAACTGTGAATGAGATATTTGGTGAGCTGAATGCATTTTTGAATGTTTCTATTGTCCCCTTGGGCTTGGGGGGAGGGATAGAACCGGTCGGTTGACTCTCTTAAGTTAAATTACTAAACAGCAATAACAGGAGTAAAGTTTGTTAATTGCCATTCTAGCAGATTGAACCGAGGGATCGAACAGGTCGGCCGACTTCCTTAATTAAAATTACAAGACACTAAATGACAGAAATAGAGTTAAGTTGCATTCTAGCAGATTGATTAATTTGGTTTATTTTACTTCACTTTTCTGTCACTTTTCGTTAATTGCGAAGATGAGGATGAGTGATGACATGATGAAATTCCCATGCCGAGACCCCTGGCATAGTAGCGTTGTGCTAACCACTCCGCCACTCAGATAGGCACTTAGTGTTTATTGTTATTTACATTTAATTCTCATAATATTTGAATAGTTCTATATTCTACACTTTAATAATATTTTCAAATTTCTATTTAATTTTCCTTTTGACGAGTCATGGCATTTCTATGTTTAGAATATGACATATGTATAGAGTAATTTATGCGTTCTAATTATGATTTTATCAACGAAGAACATGTCTCAATAGTTATAAAACTAAATTATCAAATATTACAAGTAATTTGTGGAAGAATAAAATCGAAAATTATTGCAAAACATGAAAAATTGTTAACGTTGTTTTCGTGTTTTTTCATAAGTTCACATTTTAAAAAATCATAGTTCGAGAGGACATGGCAAGCTTGCCCTCCCTTGGGTAAGGGCCTGATTACATCACGCAAATATAAAATTTCATGCAATGAAAAAGGAAGCACGAGAAGATATTTAATTTCTCGAACGACCTGTCTGTCTGCCAGAGAGAGAGAGAGAGAGAGAGAGAGAGAGAGAGAGAGAGAGAGAGAGAGCCAACAATCTGCCTATTCCTATCAAAGAAACAATTATAAATTACTACTAAAAGTCCCTGGATTCCATAATTAGTTGAAACATATTTCAAGTTACTTATTGCATTTAGGATTATATGTCCTTAATTTTATATTAACGCTTATTTTCACTCTCTGGCACTGGCGGTTTCAGGATTCGTGAACAAGATGAACGATAAGCAAAACAGCGCCCCCTGTACTTATACAGAATGAAAATCGATTACACAGTTTCACACCGTCTTTTATACAGGGAGTCCATAAAGTCAATGGACCACATCATTCGAGGAAGACACGGTAAATGGCAACAACTATCTGAACATGCTACAGACATTCCTTGTGCCAGAACTTAATAGGTTAGGCATCATCAATGACGTCCCCATGCAACAAGATGGGGCGCCGCCGCATTTTGCCCTTCAAGTTCGACAGTTTCTTAACGAACAATTTCAAGTTAGATGGATTGGCCGAAAAGGGCCCACACCTTGGCCTGCAAGATCACCAGATTAGACACTTTCGATTATTGGTTGTGGGGACATGTAAAGACCGAGGTGTATTCACAGAAACCAGCTAATCTGGATGACCTAATAGAAAAAATAAGAGATGTGATTCTGAATATCCCAGGAGAGCACCGTCAGCACGCAATTCTCGGTTTCACAAAAAGACTGCAACAGTGTTTGGACGTGAATGGTGCACAATTGGAGGTTTGGCGATGAACCTAACAAGCAGGAAATAAACTTTGAACCTTGCTGTAAGTACACACAAAATATTTTGTTAATAAACTTAATAGTTTTCAAGTTATAGAGTTTTAGTTTTTTGCAGGACTTTATGGACTCCCTGTATATTACAATACCTTTACCAATTGACGTGACTAATGTACAATTTACTGCAAAAGCGAAGCAAGTGCAAAAGCAAACTATTTTTACATAAGTGCGTAACCTATTTTTGTTCACATTGAATTTCAATAAATTTAAATGTTCCTGCTTTTCCGTTGTTCCATTGCTAATTTTGTACAATAAAATTTGCTCGTGTATTTATCTTCTACTAGAATGTATTATACTAAGTTTTTTTTCTACCAATTTTATATGTAGTATCTGTATGACGATTTTTTTTCAGTTTAATAATACAGTATAATTAACGTAATAACTTTTTGGTAAACTAGTAAAAAGGATCCCATATTATATAGGCATATTTCTATATGGTTCTAACGAAACTATTAACATTTAATTATTAATATTTAATAATTAAATAATATAATTAATGCCTCTATATTGTTAATGTGTTTTGTATTTGTTATAATAAAACCTAGTACATGATACGGGGTATTACATAAAATATTTTTTCAATATGTGTTCCGAAAGACGAAAGTTGACTTATGATCGATCATTGATTTCTGTCCTCGTTTCCAAAATATTACCATCCACCTTACACTTAAAGCAGACCAAATCTACCTTTCTCTTGTTGCGCCAGTGCAGTAAGGTTTATTTAATTTTCCTCTCTTTGTACTCAAATGTTTGTGCATGTTAAAAACACCAAGGTTAACATTTGAGTTTACAAATGAAGCCTACGAGGGCCGTACGATCTTAATCTATCAATGCAATGCGAAATATTAACATTTCTGCACAAGCGTTGTTCAACAAACATCATCAATAATTCCTCGAGTCGATCTTGTGTCATCGTGGTTCTTAGTTTTGATTTCACCAGTCAACATCGAGAAACTTCTCTCTACGCTGGCTGTCGAAATTGGTATGCACAAAGAAGAAAAGTTAAAGAAATGCATAATAATTTTTGAAAACATCTTCCCCATTAGCTACCGTGTTAACCATAAGAATTAAGTTTTTTGTCCTAAGTATACATACCAACATAAAAAAAAAAATAGAAGCCACAAAGAAGAAATCGGGAACTTCAGAGTTCCGAACAGTATAAATACATGTCTAATCCTAATATTTGATTTTCTTTGGGAGACGATAAAATAGAATTTGTTTCTTGCTTTTAGAATCATTACGACCTACCGGAAGTATCAGAAATGGGTGAAACTATAGAATTTTGTACGACTACTTCACTCAAAACTCCCCAAAACGTATGATTTGGTTAACTTTTGTTTTCTTAGGGGCGAAATGTTACGTGTTCTCATTGTCTCTCAATAACTTAACTTCACGGACGAAAGGTTAATTAAATAACTCACGTTTCGTTTTGTTGTTGTTAGCCGTACCTAATACTATATGTAGTTTTACCAAGAAATGTCCAATTCTTGCAGCAATATGTTATTGTGATTTCAAAAGAAAAAGCCAGTAGGGAAGCAAAGACAAAAACAACACTAAACCTGACATAACTAATGTTATCCAAAATTCAAGTGTCAATATTTCTAGTGTCCAAACTCGAATCGCAAAAATTTTTTCGCTATGATACTGTTCGGGAAAGGTGTACAAAAATGATTCGCTAGAAGTAGGCTGTTTTTCAATGATTTAATAACTCGCCTGATTTCGAACGTTTCAGAAAATTATTCATGAAAGTAGACTGACGCGAGGTAGCCTTTTCCCGTTCTCTCTGCCTTTTTATATTTTCTGCTCCTGACAGTTTTTCCTTGGATGCGAAAACGGAAAACCTGTTAAGACCGTACTCTTCTAATGCATAAGATTCACTCACTACCAGACCAACTGAGTATCCGAAGGGAAGCAATACTAGGAACTATTTAAAAAAATGTTTATCATGTCGGTTATTGTTTAGGATTATTGAAATGTTCAAAAACGTCCAGTAGCCCTTTCGAACAGCCGCCTGTTCCGTTCTGAAGCAGTGAACGGAAAAAGAAACATCGACAACTTAATTCGTAAAAGTGAGAATGGATCTTATAAGGGATTGTTGACATTAGAGGAGAGGTTTCGCGCGATTATTGACAGTTGATTGAAGCAACAAACAAAAGGAACGATGTTTTGGCATTTTTTCCTTTTACATATCTCCAAAGTGTTTCAGTCGGAACATTGCAACGTGGAAGTTGCACAGCAACAGATATGCGCAAGAACAAGAATACGTTTACCCCAAATGATGCATTCAGTAAATACAATCCGGCTACGTTCTGCCTTCATGTCGCCCGCCCCGGCTTCCTTGAAACAACAGGGGGTACGGCCGTACCATTTTACCCCCCCCCCTGGACCCCCCGGTGCTCTCTGGAATACTTAAACAAGTTCTTACATAAAAGTCCGAATACATTTCAGACGAAATTACGTTCGAAATATATACAAATACAGAGAATCATTAATCTTATGGAAATGACTATTTGGATACTCGCTTACCAATACCACAGCCAGGACTCGAACCTGGATCCCAAGTAGCGAGAGTGTCACACTACAGCTTAGCACCAAGTCCGTGCAAGTTTCCTTTGAAACACTTATTGCTTATTAATCTAGGAAGAGCCTATTAGCTGCCTTTGGTGATGAATGTCACATTATATTTTCGGGGTAGGTGGTAAAACAGCCTCAGACTGAACCTCGCCCTTTAATAAAGGAAAAATTGAAATTGAAAATAACCGTTATATTTATGAAGCTACAGTAAATGAAGTCCTCCTCCGTGGCCGTGCGGTCTAAGGCATCATGCTTTGGGCGGCGGTTGCGGGACGGTCGATCCCGCGTTCAGTCTCCGGGAATTTTCGGCCTGTGTATAGAGCCGTTGGTAACCCACCATCGTGAGGAAATTGGGGAGCTCCGAGTGAGTGAGCGTAATCCGGTCGTGAAGTCCTACAACGGCTGGGGGTCGGTCGGGCCGACTACCCGTCCCGCTAGTCTGGCTGCAGATCTCCACGCCCCCTGGTGGCCCGCGTGGAAGGGAGGCCAGCAGTCGGTGGGTAAGCCTTGGCCCAATATTGGGCTGTTACAGTAAATGAAAGACAAGATTTTCAATATTGAAGAATGGGACACGAAGAAACAGCCCTTCTCGCCGCTCTATAGGGCTGATTCTGTAGGAGAATTAAAGTATTATATTATTCAATAGTATTTGTGAAGTACTTGACGTTATCAAGAAAATAAATGTTGTGCTTAGTTTTTCAGGACGTTCGTATCCTCAGAGCACTTCCATGTTATCATGCTAAGCTCTACACCACCCAAGATCGTTGCTTTGATTGGAGGAATTTCCCTTTTCGTAGTAGCTTTCCTTGTTTGAGCTCCAGTCACGTGTTGAAAAAACGCGCACTTTTCGTGGGTACCTCTGAAATGGCATGCTTGGAACACGCCTCAGACAGCACATGCGACTGCTTGAAGGCAAGAGTGTCTATCGAAGGTTGAAGTCGCCATCCCAGAACAGCCTTGCCAGCTGAGTTGAGTGTACTGGCGTGTTGGACAGTGGAGATAGAGACCGGCGTTCGAAGGTAAGTCTTCACTATTTTTACATGTTTAAGTTATATATATATATATATATATATATATATATATATATATATATATATGATGATCAGATTGTCGTACCTGAAATAGTTACACCAACGGGGCATTCCATTGTCACGGGTGGGATACACGGACTACATTTTTATATTAAATTAATTATTGTACTGATAGTTAAGCAACATTTTTCTTAAAGTTTATGTGCAATAAAATATTATACTTAACACTTGATTAAGCACAACTTAAAATGCTTCCCCTTATTTGTAGCTATAAGTGAATAATCTTGTATCACAAGTGGATCAGACGAAACACTGCTTGTTCACTTAATAAAAAAATTCTAATTTCTGTGAATTGTCAAATGATGAAAAATATATTGTTTAAGACAGAGAGAGAAGGTAATTGGCCTTTGAATATTTTTGTGGAGTTGAGGGGGAAATGTAACAGTTGAAGGAGAAATTATTTGTTTTTTGGTGTCACGGGTGGGACACAACAGAAAACACAAGTAAATCAAAACATTACAATAAACGAACAATATGTAAAATACGTTTTACCCTCTAACTTAATTCTATATAATAATTGAAGTTTGATGCAAATGACAATTTTAGATCGTTCACTTACAAGATAGGATAAAGTTACAGCCATGTATTTAATTGTAAACATTGAGGTTCAGGGGCACTTTCGCATGGAATACCCCCAAAATGTGTTTCAGATTTAGAAATAATGACAGTTCATGAAGAGGAGTGGTCGCGTTGAAAGTCTCAGATTCTCTGTAGCTTAGCAGTTGCGAAAGTCATTTTTTATGGCGTTGCTGAAATTATTCTCCTGCCCGTTTTGACCAACGTTGATGCGATGTGAAAGAGTAAACTCAAAGTTAACCCACGAATCGACTGAACGCCTGTTGCACCGGCAGAAACAGTGGGTAACCTCGAAGCAGTGGCTTAGCGGCCGCCTCCGCAATGCGGGAAGGAGGGACGAGGTGTAGGGCCAGGCCAAGTTCTCGATAGGCTCTTGACATTTTTGCGTAATCCCAGAATTTCAATAGATTGTGTCGCTTATATCCAAAAATGATGTTGAAGAAAGATATGTTGTGGGTTAACAATGACTCAATTCGATCTGGAAATTCTTTGACGCGAGCGTTGTATGGAAAGAGCTGTCTTTTCGTTTATTGTCAATGAACTTAGACGTATGAACAATCTGAGTTAGCTCAACTGGACGAATCAACGTGTACCACAAACAATTATACCCGACTAGGAGTTAATTTTTAATTAATATGTAGGAAGTGGTCCACGTGCCGAATTACTAACTCGCAGTCAAATTCTCCCTTAAGCCTGGTCCACACGTAATGTTTTGTCAGTCTTGCATGATGAGGTAAATTTAACAGATGTGAATGACGCAATACACGCGGATACAGTATTTATGCTTTCTCTATCTTTTCCTCAGTCTTTCCAAAACACCATAGATGAAGCGTTATTAACAAGTATATTTCAGTGTGTACGGTAAGAATGATAAATAAAAATTTGCATCTTCCACTGTGGTCAAGAGAGTGGTTACTTAAGGGAGGAAAATTCTCACATTTCAATTTGCTCCGTGAATTAAAGCAGGAACATGAAGATAGGCATAATTAATTAAATTACCTATGGATGTTACGATTTGGAAACCTACTGCAAAATAGTGAAAGTAACACCAGAAATTAAAAAACAGGACATTGCTCATCCAACATGAACTAGACCCGGCGCAAAATTATACCAAGTGTCACAGCTTTGTTTGAAAACAAAGCTCAAACTGATCAGTTTTTCAATTGGTCTTCAAACCTCACTCTGTTCATGCAAGACGTCCAACTTGCCGCCCACACGTAATGTTTGGTTTGATCCGTCTGCCATGATCATGCAAGACTGACAATAATACATTACGTGTGGACCAGGCTTCATTTTCAGAGAAGAAAATAACTTTGTAATTCATAAAACTTTTACCGCTAATAGTTAATACTTATTTTGTGTGTGTTATTTAAAATGCAACTTCCCACAAAATATATTCAACGGGACCCCACGACAAAATTTCCATTGTTATTGCGTTACACGTTACTCTAGACTTTTATCTGTACTACGAAAAGGTAATAGATTTTTCATTTAACTGTATTACACTTCAAAAGGGCCCAAAATACTCAGTAGGAGGTAGGGCCCAATGCCCTAAGGCCCAGTGTCACCTGATGATAAGTCGTGTATTTTTACATCTCTCTTCGGTCTCGCAGGGTTCCGTGTACAAGTTAAATGCCGTCATTATTTTGAGAGGTTTTGTGAAGTTCATTTTCTCCTTCCGTATTATAGTTCTATGGGCATTTGCGTCGTACCAGTTTGAGGATTTAATATATTTGAGTATCTTGATTCATGAAAAATTCCAAGGAACGTATATTGGGTGGTAAAATGTAAAAAATCGCATCTTTTAAATTTTGTATTGCGTTTTCCATAAAGACAACACTGCGACCGGTTGCCAAGGAATTTGGGTTGGACGAAACTTTCTCAAGTTGACCCTACTGCAGCGGCGGCTCGTGGCTCTGAATTAGGATTGATTGAATTGTTGTTTCAAGTCCATTTTATGCACAATAAGGCTAATCGTGAATGGACCTACAGTTAAAAGTGGATTCGGAACCACTGTACCATGTACCTCCACCGGGTAACGAACCCTGGACCCCTTGATTACATCTCGAATTAGGAAGAGAACTATTAGGAAAAACGAGGTAATAGCTATAGAAAATTAGATAAAAACTTACACATACTAATTAGAATGGGGTTTCTAATAAAATACATATTAAATTTTAGTGTGTTAGGAACTCCAGTTTTTAATTTGTATCTGTTGATCTAATTTTCTCTATTACCCCATTTTTCCTAATAGCCGTTCTCCCAATTCAGACACACCAGCTGCTGCAGTTATGGCTCCAATTCTCCCCATTTCTTTCATTGTTGTTGATTTACTGGGTGCGTCAATACTTAGGATATTTGCACCCGCCACATTAGACAGGGACCACTCCCTTATCATAACTAAAATCAACTGTCTCCGAGGAATAAAATATCCTTTCCCTTGGTTAAAAGCAGAGGTTGTAAAAGGGTACTCGACACATACAAGGACTAAACGCAGCACAGAGGATTTTACTTTTAGGTCCTGACGCCAGAGCCTCGTTGGCCTGCAAAATTGCAGTTACCGGAGTGTACTACGTGGAAGTGAAGTTGAATTTTGAGTCCTTCTCAAAAGGTCAGCCTTTACACCAGGCACGTAGCCGGGGGGTGGGCTCTGGGGGTTATAGCCCCATCCGAAATCCCACAAATGTTTCGTTTGAAGTAGTCTATAGTGGTAATTAATCTTACTTGAGTACTAGTTTACTATTCTCCGGACAGATTTCTTCATTTCTACAGAAGAAACTACTTACCGTAATAAGTTCCTGTAGTATTGTCTAACATCGGGAAGGTGTTTTGTGTGAAATTCAGGTAAGTTTTCCGAATACTGGAAACCGATTTCTTCAAATTTAAAAGTTTGGGGCTCATTTGGGGGCAGGTGACTCTGGCCAAATTCTAACATGCCTTTAACAGGGAGTCTATAGAAATAGCCGGAGCGGAGCGGAGGCTGGGCCGCGTTAGCGGTTGGGGGCAGTAGGTCAATTACCCCAGGGGCGGAGCCCGGAATCGGTGGGAAATTTGAGTAAAAAATTTCGAACTAAAATATTTTTTGGTTTAAATTTCGCACCGATTCCGGGATGGATAGCCCCAAAAACCATTCACGGAATGTTCCGCGAAGCAGACAGGTAAGTACGAACGTCAAAAATTGACGAAACTCAGAAGTTATAGGTCGGTTGGGGGCAGTAGGTCAATTTCCCCAGGGGCGGAGCCCGGAATCGGTGGGAAATTTGAGTCAAAAATTTCGAACTAAAATATTTTTTGGTTTAAATTTCGCACCGATTCCGGGATGGATAGCCCCAAAAACCATTCACGGAATGTTCCGCGAAGCAGACAGGTAAGTACGAACGTCAAAAATTGACGAAACTCAGAAGTTATAGGTGTCCGAAGGATAGTAAACATTTACCTTTATTTCATTAGCAGTATTAAACATCTTGTATAATAAGTTAAAATGTACTCTGAAATTCGCCTTCACGACTTATACGGTCCACTTTTTCGCCTTGAAATGGCGGCTGCTGATAAGTGATGAGCCCCACCCTCGAAATAAAATTCTGGCTACGGGCCTGCATTACATCCCTACCTGTTCCTCTTTATCAATCTCTATTCTCTTTTCCTTCCTATTCTTCTCTTCTTTCGTTGAATTCCTTTCTTCTATTTTTCTTCATTTTCCTTTCACTTTTTTCCTTCTGCTTCTCTATCTCTCACTTACGAGACCCTTCTGACTTCGACTGACGCTTTGTTGGTGTTCGTGTTCCTAAAGTCGAAAAGTAATTGGTTGTACTCAATCCACATTTTTTTTTCCATTTGTTATTGATTGAGGGAACACACCCGAGCAAATAATCGGTGATAGATTTTTAAGTAATAAAACCAAAACAAAGCAGTGGGGTATAAAGAGAGGTATAGTTAATTTGTATGGGAAATATTAAACAAAAATGTTTTCGCGAAGTTTTGTAAGAGTTCATAAAATATATTTATCAGCTGTTACTTAAACGCATTTGTTGAAGTATGGGCTATTGGGTGAAAATCATATTTTTTTTAAAAGGGGAAAAGGTAATTTGTGGACAAGGGCAATGAAGTGAACCAGTTTTTCATGTAATTACAAGTCCTTCACAGTAGCTCAAATTTCTGTGTCTGAAATGAAACTGAAGTGAGAAAAATATGTAATATTACTTTGACATTCCTTTCGGGGGGGGCAACGGTCCCCTACTTCCCTCCAGATGCTTATGCAGGGTTTCGGAGCGGAGTGCGGAGCGTATTAAAGGAGCGCTCCGGAGCGACTTCGAAGCGTCAGTTCTACTCCGCTCCTCGTTCCGTAGCGGAGCGTGGTACGACAGCACTCCGATCCGGAGCGCAGTGGTTCGACTTCTTGAGAGACACGCTCCGCTCCGGAGCGGAGTGGTTCGACTTTTTGAGTCGCACGCTCCGATCCAGAGCGGAGCGTGATACAACAGCACTCCGCTCCGGAGCGGAGTGGTTCCGCTTTCTGAGAGATACGCTCCGAACCGGAGCGGAGCGTGATACAGCAGTACTCCGCTCCGGAGCGGAGTGGTTCAGAATTTTAAGACGCACGCTCCGATCCGGAGCGGAGCGTGAGACAACAGCACTCCGCTCCGGAGCGTGGTGCTTTTGACAGCACTCTCCGATCCGGTTTAAGAGGTTTTTTTTTTACACGAATGCTGTAATGCAACTATGAATAATGGGAATGTGCACATTGAAGCCGGCTTCCGTGACGGAGTGGTTATAGTAGAACCACATGGAAAAGAGCCTGCAGTCTTGTTTCAACATACTCTAGTTGTTTGTCTGTATGATCTCCCCCGCTTGGAGGGGAGGGACAGAGTGGATCATGCTTCCTTATGGCCCTAGTCGAACGGGTGAAGGGGGAGGTGCGCGGGGACTTTTGGCCGAAGCTTTTTTGTTTGTGGTCGCTCTACAGCACAGCACCCTATGACGTCAGGGATCCTTGGGGTGGTTGAAATCCCGGCATGGGCTTGTACAGGGTCAACGAAGTTAGTAATAAGTTTGTTTTATACACTTGCATGTCGAATTGTATCTTCTGCATATATGCTGTATAAAGAAACAAACTGCCGCAGCACTAAGTGAGGCGAGTGTACAATCTTTGTGTGTATCGTTCATCAATTTAATCATAACATCGATCATCCCCATCTTCGCGATTAGTCAAAAGCGACAAAGAAGAGAAGTAAAATGAACTAAATCAATCAATCAATCATTCACATTCGTAACAGGTTCCCCTGATTAGAGAAAAGTAGCAAGCCAAAAGCAATAACCTTCTTCGTCGGCCGTTACTCTCTGAAGCATTCAAAGAATGCTAAGTCAGTATCAAATCTATCTTCCTGGTTGATTGAAAGTAAGTTGCTGATCAACGGGTATCAGGGAGCAATAACGAGGTGGTGGAAAAAAGGATAAGTGAGAGTGTAACGGGCGACGAGGGGTCTTTTGCTTTGGGAACAAGGAACGAGAAAGATCGGGGAGTTTGAGCGAGTCTGCATAGAGCACTTCTAGGAATTTCTCCGAGGATTTCTTCATCATCGAATAGACAGGTAACATCCGTCTCTTACCATGTTGATCTAAACTGGAAGATATAAACCCAAATTCTTAGTGTTGTAACCTCTCGCCTATTACCATCAAGTTATCTGCCCAAGGGCGAGTGCTCACCAGTGAGGATGAATGAATGACAAAGCTACATCACCCAAGCATAATGGTTAGGATCTGGTAAGATCCCAACGACCATCAGTTCGTTACGTGGATGGAGGTGTGGAATTTTCATTCATTTTAATCTGAAACAAATGAAAATTAAGAATCTAGTACCAGGATTTCAGCCATATATTATTTTTAAAAAATTTATTTACGCTTAATCAGGATAAGAAAGGATGAAACTCATGATGAAAATGTTAAAATCATTAACCGTTTACGTACGCATTTAAAATAGAGAATTCATAAGGCGGCACGCGTTTTTTTTTAATGCTAAAGGTCAGGGAAAATTATTCTTACTATGATAAATGTCGAGTTCTAGCTCAGATGATGAACTGAATGAAACTCTAAACCAAATAATTAGATTGGCCGAAAGAACAGTAAATTTTAATTTAGATCAAACCGGTCCTAGCGCAAGCTCCACGCCAATAAGTAAACGCAGCCCAATAAATACCAGACAACGCACCAAGCTTTTAGAACAGCAATTTTATAAGAACAAAGATAACTCGACCCCAATTGCGTCTCCCGGAATTAGCCCTGAGACAGGAACCTTAGATTGTAATTTATCCCCAAACCCAATTAGGAACATGGCTCTTTCACACTTTGCCATTTCAAGTGTGAAAAGTAACCTCTCGCCTATTACCATCAAGTTATCTGCCCAAGGGCGAGTGCTCACCAGTGAGGATGAATGAATGACAAAGCTACATCATCAAAGCATAATGGTTAGGATCCTTGGTTCGATCCCACGTACACAGAGTATGTTACGCATTAAACATTGGTAAAACAATACAAGAATGTTGTTTTGGCTCGAGAGAGAGAGAGAGAGAGAGAGAGAGAGAGAGAGAGAGAGAGAGAGATAGCTATAGTACGTAAATTGTTCATTTGATGTAAGTTGAAATATGAATTACGTAAATAGTATTTCTGTATTGAGATGTACTATTTTGTATTGTGATTCTTAGATATAAGAGTTTCACTGTTATGTGTTGAATGGGTTACGAATAATTTCAAGCAATCAGTTTTTCTGCTTTGCGGATTTGGCCGACCCACCTCCCCCATACAACAGACAGCTTCGTTTTGTGCCGTATTCCGTGTTCCTTGCAGGTGACTCAGTGCAATCGGCTAGCGCATTGGTCTTGTGCCCGTTTCAAGAGGGGAGGATGGTGAAACTGGTACATAGCTTGTTTGTGTGTGCTTTCGGGGTTGAGAACTTTGTTCGCTGCGCTGTACGTTGCGTTCGACTTATCCGTACATGGTAGAGACATCGCCTTTGCCAGACAGATCCGGTGTTGCCAGTTGTATTAGAATTATGCTACACCAATTCTGGCTAGATTGTTCTCTTTTAAAAGTATTACTTGCGCGTGATGTTCTTCTCTTCACTGTCATAAAAAGAAGCCTTTAATGGCTGTGTTCTCTTGTATCATTACATGCATATTATGTGTGCTTGTCAACGGTGATGTATGGACATTTAATGAAATTTTTAACGCCGCTGATACATGGACGTCTTCAGGATTTTTTTCCAGGAAGGGACAAGCAAGGTATTTTTCCAAGGGAGGGGGGCAGAATGAGGCAGAATTTCCCCAAAATAGTATTACTCCCTTTAAAACAATTCTACAGTTTGAAGTTATCATGTTCCTGCAACGCCCTTGCAATAATTAACATATATTACTGTGACTGAAATGTAATTATATGCATGAAATATGAGCTTTTTGATTGACTTTCATTTCCGGGTGGCGTGGCCCCCCTCCCTTCCGGACGTCCATGCGTATGGATAAATCATTCCAACCAGTCTCGGTTAATGGAATTATAAGGTGACTAGATTTATTAAATCAATATGCAAGAACAACAAAGAAAAATCCGTAATTGTTAATTCTATGCGTCATAAGCCACGAGAATCATGGAAGATCTATACTGTAATAATGAATTGAAGGGAACCATGCCGAGTTTTTATTTATAGTCTACCTGTTCAAGTAGGAATGGAAAGGTGCACAAAAAGAATTACAAAAATGTATGTAAAAGAAAACCAAGTATTTCGATCAAGCTATTTCTATAATTGTAATCAACAATGACCAATTGTCATTTCAACTAAGTATAAGTTTCAATTTGTCTTTACAGGACTATTAACTTTGCCTTGCTTTTACTTTGCTTTTACTTTGCTTAATCGTATATTTCTCATGATCCGTAATTTTAAACAAAATCCTAGATAAGTCTGCAAAAAAATAGGACACCGAAACTATGGAAAAGAAATACAGTGATGGACAAAAGTATTCATACAAAGGCATTGTCTGAATGAAACATGTTATTATACAAAGAAGACCGTAAAGGCAAGTCAAGTCTGTAGCATATATGCTCCATTGGAATGGCAAGAATATAAACGCAAAGTAATTGTGTGCATACAATTGAAATTGTCATGAGAAATGTGGGTAATCCTTAGAAAAACTGCTTCCTGGATGGTCATAAGTATTCATACGCCAGGTTATAAACCCCAAAAAAGTTCGTGAAACAACAGTTTCCATCATTCAGTGCCAGATATTTGTTTACTGCACTTACACCTGTGTAAGGAAGTGGTTGGTTTGGTGTGGCGTTCTGCAGGAAGTGAAATGGGCCGCAAAGGGAAGGAAACCACGATCGAAGAGAGGAGAATTATGATATCATTATACCACAATAAGAAATCATATTCTGAAATAGCAGACATAGTTGGGAGAAGTCGTGCGACTGTACAAAGTGTCATCAAACGATATAAAGACATAAAAGTGCTGATAAATAGGGAAAGGGTTGGGCATCCTCAGAAACTTACTTCGAGAGAGAAACAAGGACTGTTGAGAATGATCAAGAAAAAACCAAAATTAACATCGTCAGCAGTGTCGGAACATGTTCACGAACACCTGGGAAAACAAGTGTGCTCGAGATGTATTAGAAGGCTTTTGAACCGAGTACAGAGCTAGTGTACCTAGAAGAAAGTCATACATCAGTAAGAAGAACAAGAAGGCCAGATTAACATTTGCAAAGGAGTATATGAGTAAAAGTTTGGACTTCTAGGATAAAGTGTTATTTACGAACGACAGCAAATTTAATATTATCCATAGTGATGGTAGAATTTTGGTGTGGAGAAAGCCCAATACTGAGCTTGAGCCTCGAAATCTCTTGGCTACAGTTAAACATGGAGGTGGTGGCGTTATGGTCTGGGGCTGTATGTCAGCCTCAGGTGTTGGGGAACTGGTCTTTATTGAGGGAACTATGGATAGATTTGTCTATTTGGATATTCTGAAGAACAATTTGCAGCAGAGTATCGATCATTTGGGTCTTGGGAATGATTTTTACTTCCAGCAGGAAACGACCCTAAACATACAGCTGAGATTGTCCGCCTTTGGTTGTTATATAATACTCCCCACAAACTCAAAACTCCACCTCAGTTCCCCGATCTTAACCCCATTGATCATCTTTGGAGCCATTTGGAAACCAGACTCCGAAAGCAAGAATAGACTGAAAGAGGTCATTTTGCATGAGTGGCACAATATTACATCTGAAATAACCACGCCTCTTGTTCATTCTATGCAAAAGAGACTGACAGCTGTTCTCCATAACAGAGGAATGCATACTAAATTATGACGACATGGTATTTGTTTCTTTCTTTTCTTCAAAGTGAACTTATATGTTGGTGTATGAATACTTTTGTCCAGCCAAAGAAGCGGGTATTGAGAATGTATTGTATTTTATTTTTCTACAAGCAGCATCTGACATTTATTTTTTTTGTCAATATATCGTTTGGTGCATACATGGTAAAGCATTAACAGTTTTGACTTCCTTATTGTCTTCCTAGCTGCTGCAATTCGTCCTTTCTTCCTTTCAGTTCCACTGTATGATTACTTTTGTCCATCACTGTATACCGTGATAGAGAAACGAACACAAACCAATGACATTAACGCGGGTCAAACCAACACCATTTGTCGTTGAGAGCTGAACTCACATCCAGGAACTCGCAGAAATATTCCCATGGAATTCGTTATTCGTCTGATATTGAATACCCAATGATGCTTTCTGTTATGTAATAGACACTTATGAAGTGAATACATTATTAGGACTTTGCCAGATTTCAGAAAACACACACACACACACATACGTAAAAGATATGAATAAGAAGTTGTTCATTTGGAAATGAATTTCCAAGTTGTATTTTTATGCTCTTGTGAATAGATGTATAGGAAAGTGAAGTCTCTTATTGTTAAACAGAATTACAAATGTATATTTGCTTAAGGATTAATTTATCACAATATACATTGCAATTATACATTCAACATACGTTGAAACAATGCCTTTTGTTATGGACTTTTGGTGGATTTAAGACTCAACAATACGCTATCGAGAATAGACCTACAGTTTAAATCCTACCTAAAGTGGGATTCGAGCCACTATGTCCCTCCACCGGGTATCGATCCCAGTGCCCCTTCATTACAAGGTGACGTTGTTACCACTATGTTATCAGGGTACAGCGCGCTACTTTTTTTTTCAGTACACATTTATCAATTCTCTCATTATCATCGTCGCGATTAGCCAAAATTCAAAGCTAAGTAACAAAAATCAAATCAAATGTCATCAGTGAGGAAGGCACGTATTGCTCGCAGCCCTGCTTTTCAAAATGAAACCATAAAATTCAGGACATGCCTCTATCCAAGTAGATAATATTACATTTTGTGTTTATCACGGTTATTAAGGTTTATACATCTTGTTTCGACTTATCTGCTGACTACACCTTGTTCATCACTGAAAACTTGCTTTCAGTTTGCTGTGTAAACGTACTTAATACAAAAAAAGATTAATTTTATACGTATACGTTTTCTGGCTTTCTAGACTCAGAAAGTTAAATATAGCAACATTCCATTCGTCGTTTTTCCAAATTTTTTGCAATTTTCTTATAACCACCATGCCTATTTCCAGGTTACTGCTTACAAACTTGAAATGTTAGATATGGCAACCAGACATTTTGTAATTTTTGCAGTAGTATACGTATGTAACCATTAAATACAATTTTAACTTCCTGCCTTTAAAATTGAGAAAAAGAATCGATATGACAACCTGTATTTCATACTATTGAAATTCCCCTGTTCGGCTGTATACAAACAGCATTTTCGACTTTATACCTTCATAAAATTAAACCAAATGTTGGGTAACTTACATTTTTGGTTAAGCCGGTTTTCAACTTTCTAGTGTCAGGATTTTTAAAAAGTTAGATATGAAAACTCTGTATTTCAAATTAAAACGTTTCCTAATTGGCCGTGTTTACGGTAACATTAATAAGCATGGTTCCGATTTTCAACTTCATACATTCAAAAATCGAAAAGTTAAAATTAGCAACCTGAATTTCCAATTACTTTAAACTTTTCCCTTACGCTACATTCAAAGTATCATACATAACCAGCGTAAAATAAAGTTAGATATGGCAATCATGCACCAGCGAGTGTTTTGCATGAACACCTGTCTGCCTTTTATCTTCCTCCGTACAAGTTGCTTTGCCTTTCCTCTGCGCGCTTTTGATTTTCAGAAGGTCGAATGGATTCTCTGCAGTAGTTTCGCCAGTGTTACTCGAACCAATATTCCAGAATAACTCGCTTCTCACGCGGCGTGGACTGTAACGTCGGGCCGATATGCCGAAGTGCTTAGCCCGAACCAGAAGTTGAACCGAAATGAGTTTCAGTCGCGATCCCTGGTGGTAGGAAATGAGAGAGTGGTTCCATTCTCTCAACTTATAAAACCACAGGAGACACACCTGCTATTTAAATATATTGTCCCCAAAAGTAGTAGTAGAGTAGTAAAAGTGATAATGAAAATGTAATAATAATAATAATAATATCGCTCTCTTCACGAAAACAGTCCAGTGAAGCTTCCCCTTGCCTCCTCCACACCCCTGGACCTCCAGGTTTGCCACACTTCTTCTACGCTTCACAGTTGACACATTTCGCGTTGTACGTACAGTGAGTGTAAAAAGTGTTTGGACACCATTGATGGTACGAAAACAGGGGATCCGCTCAGGGTTGTGGGTGCAGGTATTCGAGTGGAATGAAAACCACATTATTCTACCTCATATACTTGTTTATCTTATACAACAGGAAAATACAAAATATAAAAAAGAAACCATCTATAAACAATAATAACGAAAATATCACATATTGAACACAAAACGTCTTTGGACACTTGCCATTCTTGTCCATATTTTCTGCAAAAAACACGAGCATTTAATATTTTGTTGGATTTCCTTTGGCACGAATCACTGCCTGGAGCCTGTCTGGTACAGATTTTACCAGATCTGCAGTAATCTGAGGTGAAATGGGGATCAATTCTTCCTGCAATACTAATTTTAAGTCTGATTTGTTGGATATGTTTCTTTTTCTTATCTGTTTCTGTAATACATTCCATAAATTTTCTATGGGTTCAGATCTGGGGGATTGATGGGGTGTGTGAAGTTGTTTTGGCGTGTTATATAACAGCCACAATTTTGTATTAAGGGCGGTATGCTTAGGATTGTTGTCCTGTTGAAACAAGTAATCATTACCCAAGTTCATTTCAGCCTCACTAGCGCGCAAATTATTCTTCAATATATCAATGTGCATGTACTGGTCCATCGTCCCCTCTATGAAATTCAACTTGCCGACCCCAGCAGCACTCATACAACCCCATATTAAGAGTGAACCGCCACCGTGTTTTTGACAATTTGGATTAAGTTTCGCGGCTCCAACTCTGTATTTCTTTGCCGTCATACCATATGCCTACCATCCGACCCAAATAAGTTGAATTTGCTTTCGTCCGAAAAAATGACCTTGTTCCAGAAGTCTGCATCGTAATTGCGATGGTATAGGGCAAATTCGCGGCGCTTCTTTCTGTTTATTGCACTAACCCAAAATTCCTTCCTTGCCACTCGTCCATGGTAGGTATTTCATCGGCATACGTTACGAACTGTACAGACGGGATCAAATGAAATGTACTTCCCTTTTCCTACCAACTCAGAAGCGAGTTGGAAACTCTTCATTGCTCCTGTATAGATAAGAAAGTGGGGGAGGGCAGTAGCAGACAAGGCCAGCACGCAAACTTGTTTCCAGCAAACTTTCTGTTGGAGTCTTGGCAGTTTGTGGAAGGATTTTGTGTTCCTCCCCCCCCCCGCCTCTCTCTCTCTCTCTCTCTCTCTCTCTCTCTCTCCCTCTCTCGATTGAAAAACAGGGTGCGATGTAATACGGTAATATATAACGATAAAGCTTTATTTGAAGATTGTAATAATAAAAACAACCCGTGGCGCAACAGTCCGTGAGGACCAGGTCCTACCTACCGACTGCCGACCTTACTTCCACCTGCCGAGGTAGGAATTATGGGGTGACGTGTGGTCAGCAAGACAAGCCTTCAGTCGTTGTAGGTTTCCGTGACCGCGTCACGCTACTCGTTTGTAGCTCCCCAATTTCCTCACGACGGTGGATGGCCACCGGTCCAATACACAAGACCAGGTTTCCCAGGTTTGAATCCCGGCCTGAGCATGGATGTTTCTAAGTGTCCATTCATCAATTTCATTATATCATCACTTCCCCATCTTCGCAAATTAGCCAAAAGTGGCACAAAAAGCGAAGTGAAATTAAAGCAAATCAATCAATCAATTGTTAGGGCAGAACCATATATCACACAATACAGGTGAAATTGTTGTTGGTTGACGTGAATTTTTAATATGCCTAAACTCTTAAAATACTCTAATATCAGGTTTTCTGTTGCAATTATTGTTTCAATTTTGAGGGCCTCCATGGCCGAGTGCTTTGTATACTGCTCTATGAAACCGGAGACCCTATGTTCTATTGATTGATTGATTTGCTTTATTTTAATTCGCTTCTAGTGCCACTTTTGGCTAAACGCGATGATGAGGATGGTAGATGAAATGATGAAATTAATGAAGCGACACTCACAATGAGACACCGAATGAACACAATGCCAAGGCCGGTCATTAAGCAAGCTGTGCTAACCACTCTACCACGGAGGCCGGAATCCTTTTTAATGTATAGGAAAAATCGTTCTTTGACATCGAACTAAGAACAGTTAATATGCGTCACATCTATGATCACGTGCACTGTGGATTTAGGAATTCCGGACAAGCGTGATATTTTCCTTAACGACTTGCACTGGTTGTGTAGCCGGATAACTTGCCGACGTTCACAAACGGTGAACTCTCTCCTTCCGGGACCCATGTTGCACTATTGTTCAATGAGGTGGAGCTACTGCCAGTACTGAGACTTGCGAACTGACAGCTGTGAGCCCAGAGGTTGAATGGGTCAGTGGTACGTGTATGGCAGTCCAGGTTTATTAATCGTATTTCACAGAGGTCCTTTTTAATGTTTTTTACTAAGTGTCCAAAGACTTTCTGTGACCATAATTTGTGGCATTTTTGTTATAATTGTTCATGGATTGTTTATGTTTTGATATTTTTAGTTCGTTGTTGTGCCAAGAAAGAAAGAATTTGAGGTAGAACCATTGCACTTTTATCCCGCTCACCTACTATCAACCACAACGCCAAGAGGATCCATTATTAACGTAACTACAGCAGTGTCCAAACACTTTTTACACTCACTGTATGCAGTTTATTGTGCCTTCCCTGGTGTCTTGTGTAAGGATTATTCCTTGTTTATTGGCAACACTGTAGGTGAGTGACGTAATCTTGTCTGGACTGTTTCCGTGGCGTTAGCTTTAGTAATAATCAGTTTTATAACAACAATAACAGGCGATTTTCAAATGCCGTACAAATTCCACAAACAAAATTAATAATGTACTCGGAACCTTTGATCGTTAGTTTTCTGTATACACTCGTTTTATCCAACCTCGGAGCGCTCCAGAGTCGCTCCGGAGCGGAGTGGGCAAGTTCTCAGAATATCGCTCCTCGCTCCGGAGCGGAGTGTCACAAGGTATCGCTCCGCTCCGGAGCGGAGTGAACAGTTTCCTAAAATTTCGCTCCTCGTTCCGGAGCGGAGCGAGAAATTTTCCAACTTCCTCTGCTCCGATCCGGAGCGGAGCGTGTCAAGATAGCGCTTCGCTCCGGAGCGGAGTGAACCATTTTCTAAAATTTCGCTCCTCGCTCTGGAGCGGAGCGAGGAATTTTCCGATTCCAGCTGCTCCGCTCCGGAGCGGAGCGGGCTAAGACATCGCTCCGTTCCGGAGCGGAGCGAACCATTTCTTAGAATCTCGCTCCTCGCTCCGGAGCGTGGGCAACAGCCGGAGCGTTGATCCGCTCCGCTCCGAAACCCTGTGCTTATGTTCGTGAAGGTTTTCTATACTGTGCGTCCAGAGTATTTTATAATCTTCTGTTTTTGGGGATTCTGAACCTGAACAATATAAGTTCAGAAAAATCGTATAATTTCGAGAATCAGGTTGGAAATGTATTGTAGTAATTTCATTCACTCCATGTACAATAGGGTTATATAAGACAAAACTGTACGCATTATTTTAATTTTTTCAATTAATTTTCAGGAAACTGCTTGGCATGGATGGCAGTGAATGTGGAAAATGCTCAAGACACACATTTGCCTAATATCCAGTCCCTTTGAACATTTTGCCACCCTTCATTGGAAGGAGTTTCTCGAGGATCCTGCGTGAGGCTTTCTACAGATATACAGTGTAAGTAGAGGAGCACATATCTAATTTAGTTAATTTTTTTTTATTTTTTTTATTTAAGATCGCTTTTCTGGCACTGTTGGCTAGTCGCGGCTGTTAGGATGAGTGATGATGAAACTGTTGAAGCGACACTCACGAAGAGAAACCATGACCAGAACTATATTCGAACCCGGGATCCCTGCCGTTTTGTTAATTTTATCTATGGATTTTATAAAGTTTTAAGCTGTATAAACTTGAAATGGCAAAATTATCTCGGTGAAGTATGCTTGGGTCGGAGAAGGGTGGACCAGTGGTGAGCACTCCATATTCTCAAGGGTGGGTATTGGACGTTTAAAGTGTCCATGGATACATGCATATTTACATACATATAAACTTGAAATATGGGGGCGAGTGAATGTTTATAAGAGAAGACAGTACTAATTGCTACATGTAGTGGGTTGGAGATTTAATAGTGGCAACTATTTATTCACAAACTAGCTGATTGACCGGCGTTGCCAGGGTATTTATTTATACCAATCTTCTCTTAGACAGGAATATAATGAATTTTAACTATAGTGTAAACTGAACTTGGAGTTGAACGGCATTGGGAGTGTCACTATTCATCTTACAGACCCCGGAAACTATATATTCCACACTAATATGGGTCGTTTTCGATTATTTTTACATTTCGTCCCTTCCCACCCCCACCCCTAGCGGTGCAAGGGGTGTCTTGGAGTTGAACGGCATTGGAAGTGTCACTATTCATCTTAGAGACCCCGGAAACTATGGATTCCACACTAATATCGGTCGTTTTCGATTATTTTTACATGTCATCCCATCCCTCCCCCACCCCTAGGGGTACCAAAGGTGTATTGGAAATGAGCGGCATTAGGAGTGTCACTATTCATCCTATCGACCCCGACAACTATGGATTCCACACTAGTATCAGTCGTTTTCGATTATTTTTACATGTCATTCCACCCACATCCGTAAGGGTGCCAGGGGTGTCTTACCCGCACAGTACTTCTTTCTAGATTGTAAGTCGTATGTATACCAAGTTTGGTCATCGTGAATATCACCAATTAGCTTAGTCTCCGAAAGCTATTGATTTCTGCACTAATGTAGGTCATTTTTGACATTTTATTTTTCACTCCCTCTCACACTCATCCCGATAGGTGATGCACTTGGAGTTGAACGGCATTCGGAGTAGTGATGGGTTCAAGCCGTTCATTTGTGAGAGTCTACTCATGAGCGCTCGCTCACTGAGAAGAGTCGTTTAAAAGAGTCGTCAAGCTTCTTTTTCTCGAAACACATGCCTGAAGAGGGGGAAGGGGGGTAGGAAGTGTTGAAGCATACGATTGTATTTAAATAATCGAACACAACGGAACGTATCAGCCTCTGTCCTTCAAGATTAATAAATTGTATTGCATTTCTGTGTATGAATGTGTGTGTGCGTGTAGATGGCCAAGATTCTGAAGTAATCGACATTTGATTTTGCCACAGAAGTTCCCGGGTTCTAGTCCCGGTCTGGGCAAGGATATTCTTTACGAGTGTCCCTTCATCTATATCATCACGCATCATCCTCATCGTCGCGATTACTTAAAATTTGAAGAAAAGCGGTATAAAATAAGAAAAATACAAATACGAGTCTGTGTGTGTGTAGATATACATATATGTGTAAACAGTAAACACACACACACGAACAAAATGTATTGCACATACTTGTTTTCATTACTCTGCCTCATGAGTGAGATTTTCTATATTTGTATCTTGTTTCAGTTTGCATTTCATGCTGCGGATAATGCAAACTATGCAGTACGATAGCATGCACAGAAATGCTATATAATTATATCAACCTTTTATTAGTAATAACGTGCATTTACATATTCTTCCTTTTTTGCATTCGATCACTGGTTTTAATATCGCAACAAATGTGAGAAAGCGAGTCAACAAAATGCACTCCAGATCTGCGATGCGACACATGCTTGCATTTCCACGAGCATCGCTCGTTCACGACTCTTTAAACAGCACGAAGAGTCACAGCACAGTCCCACCACTCTTTCCTCATTATTCGTTCACGACTCTCCTGGCAGCTCGAAGAGTCACAGCACAGCGCCACGACTCTTCTCCCGCCGTTCGTTCACGACTCTCGAGACGGCACGAAGAGTCATGGAGCACCTTAACGACTCGCTCGCCTTAGCGACTCTTCTCCTCCCTCATCGTTCACGACTCTCGAGACGGCACGAAGAGTCATGGAGCACCTTAACGACTCGCTCGCCTTAGCGACTCTTCTCCTCACTCATCGTTCGTTCACGAGTCGCGAGCTCTCTTACACAAGGCTCGGCGGCGGCAGTCTCGCCAGCAGACTGGATCTACAGTTTAAAGTGGGATCCATCCGCTCGCTCTCCACGGATGGCTAACAGCTGTGTGTAAGAAATTTATATCGCTCTTGAACATTGTCCATGTCCATCCCAGATAGCTGTTTGTTGTTCTACAGTCATTCAATATAAGTTTCTGCCAATATCATAATGTATGATCGAATTTCTATAAAGCGGGCCAAATTATACGTATGTATTTTTTTTAATGTTGCTTTCTACTAGTAAAACACCTTAACACGTAGGCTCACTGCAGATGGGCAACAGCTGTTTATATCACTCGTGAACATGACCCATGTCCATCTTACGTAGTTGTTCCTAATTCTGCAGTTATTCAATAAAAGCTTTTTTGCAGTATCATGTACGATCAAATTTATGATTAAACTTCTGTATTTATTTTTTAATGCTGTTTTCATTAGTACAATATTTACACGTTAATGTTAATGAAATATTTCACGTCCTATGAAAACGATTTTGTCAGACAATGTTTAAAGTTCACTTTATGCTCAGATAGTCTAATCGGGATTGAAGCTACATTTTAAACTGGGGTGTAAATCACTGGGCAAGGTGCCTCCACCGAGGATCGAATCCGAGACAGGAAGCGATTTCTTTACCAGAATTTAACAAGGAATGAAAGGATGGCTGAATAACATAAATAAAACAAACTCCATGGTGCATGTTCTTTGTTTCTTGGTTTCTATGTTGGCCAGCTTGAAATAATCTTGGAGCGTCAGATAAGTGGTGTCGCCCTCCTCAAAGTAAGCCTATTGACACCGAAAGTTCTGGGTTCGAACCCCAGCCCAGAGATGAGTGGTAATCTGTATTTAACCTCTTGTCAATTACTCTAATCACCATCCATCCTCCGTCGTTGCCTTGTAACGATACCTGGTGGATCCCACTTTAAACTGTAGGTCCAGTCCCGACTATCCTATCTGCACATAAAGTGGACTTAAACAATAACAACTCAAAATAGGCTAATCGGAATATTGTAATCAAGAGGTCTCTGCCTAACCCCTTCCCAAAATTTTCACAAAAGACCCCTAATATGTTTTACTAACATTTAATTTCTTGTAATTTTAGCGCTAATATTGTCTGGACATCATAACTGGGTATAGGCTTCCAGGGGCTTGACTTCCGGCGAAGAAACACAATGGTTTGGCCGAACTTGAAACTACAGGCCAAATTTGTTGGCTGTTCTTCATTGCTCGTCATGGCCTGGGGTTGCGCGCTTTCTCTCTGCAAACAACACTCGCGAGTCGCGAGCTCGCGAGTCGACTCCTTCCTTCGTTCAAAGAGTCGTGGCACACTTTAGCGACTCCTTCCCCTCTCATCGTACACGGCACGTTTCAGCCAGCTTCACTCAACTAGGGGTAGGGAAAAGGAACAGAGAGGACCCCCCTCCCTCTCCAGTCCCCATTTGCTGCCCGCAGAATCGACTTGCTTTCTTTCAAAAATTCCGGCCGCCAGGCGAGTATACACTTGCGCATGCGCCTTCCTCGCAAAATTCGTGGAAAGGAGAGGGAATAATAGTTGCTTGGCGGGCGGAGGAGTCGTGGCACACATACGACTCTTTGAACGTGTCGTTCAATTCTGGTGAACGAGTCGTTCACGAACGACCCATCATTAATTCGGAGTGTCACTATTCATCTTAGCGACCCCGAAAACTATTTATTCCACACTAATATCGGTCGTTTTCGATTATTTTTACATATCACCCCTCCTACTCGCACCCCTAGGAGTGCCAGGGGTGTCTTGTCACTACAGTATTTATTTCGAGATTGCAAGTGATACGTGTACCAAGTTTGGTTGAAATCGCTCCAGGCGTTCGAGAGACACACACATCCATTATTATATATTACAGAGAGAAGATAGATAGATGATTCAAAAGAAATATTTCTGTGAGATTTCTACAGCCCTCTGATGTAGTCACTGGGATTGTGTACAGCCATCACCCCCTGGGGTGTACACCCCTGGAAGGGTCTTGGCTTATCTCCCTCGACTGCCAGTCTCCCTCCCACAATCCTACCTAGAGGTGTGGAGATCTTCAACAAGTAATGGGGTGATGTGGGGTCAGCACGTAAAACCCCCAGCAGTTAAAGGAGATATCCGTGACCGGGTTACGCTACTCACTCGTAGCTCCAAATTTTCTCACTATGGTGGTTTGGCACTAATCACACTATACACAGGCCGAAAACCCAGAGATTAAACCCAGGCGGATTCGAACCCATGCGTCCTGCAGTCGGAGTCCAAAGCACAGCGCCTTGGACCGCACGGTCACGGAACAGTCACTACCATTAGTGCAAAATCCAAAAATTTCCCGCCCCTGCTCCCCCCCCCCCCCAGTGCCTCTCCCAAACATAAATTTTGCAGGTTTATTGACATATTATATCTGAAGAAAGAAGGAAGTTGATAGCCACCGTTCCCGAGATATATTAAATAAAAAATATCCAATATGGTGGACTGTTTTCAAGATGGCGGCAGTCAACAGGCAGATGACGATTGGCTACTTGACTGAACCTATCTTAAGTGGTGTAACAATTAATTCTACCAAGTCTTTTGCTTTTATCAAACAGTCAATGATTCCATACTTAACCGCCGGACTGTGATATAAAGACACACTTTTTTGGTACTATCCTCTATTTGGAGACACATTCTATTGTGTATCTTTGATTAAAATCCATTCAAACTGATATCGTTTTAAAGCTTGTAAATTTGGCTACAACATTTATTCTAAACAATTTCTCGTCATTTAATTTGTTCAAACGTTACAAAGCAAAAACTTTAGAAATCACTAGAAAAAATTCGCTTTTTAAAGATTATTTTTTAAATTAATGAAAAATATCTTCATTATCGAAAATTAAACACATTTTTTTGTAGCCCATTTAATGAGGATTGAGACTATAAAAGATTACCTGCTTACGACCATTGGTTACGGAGATAAAGGTCAATTACTGAGAGTCTGCAGAATTTGTTTTGGGGGGCACCTGGGGGGGGGGGGAAGCACCTGAGCAAAATTTAGCTTCTCCTATTGACTGCGGCTATCAATCGTTGTTAGCTCACCGTCGAGTTTCGGGTGTGTGGTTTTAATGATTTGTTTTGTGAACATCCTCCCTTGATCTAGCAGAGTTTCTGACCATCCCCTTTACACCACGAGTGTTAGTAAGATCTTTTAACTAATAGGGGCGGGAGGGTCGTTGAAAACCTGGTCTATGAGTCCGTGCCTGACTATCGGTGTAACTGGTTTATACTGATTACCCACTCTGCCGTTCCTTGTCTTTGTCATTTGTCACTTCTATTTAACTGTGATATTTGTGCAATAACGCAACAGTGGTATAATACGATGGGCATAAAGGTAAATGAGCGGATAAAACAGCTAATTCTGAGGATTTTTTTTTTAGGGAAATTGACCCAATAGATGGGCAATTTGTTTTAGACGACCATTGTGATTCATTGGCGTAACAATTGTAAGAATGCCGTGAGAAATTATAGCTATTTCCAATCATCGGTTATTTTATTTGCAAAATAAACTATTTTTCCAATTACCTCTCCGATGTCGCAGTTGAGACGTCATCGCATTGTAATAAAAGGTCAGGGTTTGATTGATTTGCTTTATTCTACTTCGCTTCTTGTGCCACTTTTGGCTAATTCGTTGAGATGGGGATGAGTGATGAAATGGTGAAATTGATTAATGAACACTCGCAAACATCCATGCGCAAGCTGAGATTATGATTATTATTATTATTATTAGTAGTAGTAGTAGTAGTAGTATCAAAGACGTTATTATCCTCGTAAATTATGCTGAATGGGGGTAGAAGTTGGTGCCATTGCATTTCTGTTCGAACAAACTATTTTAATTTTTTCAACACGTTCAATTTCACATTAATAATGGAAAACAAGCACACAAACTATTTTTGAAAGACAGAAAATATTCCAAATATACAGTAATTCTCTTTTACATTAACATGTATAACTTTCATGTACGATATGTTTCACATATATGCAACATGGAGCGACGTGGTCACTAAATTGTGTACGCATTCAAAGTTTCTTTAATACATATTATATATACACAGCATATATTATTTAAATAGGCCTACATTACACAACCAATTCATCCATCTCACAATAAACCAACAGCAAAAATTACATAAATTGTCAGCCGGCCCCTGGTGGCGGAGTGGTTAGCACATCGCGCTACGATGCCAGGTGTCCCGGGCTCGAATCCTGGCCTTGGCATGGATGTTTGTGAGTGTCCATTCATCAATTTCATCATATCATCACTCATCCCCATCTTCGCAAATTAGCCAAAAGTGGCACAAAAGCGAAGTAAAATAAAGCAAATCAATCAATGAAAACATAAATTGTCTCTGAAATGTGCACGCTCCCTTTCCTCAAAACAATTGTTCATGCACTTAAAACAAAATCAAGTCTTATTTCTCTGTCTGGTAATTTACAATGCATTACAGAGAACAATGATAAATTGCGAGCGAGAAAATTTTTGGATCTAATCTTTTTGCAGGCTAAAATTAATATTGATTGGGCGCAAATAATTTCACGGGACGCCAATGCATTCTCTCTTCCACAACTTTTGTGCCTCCCCGATGGTGTAGTGGTAACATCGTCCCCTTGTGGTCAAATGGTCCCTGGTTGGATACAAGGTGGAGGCACATGGCACAGTGGTTTGGATCCCAAAATTAAACTGTATGTCCAGTCCCGATTAGCCCCTCTGTGCGTAAAGTGGACTTAAAACCACAAATCAATCAATCAATTTTACAAGTTATTTTCATTTAGATCATTCTGCGCCCAGAGCCGACTAACGCCACCACCTAGCTACGGTAACTTGATAAGACTAAGAGAAGCAGGCATTGCGAGCAAGGCAAGCGAGAAAAGTTTATGAAAAGTATTTTTATTTGCATAAAAGTTGAAGTTGTGGGCGGTAATTGGCCCCCCCTGCAGGTACACCTGGCCGTCAATCCTTGCCCCCATGGAACTCATTTCTGTCAAAGGTTGAAGGACAATGCCCCCCGCCCACCTGTGGTTGCGCCACTGACTGTAAGTCCAATCCCTATTAACTTTTCTGTGCATAAAATGGACTTCACACAAAAACTTTATAAAACTACTCATTTTTTTTCAATTTTTATGGGCGCACATAACATGCGGAATTTTTAACTTGTGGGATATTACATATTTTGTCTTGTGTATTTATTTTATTAACTAAAATGTACGTACATTTCATAGTTTTATGCCGCGGTATCTCAGTAGTTATGTCAACCTCCGTGGCGAGTGGTTAGCACATCGCGCTACGACGTCAGTAGTCCCGGGTTCGCATCCGGGCCAGGACATGGATGTTTGTGTTTGTCCGTAATGAGAGAACCGAAAATATTGTAAAATTTGATATGTGTGAAAGTTGAGAAAAAGTGTGAATGACGGGGATACTACCGCATGGGGTATTCCCCCGGCGGAAGAAAACCGGGATTTTTTCCACCTGTTCAAGCGGCTCCGACGCCTACCCAGCGTCTTATATGGGGTATCCACGAGTAAACAAAAACATATCGAACGGCACAATCGATTGCGGAACTGTAGCACAACAACTTTCGGTTCACGGTGGCCGGGTAATTCAAGCGCGTACTTGTGGCATTTCTTCTCGTTTTGTATACCGGATGAAATGGATCACATAAAAGCACTTGACGACGAGTAGAATAAGAGATATCAGTGCAAAGTAGAGGCCTTTGCATATCAATCGGATGAGCAACTAGGAAGTGATACGGCATTATTCCAGAGTGAGATCCATTTGCTGATCGTCGTTGTATTTGGTGATATTTGTAGCCTACGTATTTAATAGAAAGTAATTTTTCCTACACAGCGAGAGCGCTTAAATGCATACATTTATGTTTTAAGTGAAATAGTGCGAGATGTACGGACATATAAAAAACTGAAAAAAGAGCTGTTTTTCTTCTTTCTTCAGTCAGGGTGAGTCAGAGGAATGCGGTAAATCACACTTCCTGGTTTCGTTCCCGTTTGAACGCAGAAATACAAAACGCTCATTGTTATTTTAAGTCAATTTTTTGCTATTTGTGTTAAACATTACGATGAAGATGAATAAGAAACTGGAAAAATTAATGATGGGACAAACACAATGACACACCATTTCCTCACCATGATGTTCAAACAAAGGACCTCTTTTCTCAATGTTGATTTGATTGATTGAGTTGGTGTTTTAAGTCCACTTTGTGCACATAAAGGCTAATCGGGACTGAACCTACAGTTTAAAGTGGGATCCGAACCACTATATGCCTCCACCGGGAATCGAACCCGGGACACGTTGATTACAAGGCGACGACGCTACCACTGCGCCATCGGGGAGGCACTCTATCTGTCAATGTTGAAAAGATTTCCATTGCAAAAGACTAAAATTAATAATAGAATCCGCACTTAATTTTCTGGCTACACAAAAAAAAATATTTCCTCTGGTTGCACAAAAATTTATTTCCTTTGGTTACACATACACACACAAAAAAAAATCTGGTTACACAAAGATTTAATGCAGTTCGTGTGTACTTTAAGAAAGTAACGTGTAACCTATCTGACTGTGACTGAGCATCTTTTGAAAGGAAAAGTAATATGTTTGCTCATATAACTAAAACCGAGAGAAAATAGAGATTTGAATGATTTCTCTTCCACCTTTAATAAAGTGCAAGGGTTGCGGGACGCAAACGTTTTGGTTGGGAAGGAAACAGGACGGGGTCCTGACGTTCAAAACGGGAAAAATAATGTTATTTCCCGACTGAATTGGGAGATTATAGGAACGGAAAATATTCAACATTACCCTATACTAAGAAAATAAATAATTATACATACAATTTCACCCTCGGGTGATGATTTATTTTGCATTTCTGGAATAAAAACTGCTAATTTCAATAAATTTCGGACATTTAGTACAAAAATTTTTTTGTAGGGAATAAACTAGTTTTAAACTCTATCATTTTTCCGAAGTCTGGATAGGAACGGGATTTTTTTTCAGGTCCCGACTTTTTGGGTTTCTGCACATCCGTTGTCATTACTGTGGAGTCAACTCCTGCTAATGGGCTTCCAATTTTCACGCCTGACAGCTTGAATGCAATAATTTTGGCGCCTAGTATCTCGAGGAAATGGATGAAGAGAGATCCGTGAAAGATTTTTTAGCCCTGATCGTAGTTTACATCCTCCTTGTACACACTCATTTATTCCTTTCATACATGACACAATCTCAGCTCCTTTAGCGGCATGTTGTGAGCCTACGAACCGGAACCGAACTACAAGTATGGCGTCAGCGCGAAGGCACTTCCTTCCGGTGGATAGCCTTTATAAAGTAGGTACATAGAGGAAACTCTGGAGCGTGTTGCTGATCACATCACCCCCACCTTCGTCCGAGATCAAGAAAGTGTGGGGCTCTAACTCCACTCCCCCTATTCTCCTCCATGGCGTGGTGCATAGCACAGGGAAGGACTTCACTTTTCTTTATTTTTACATAGTTTTATAGAATATCAATTGTTTGCATAATATATATATATATATATATAAATTGTATTAATTGAAGGTTTGGCGTTTTATGCCTTTAATTGAAACATATTTTAAGAACCCACTGGCTCCGTGCGCGACCATCGACACGACGCACGAAGGGTTAAGTGCAAAACAGCCTTCTGTTCTTTCGGCTCGGTGAGGTTGATTATCTGTAGAATGATTCTTTTTTAACCCACAAGGCTGCACACATTTCGATCATTACTAGACCATTTAATGGACATGAATGATATTTCATTTTGTTCTTGTTACATAGATAAGAAAATATATTCTATGGTTTCAATTCCACTTTGCTTGAGGGGGATAAAAACATCTAGAAATACATTTCGGGGGGGGGGGGGTTCCGACCAAGTGTCACAATAATAATAGTAATGATAATAGTAGGCTAGTAATAATATTAATATTTATTATTATGTTCAATTACATTAAATAATATTAATTAAATATTTATATTAATTTATATTGTATTATTATTACATGAATACGTACAAAGAAGGTAAAAGAAAAGAGATATACAGCACGTAATAATTATCTAGGTTAAGATCGCCAAAATCTGTATAAAAACAACTGCCCTGGCAAGGAAATTGATGCCAAATAAATAATGAATTAAATATTTATTGAATAACAGAAAGCAAGTTAGATACAATTGTGATATCCAAAAGGTAATCACTTTCAATTGCCTATTACAACTGACTAAAAGTCAACTTGGTGATTAATAAATAGTATATGCATATTATCATGAGTAGTAGTGTGTATAAATCTTCTTTAGTACTGTCCTTCAAAGCATATGTATTTATTTTTAGTACTTGGTAAGTATTTCGGGCGGGGTCCGGATCCCCTGGACCCCTAAATACGTCCTTGCTTGATAGGGATATTTTTTTCGTGAGGGGTGGGGCATCCATCTTGTTAATTTTCACACTCCTTCAAACTCGGAAGCCGCCACCGAAAGTGGTATTTTTGTTACTTCACGTCATTGTTCTACCACTCTCTGGTAAATGCGATGATAGAGATAAAAGATGTGATAGTCGATGGAAGTGATAAAGGCAATTACATATCCATATTTTCTAGAAAATGTTTCATCCCAAGGCTTCGAATTGGAAGCGCGTTACGCTAACCAATTTACCACGAGGGTCGGCTTTTTCGTGTTTGTTTTCTCATGAAAAAAATCTATCGGCCATTCAAACTGCTGACCTTCGTGACGGAGTGGTTAGCATATTAGCATGCTACGTCGCCAGGTGTACGGGTTCGAATTCTTGGCTGGGCATGAGAGTTCTTTGTGAGTGTCCCTTCATCGATTTCATCACATGATCACTCATCCTCGTCTTCGCGATTAGTAGCAGAAAAGCGAAGTAAAATAAACCAAATCAATTCACTCAATTCAACTTCCAGGGATAGAAAACCAGTTGAAATAAAAAAAAAAATAATAATTCCACATGAACTTGATGTCGTATTATTATTACCAAAATTTTTGATTGTTTGTTTGATTTGGTGTTTTCAGTACAATTTATGCACATTAAGGCTAATCGGGACTGGACCTACAGTTTAAAGTGGGATCCGAACCACTGTGTGCCTTCACCGGGAATCGAACCCGGGACACCTTGAGTACAAGGCGACGCCAAAATGTAATAAATGCTAATTCCGAATTATCTGGTAGCTTCGTTGCTTTGTAATGAAGGGTCTCGGGTTCGATACCCGGTGGTGACACATAGTGGTTCGGATCCCACTTTAAACTGTAGGTCCAGTCCCAATTAGCATATCTGTGCATAAAGTGGACTTACACTCAAACCAAAACCAAACCGAATGTATCATTTAGACTCCGAAGCATGTTCTCCTAGCAAAGACTGCCTGGAAACCTTTACGTTAGTATCTATGTATTTCATATCACCTAGGCCTTGGAACTAGCCACACTGAACTTTTACAAATAGATACAGCGATGTGTATGGAGCAGCAACTCTCCATAAAACCTCCCAAACTATGTAATCTAGTATACATGAAACTGATCAAATGCTTACTCATTTTTCTCCAGTGACTTGCCCAAGGGAGGGTTGGTGTGGTCATAATCTCATTTGACCAAGTAATACTTAAAGAAAGAACGCCAAAGACAGGAAAGATGTCAAAATGAGTAATGACCTCCAAAAAATTGTATGCGTAACCCCTCTCCCCTCCGAAAATCCTGGGAACGCCACTCTTTATCTCAGACACATTTTTTATAATCAACTCACCTGAAGTTTTTATCATTTCGCATTGGAGACTGAACTAAGATGTGTTGTTCTTGCAGGTTCGGTTGTTGTTATGCACAGTAAAGCTAATCGGGACTGGACCTACAGTTTAAAGTGGGATCCGAACAACTATCAGCCTCCACGGGATATAGAACCCGGAACCCCTTGATAACAAGGCGACGACGCTACCACTGCGCCATCGAGGAGGCCTGTTGCAGGTTTGAGTATGATGCTTTAGGGTGCTGTCGCCTGCCTTTACACCTAACCTTAACAAGGGTATAATTTTCCATCGTTGTGACTTGGATCTTCAAGACTAAAGCGGGGCATCCATTTACAAAGAAAACGAGAGAGAAATGCTCCCTTGCCGTTAGCGAGACGCTGCGATTGCCAAAAGCTGGAGTCAAATAGTTCCACACTTGCAGCTCGAATATCAAGGTCACTCATTTCTCGTTGCGATTTCTTGGCTTCGCCCGTCCATTGCATTCGATCAATTTCTCGTGGCAAGACCTGGCTCCTATCCTTTCAAAAGACAGAGTCGTTTTTCAATGTTATTTTAGATAGTGCCCTTTTAAACAAGAAATAAAAGTATAGATTCTGTTCTTTTGCAATGAGAATTGTACATACAGCCATCCAAAATTTGCTGAATGAATTTAAAATTGAACATAGAGAAAATTACAGAAACTGTTCACACAACGACAAAGCTTGCAATCACGTATCTAGAAATATATTTCGAAGGGGGGTTCGAACCAAGTGTCTCAATAGTAATAATAATATAATAGTAATATAATAATATAATTGTAATATATTAATAATAATTTAATTAATCGTGAGCCATTGCAACACAAACAATTTATTGTTCTCAGAACAGAGTATTTGACAGAGTACTTTCGCATTCACTTATTTTTATAGACCTGTTATACTCATATTGCAAATAGGACGAGCAAACTAGTGTTTTGCGACATTACTAGTTCTGGGTTCGATTCCCATGTGAGGTATGAATATTTGCGTGCTGTAGCAAAGTATGACGAGCTTTCTGAAAACAAAATCGTAAAACATCCCCCAGTTCATTAAGATTTGGCACACACAAAACTATGGAGATCCCGGGGCTGTCTCTTTATGGTAGTTAATTGTTTGAGTGTGTGTAGAACCCAGTAAATTTAAACAAAAGTACTTTTTTATGCCATGAAATTCTCGGACTGCATTATACGCAATTTGGTCCGGGCACAACTAAATCATCACTCAAACCTTTGATTTTCAATTGATCTGTGCAGCTTATTTCTTTTTTAATAAAACCTTTACGGCCCTATACGTAGGCCGAATAAATTCCGACCAGTGCCGGATTCGAACCTACGCCGTCCCGCAGCAAACGATCTCAAGACGAGTGAACGCCTTAACCCGCTCGGCTACGGAGGAGGACATGTTTCATCAATATATATATATATATATATATATATATATATATATATATATATATATATATATATATATATATATATATATATATATATATATAAATAAATTATTTAGATACTACATTACATAATCAATTTATCCATCTTGTAACAAACCAACAGCAAAAATGATATAAATTGTGTCTCATATATGTGTGCTCCCTTTCCTCAACACAATTGTTCATACATTTATAACAAAACTGTTTAGCAGCAACAGTGCGGAGTACATATTTGGTCTTACTTCTCTCTCTAGTAATTTACAATGTATTACAAAAAAGAACCATATTAATAGCGAAGAGATCAAGAACATTTTACGAAACGTACTTTCATTTGCATAAAATATGCGATCGAGGGGGGGAGCAATTGCCCCTCTGCTCCCCCTGCAGGTATTCTTGGCGGTCTTGAAGAAAAATGCAAGAAATATACGAAAACTATTTCCATCTTTGGTATCATATTGTCCTGCTACTCTCAGATTCTGTTATAGGTCATTTCTACTCTTACGGCGGGCGGCCCTCATGCTGACAAGGGAAGTGGGGAACGGGGAATACGCAACAGACGTACACACAAAATCGAATGAAACGCCCCCCCCTTACGGTTATGCAACCCGGAATTTTATATCATCTAGTTTCGCCTGGTAGAGTAGTTCCCGAGAGGAGCAGTGTTTCCAAACCTATAACCGTAGTGTTTCCAACCCTGTATTGGTTGGTTGGTTGTTGATTTGGTGTTTTTAAGTCCACAATGCACAGTATGACTAATCGGAACTGGACCTACAGTTTAAAGTGGGAAACCCTACCACTTTGTGCCTCCACCGGGACCCCTTGATTACAAGGCGATGACGCTACCACTGCGCCATCCAAGCCTGTATTGCTTCGTAGAAGACTAAACCCTCACGTAAACTTCTTCATTCGTGAGTTACGTTTAGTTTACAGACTCACATTACAGGACACTCTTTTCCTGAATTGCATGTTGTCTGGAGCATTTATTTTTCCTTCTGCTGAGAACATTCTCTTATTATTTTACATCTTATTTTTCGCAGCTTCTCTACCATTTATTGGCTAATCGCAACAATGAGGATGAATGATGACTGGATGAAATTGATAAAAGGACAGTCATAAAGGAACCATGGGGGGCTAGATTCATATTATTATTATTACTAATATCTTTATTTTTTTACTTTACTTTTGGCTAATCGCAACGATGAGGATTAGTGTATGATAAAATTCATGAAGGAACACTCATAAACAATCATACCCAGGCCGGGACTCGAACCCGGGAATTTCGGCAGCGAGATCAAAAGCCGACGGCTTACCACGCTCGGGCAAAGCGGCGGCCAATTATTATTAGTGCATACAATCATGAAACGGATGAAATTAAATGTTAAAATAGTTGCCTACTTTCTTTTTTTAAGCTTGCAATATAAACCCATACTGCACGAAGCCAAATTGTGGGAATACGAAACAGAACCAACTTAACATATCTTGACCGTGGAAAGTGTTAATACAAAATCTAGAAAAGAGCCATGTAATAGTTGCCTGATTGCTTTTCCATTTGTTGTATGGGAAGAATTGTCTGAAATGTGTGTGTAGTGGCAGGCAAAAGAGAATACAAAGATCGAATAGAGAGGCAACACTGTCACTGTTCTGCACTGCACAGACAACGCGTCTCGTCGAGTGGGCGGGGCACTGTGGGTGCGAGCGAGCTGCTGTTGCTTCTGCAAAAAGAACACTCACAAACAACTGAATGACGCTCCGCATAAAATCTTTTCAATCGAGAAAGGATTTGTTGAGGAAGTGAATTGAAATATAAACGCCAGAATTTGGTCTAAGCCTATAATGGTTACTCGCAATAAGAGCTGATCAATTTTTACATTTGGTTTTTGGTTTGAGTTGGTGTTTTAAGTCCACTTTGTGCACAGTAAGGCTAATCGGGACTGGACCTACAGTTTAAAGTGGAATCCGAACCACTATGTGCCCCCTCCACCGGGTATCGAACCCGGGACCACAATTTTTACATGTGGAATTCTGTAATGAAAGAGGCAACAGGCCGCACTCCACACCTTTAGCCTGGTAACACTAATAAATCATCTCATTATATGCTTTCGGTTATGCTGATAGTCATGTTTAATTTTACGCTTTACTTTCATGAAGATATTGTAGCAATATAATCATTCCGCTCCATTTTCGTATTCTCAATTGAACTCGCACTATTTTTTTCCAGAAGTTGAGCCCCACCTCCTTTCTCCCACCTTAAAAATTCTTGGGTAAGAGGCTACAAACTATACTAAAACTGAATTACAGACAATACTTGACGACTCAAAGTGACGTGACCTAGAACGTAGTGAAAAATCACTGGTGCAAATTTCAACGTAATGATGATAAAATGAAGGTAGGAAAATGGATGTGCTACAAAGTTTTACATACATACACACACATAGTTAGTTCCGTGTAGAAGATATTTCTTCACATTTTTCTCACCTTGGCTTCCTTGAATTCACGAAACTGTAAAGCCATGAACGCGTTAACCCCCTATAATCACGGAGTCCCAGGTTCGATTCCTGGTGGAGACAGAACTGCCTAGTGGTTCGGATCCCACTTTCAACTGTAGGTCCCACTTCGGGTAGCCTTTCTGAGCATGAAATGGAATTAAATCAAAATTGGAACACGATAACCCATCACAACACACGCGCAGAGGGCGTTGAACTTAATGACTGACAACTATTATACACATCGAAGTTTCACGAAGCTTCAATAAGGTCTATTTGCCATGCCAAATAGTGTGAATTTTCAGTCTCGTGGTGCCTTCTATACGAAGTGAACGCAAGTTATCTAAAAAAAAAAAAAATCAAATATGAGGGTGAGTCGAGCTATGTTTCATTCAATAAGACTCTTCACTTCAAACTTATTTTGCTCTATAGCTGTCGATTTCGAATGGGCATCTAAGACTGGTTGCTTAGCGGACCGGATTTGGAAAAAATCACGGACTGTCATAGTTCCAATCACACTACAGACATAGCAAACATTGTTCGTGTGAAGATGAGAGAAGAGGTGATATCTTGATATGTCTCGAAATATATAGATAGAATATATAGTCAATCAAAAAGAAAAACAATGGATAATGTCCAATTAAGTCGAAACGCTGTTTGAACCGGTTTTCATTCACAGAGCAGAAGGGTTATTTTGACAAAATTCTGTTTCCCGGCTGGCTGCTTCGGAGAAGAGGGCTTTGTGAAGTTGCCGCTTCTTGCCCAAGCGGTAGGCCTAATTCGTTGTTTGGCCACGAGTTCCTTCGTAGGTAAACGCGGCAACAGATGATCACTGCCATAAAGGTGGTTCCCGCGCCGGCTGAAAGAGCGACGGGAAATTAAAGAACCATTGTCACTAACTTCAGACAGACATCTAATCATTTCCTTAGGTTTCGAAGCTGATCCGAAGGGACAACAAATACCAAAAAAACGACATGAATTAAATGATCGATTGGTCCGTCATTCTGTTGATGGATGGCAATTCATATTAACAATAATAATCGTAAGCTTATCATTAAAGAATCAACAATCAAAGGTAATATGCATCTATTGATCAGAAATTACTAGAGTGTTAAAGTTGTTTTAGTATCTTTTGTTATGTTAAGTCGCTCTTCTGCCACTTTCGGCTAATGAGGATGAGTGACGATTAGATTAAATTGACACCATGATACCAATAGTGAAGCCGTGGCTCGAACCCGGAAATTTCGTGGTATCGGAAGTGGACCATTTAACGCGCTTGACCACCAAAGAGAACCGGCTCTGCGGCCAAGCAAGGTTAGTGATGGACTAACGATCCAGACACCGAATGTTCCGGGTTCGAGTCCCGCCCGGACCTTTGTCAATTTCTAAATCGTCAGAAATCCCTTCGCAATCTAAGACATAACACTTTATCAAAACTTCATTCCCCTCCCCTCGACCTCAAATTTAATACTCAATCTTCCCAACAAAATTCCCATGCCAATTTTAGACTTCCTGTTGATATTGCTCCCTCCAAAAAAGCAATCTAAGACGTAATAGTAATACACAAGAGTTGGGATTCCCTGCCCCCCAAAATAATTATCAATCCCGCAACCTGAAAATACCACTAACTTCATTAATCGCCCACCATAATTTCCCTATCAATCTAAGGCCTAATATATAAGAGTTGGATATCGCCCCCCACCAATATTACTTATTATCCGTAACAATTCCCCTGACAATCTACAAATTACTATTTGTATAACAGCAATGGCTAATTGATAACGTAATTCAATTTGTGCCCTGTTTACTCAGTCAAATTTCCATCACAGTCTGCGCCTCCCCCTGGGCACCACTGATCTAGAACTGTGACAACGTGATAGGTGTAATGTAACTAACAGTTAAGTGTTAGGAATGGGTGCATGTGTGCTGCGCATTTGAATTTCATGTGAATCAAATCTGTCAATAATGTGAATATTAATATTATAGAATATAATATAATGGTGCAAGTGTGTGAAAAAGTAACCATGAGCACCAAGGTATCAATAAGAAAGATTTGGAAACATAAGTTGCATATGGAGATGTGTGTAATTAGTTTTGTTCTGTGATGTAACAAAGAACATCGGTTAAACCGTGCGGGGTTTCAATACTGTGTCCACCCGCCGTTGGATTCAAGCACTGCATCTAGTCGACGAGGCAAGGATTCCACGAGCAGATGTTTGGTCATCTCCTTAAACTCTCACAAACATTAAACACGTGAGCCAGTACAGCTTCCATTGTTCTCAGCTGTCTAGGTTCCCACTATCTCACCATCAACGCCCAAATGTTTTCGATTGGGAGACTTCGCTGGCCAATCTACTCTTGAAATTCCTGGGTGCTGATTAAACCAGGTGGTGTTCGCTTTCGATGTATGAACGCTGCTGTTGTCTTGATCGAAACTCACGTGCGGAATCTCATCTTCAAGGTGTCTCTCTCTCACGCTTTAAGCATGTGGTTTTCCAGAACTGCGACGTATTCCTGCGAATTCATTCTCGAGGACACTTCCACCAATCCATCTACTCCAGACGAACTGATCCATCCCCACACCGCCACGGATATCCTGCCACTCCTAGCATGGGTAGAAATGTTCTCGGGGCCGTAGCGAGTGTTGTCGCGCCTCCAAACATAAACCTGACCATTTTCGTCAGACGAAAATACTTTCTCGTCACTCAAAATTACGTTCTGCCAAAATTCTTGAGGAGCTGGTAAATATTGTAAAGCAAAACTGATCCGTGTTTCTTGATGCAAATGCATCATTGCTTCTTTCTTTGCCGCTCGACGGTGCCGAACTGTTGCAGCATGTCACTCCAGTTTCAACTCTTGGCGAATCTTCCTTGCAGCCATGAAGGGATTGCCCTCGCTCATCTCAATGATGCCTGCATCTTCTTCCCTGGTTGTCTTCCTCGGCCGGCCTTTGTTGGTTCTTCACTTCATTCCTTGGTCCCCTTCTTCCTCTAACACCGAATCCAACGCCTGACGCATGAATCGCCCACACCAAGAGTCGTAGCAATCTGAAGTGCAGGAGATCCGCCGCACAAAAAAATGCGGACTATATTCTCTCTTGTAAATTCCGAAGTGTAAGGCATGATGAAATGATATCGTAAGGGAACATTCGGACCGAAGGAACATGCTGCACTTTGCACATGCCTCTTGAAAACAACTTATCATTGGTGCATGTAGAGTTTCACGCCCATTCCGGTGCAGAAAGTTTCATTTTATTGGTTCCGTTGCAAGTGACATGCTCAAGGCATAGATACGAGTAAAACTGCTGCAGTATCTCGAACGAAGCACCTACCGGGGCTCGAATTAAAGCCAAAGCGTGGTGGCAAAAGGCAACCGCGAAGTTACTGCATCTGATATTTACGTCAAGCAGGGCTTGCGTGGTGTGTGCAAAGAAACTCACGCTTGCTTTAGGAAATAAGGATACTAATGAATCAATGCAATATAAAAGAGTATATACAGTAAAATATACATTATTATTGACTCATGCATTCCCTGAAAAAAATGCAATGTTTTCTCTCACATTTCTTCCCGCAATGAATATAAATGTATAATCTATTTAATTAAGCAGGTGCATGCAGATTTAAAAATATTGATAAGATGATTCAATTGAATTGAATTGAATTGTTGTTTTTTAAGTCCACTTTGTGCACAGAAAGGCTAATTGGGACTGGACCTACAGTTTATAGTGGGTTCCGAACCACTATGTTCCTCCACCGGGTATCGAACCCGGGACCCCTTGATTAAAAGGTAACGACTCTACGACTGCGCCATCGGGGAGGCCCTAGTCCTCTTACGGAGATAATTCGTTCAGAGCAATAGAAATGCCCTATCAAAACAATTGTGGAATATTATTTTCAATGTGGATATTCTTCGGAAAATATGTTTCTAACAACAGTTTACCTAAATAGAAGAGAGAGAGAGGGAAAGCACACAATTTTCTGTTCAGTGCAAACCTTTGGGATTGCTTTTTCCTACCGCACCAAAAACACAATACGTATAACCCAAATACAACCCAAACCTTCAATGGCGAAATTGTGAGTCAATCACTCAACTGGAATAAAAAGTACGGATTTAAATCTAGGAGGCCAGAAGATAGTTATTGCGCTACCATGTGCCAAAAAAAAAATCCACTTTGCCCGCGAGAATTGTCATGCCTGAGTGACATGTAGTTTACGTTAATTGTGAGAGTTGCTTCAATTCCATTGCCTGCCAAGAATAATGATAGCGCTGAAAGTATAAAATACGGAAATGTGCATGTTTGGCGAGCTATGAGAAAAGTAGATCCTTGTGTTTTCTTTTCGAAATTTACTCATTTTATGTCAAGTTTTACATATAGCCAATGGCGACAGAGGATGAATGATGCTTCAGGGAAATTGATGAAGATTGAAGAAACAACGAAAAGGCTAGGACCCAAGAACCCTGGCTACGCAGCGTGTTATGATATTTAAGTATATCACGGATTGCTGCTAAATCCTTTCCTAGATATTTGTAATGAATGAACCCCCGCCCCCGCTACGAGAAAAAGAAAGATTACAAGATGCGAAACATTCACAATGTAATTGCATTGCCTTACATCGCTCTTGGCTGTATTCCAAATGTAGTAAGAGTAGTAGTTTTTTTTGTTTGTTTTTTGCCAAGGTATAAGTGTATTTGAGCGCAAGGGCTACCTATTTCATCATTTATAAAGAGTTAACTTCATCGTTCCACTAGCACCAGGCACAAATGCATCAATTTATATTTCGGTTATTTTACATCACTCTTCTGCCTCTTGAGTTAATCGCGGTAATACGGATGGAATATCAATTTATAAAATTGTGACGGGACAAACTCAGTGATACATTCATGCCTGACCAGAGTTCGAATCTGGAACATATGACCTCGCTTCGCTAAAAAGGCTGGCAGAAATGTATCGGAAAAGTATAGGAGCACCAAGAACCGGTTTCACCCAGCACAGACGATGAAATCATTTACAGCGACTCGCTGTGGCAGTGTTGCTCTTCACCCCCTCCCCCTCGCTCGCAGATAGCCTAGCCTTCTCAGCACCCCACCTGCTGATGGAAGAGTGGAACCACAAGCAAAACAACCTGCGCAGACCCACGACTCCTGTTCACCGTACTCCCGCGAGGAGGGGCAGGGGAGAGTGGACCATGCTTCCTTATGGTCCGAGCTGAAGGGAAGAAGGGAAATCTGCGCGGGGACTTTTCGTCCCAAGGATTTTTTCCCTTGTGGTCGATCTATACTTTTCGTTTCAGGCATATTCCGTCTGGAAGGTTTCTGGCACCCCTCAGCCCCCCCCCCCCCTTCCAATCATGGTTAATAAATGAGACCCTTGCACTTTCAAAACCCTTATCCCAAGAAAAAGCTGGCATCAATTTTACACCACCATACAATAAGATTTACACGGGAAACATTTCCTAACATATTTTCTTGATTCGAACTAAGGGCAAATTAAATAGTCAAAGAAATTATACACAAGAGAATTAAATTACTGAAAATATGGAAAAGCACGATACCGAAATCTGTAATGAGTGCGAAGGGAAAATCGAGAAAAGGAAAAAAAAAAAAAAAAAGTATAAAAGTATTCGAATAACCAGATTAACAGAGAAAGTTATCACGGCTCGAACAATGCAAATGAAAAAAAAACGGGAAAAGAACTAATACGAATTGAAATATACGACAATCGGAAGTAGGCTGAAGGAAGCAAATTTTAATAAACGTGGAAAGAAAACATAATCAAAGGAGCGCTGGTTCAATTCGCGACGGAAGCTCATATTTGTTGTTCGAATCCCACTCTACACTGTATGTCCAGATGCATTTACATTTAAAACAAACTTCGTAGAACTTTTTCCAAATCAGATGTCGCCAAAAATTTAAAAACAAAAGGAATAACTGAAGGAAAAATGCCGAAAGCGTTATTGCAAAATGAAAAAAAAAATCTTCACATATTCGTTCGGAAGTGGTAAAAGAATAATAAAAAACTCAAGCAGAAAAGTTAATAACACTTGATATTATTACAAGAGACATTCTCAAAATAAACTTGTTGTCCTTTGAAATCAAATCAAGAGGAAAGCAAGATCTCCACCCATTCGCGTGAATCTGTAGCTATTCAAGAGTTGGAAACACTACGCTTCTCGCGAGCTGCTCTTCCTGGCGAAACTAGATGATATAAAATTACGGGTTGCATAACCGTAAGGGGGGGCGTTTTCATTCGATTTTGTGTGTACCAGACAACAGCGGTGGCTCCGAAAGTTACAAGGTCGAGGAGGGGAGGTGCAGCGTGAACCTCGTTCTACAGGCTGCTGCGTTTCTTATCGCGCTGGGTTGGTCGCTTCCCCGCTCCCCACTTCCATTGCCAACATATAGGACCTGCACCGTATGAGTAGAAAAGACCTACTGCCCACCTGTGGTTGCACCACTGCTAAGAATGTATGTATCTTGGTTGGTGCCATATAACATACTTGTCTAGTCCGTCTTCTGTTTTTGTTGATTTGACTTTCATGAAAGCAGATATGAGGATTTATAGGCACTAAAAACCTCTCAGATAGGAAGGCAAATTGGCATGAAAGTGATGAAAATTGGCACTTAAAAAGACGCTATAAAATAATAGAAGGCACTTAAAAGGCACCCTAAAATAGAAAAGACAGTGAAATAGACACTGAACATGAACGTATTTCAAAGTTCTCCTTCCAATGCACAGTTATATTGTACTAGTATTACAGTTTATATATAAAAGATGTTTCACAAGTGATGAATAAACAATTTGCACCATTTTAACAACAAACAAAATACAGGATGTTTCAATTAAAATTTATCTGAAGAAATTAACTTGTGTTTCCCATTGTACTAATTGCGCACAAGTGCTTCACAAACAATTTACAATAGTTTGAATCAAATCCTCATTTGCAGGGGAAGCTAGGGTAACACAACCTGGTTAATTTAAAGCACACGCATTTTCTTTTTGCACGAGTATAGGAGCTGTTTAACTGTGTATGCACATGAAATTTTAGAATAACTAATATCGTTTGCCTTAGTGTCAGTGCTCGAAGTAAGGGGGGTGTAGGAGGATGTCATCCGCGCAGCTCTCTCATTTTCACAATGTTAAACCACAGAAGCATCCTACCAACTAACTTCAAGGCTCGATCAAACTTCCCCCAGCTAACATTTTTCACTTCAAGCGCTGCTTAGTGCAATCTACATTCAACTCAAGGCCACTAAACTAACTTCACATCTTTGTATTAAAAGCTGAGGTAATGTAAGATGACGGATTGTGACAGCGTGCACTGTTCACCATTTATCCTTGTTTCCGAATAACAAGAGAGGTAGAAAAACATTTTCAGAGGAGTCTGAAATTTCGTCAGCAGATGAGTTTTGAACAAGGTCATTATATAAAACTGTATATGTAGTTATACATTTTCCAAGTGTGAAACAAATATTAATTTGCAAAGCAATTTAATTTAAACTTATCTACTTCATACAAGCTTGACAGAATTTACTTTTCCTTCTGTGGGGCCGACCTCAGTGGCGGAGTGGTTAGTACAGCACGGCTACGACGCCATGTGTCCCGGGTTCGAATCCCGGCCTGTACGTGGGTGTTCATTGTGAGGGTTCCTCCACCAATTTCATCATATCATCGCTCATTCTGATCGTTGCGATTAGCCAAACGTGGACAAAAGCGAGGCAAAAAACAAATCAAATTTCCCGTCAGTGGTAAAAGAAGCTTCTGCAGCAATCCATTTTTAAAAAATTGCTACACTTCTGGTCGCCTTGTGCATTGGCGTTTTTAATCACATGAACACGATATTTCCACAGGTAACTATGTACTTACTTTCACACACACACAAAAGCAAATGAGTACTCGTTAACTCCTGTCAGCTTTCAGGCAGGTGGAAAAAAGAAGGGGTGGGTTGGCGTCGTTTTGTTCAAGTATGAGTCACCAACAGGTTGTCCAGTTTGCTTACTCTGATTAAACTCAGTTTGGTAGTTGACATCCCTTGACGAACACCAGTTCCAATTTAACATAAACAAAGGCTTACTTTCTTCACTGTAGGTAAAGTTAAAGGCGCGTTAAAAAAAAGCTGAAGTAATCGAAAATGGCAGAATAGGCATTTTAGGCATTATCAAGGAAAATAGGCGTTAACCCTTAAGATAGGCATTTGTAGGCACTATAAAATTTTGCTTTCGGACTAGAAACACCATGAGACGAACTTTAAACATTAAAGCATATGTTTTACTACAAAGGAATACAATAGGCAAATAGGGAAAAATCTTCATCCTAGTAACAACTAATAAACAGTACGAGTATGTTCTGATATCCTTTCTGGGTAAAAGGGGTGACCGTTTCTGAACACACGCAAATATTATGTTGATTTTCAATCTATGGTAAGGGACTTGTCTCCTGTAGTGTGACGAGTGTAAATAGCCTAAGTGCTGACGGACCTAAAATTTTAGTTTCAATCCATCGATAACGTTCTTCCATGGACACTGGTAACAAATAAACAAAATTCATGTGTAGTCACTAATACTACTATTACTACTACTGCTAATAATAATAATCACAATAAAATAATTAAATATTATGAAACGTTATTATATAACAATAACACGTTGTTCAATAGTCAATACCAGTTACAATAGGTGTAATTATGTAGGACTAAGGGGATATCCGGATAGAAATTCGTTTTATATGAATTCTGAGGTCTAAACCAACAAGTGCAACATGTCAAATTAAAGATGAGAGTATACGCTACAATATTTGTTTGGAACACTTTCTTCTTAAATGTCTAGATTATTAGTAGACCTCGGATTTTAGGCTCTGAAAAGTGCGCTTTTTGGTTCCTAAAACAGGCTGTAAAAATCCTGAAGTAGGTTCCAAGAAACTTAAAATGGTTCAAAATTCCTGAAAAGTACTCATTATGTATAATCGTTTAAAACAAAATTTCAAGTTTAGTAGGTATATATGTATAACAATCAAATTTTCTGTGCTATTAGCAACAGTTACTTGCGAAGTAACGTTTTAGCATTCAAATTTAAACCGCAGACTATGCTTTTGTTGAAATATCATTTTCAGTATATAAGATGATCCTCACAGGTAAAAGACGGAGTTTGACTAAAGAACATGAAGAGATTCTGTATTAAGAGTGGCCTGGAGGTTGGCATGAAAGTAGTTTCCTGGCCCGATGCGATACAGAGACACCTAGCGACATATCAGAGGACTAGGAAGAGAACCTTCCTCCCTTCACCACCCCCTCCCCTCCGCGTGACTCCCGCAGTGAGGTTTCCAGGAAAAGGACACCCGCCTGTTTCTTTTCATTCTGGTTTCGGAGGCTAAAATTTCTCCACTGGCAAAGCAATTCGCATTTCACTTCTTGCTGGCTGACTCTTGCATGGAACGAGAAGAGTGGCAGGCTCCCGAGACAGAACCTTCATCGCTGAAGTTTTGATTGAATAAATTTGGTTGATTACAGTGGTCTCTATAATTATGTTGAATTTTCTTGTTGAGGTTAGAATTATCAATTGAGAGTAAAGAAGGAAAGAAGGAGGTAGAGAATATCAGTTGAAAGAAAGTACTTTTTTTAAGGGGGTGTTCTTTTATACAAAATCGATATATAATAATAATGATGATAATAAGGCAAGAATTAGTAACAATTAAAGGAGAAAGACGGACAAAACAATGTAACAAAATGTACAGTAGTAACAAAGATTTCAGGAAACAATAGTATAATATTGAACATACACTTTGATGAAGTAGTTTTCTTTGTTATGATCTGAATTAAGTCCCTTTGCACAGTTCTCATCGTTGGAGTTCACAGCAGCTTTAATCGGCCAAGATTGATTGATTTTGTTTATTTTACTTTGCCTTTCTGCCACTCTTGGCTAATGATGATATGATGTAATCGATGAAGAGACGCTCACGAAGGACACGTATGCCCAGACTGGATTCGAGCCCGGGACCACTGGCGTCGTAGCGAAATGAGATAAATACTCCGCCACGGGGCCGGCTAATCGGCCAAGGGTGGGGACAAACTCTCAGTGGTGATGGGAATCCCCTGTGGAAACATATGACCAGTTCCTGCATCACATTAATTGCTTTCTCCTATTGTGATTTTTCCCAATGTTAATTGATTGCTTCCCAAGTGAAATTTCAGTCTTCAATCTTCAAGGTCAGCACTATACGTGTTATGAAGGATTCGAAGTAATAATTTGTCAAGTTAGAAAGTCAGCAAAAATTATGTTTTTAAATTTTACATTAATTGAAGATTTGCAAAGAAACAGTAAACCTATTTGTTGGTTGATTGATTAGTGTTTTAAGTCCACTTTATGCACAGTAAGGCTAAGAGGGACTGGACCTACAGTTTAAAGTTGAAGCCGAACCACTATGTGCCTCCACCGGGTATCGAACCTTGAACCCCTTGATTACAAGGCGACGACGCTACCACTGCGCCATCGGGGAGGCCAGTGTAAACCTTTTCGTAATCGTTCCACTCCAAAAACAGATGTTTCTGTAAGAGGCACATCATGTTTGTTTGGAAGTAGTGATGTTCTATGACACACGCACACGCGCACACACACACACACACACACACACCCACACACACACACACACACACACACACACACATATCCTCAACAGGTCCTATAGACCAGCAATGTCAAACTCAATTCGTGAATAGGGCCGCATAACGATAATGTCAAAACTATCCGGGCCACACAGCTACGGTAGAACCCCAACACCTTAAAATCCAGAACTAAGTGGTTCGACCCAAGGGGGCCGAAGGGAGGGGGGGATTCCAGTGATTATTATTGCAGCATCGATATGTAAATTATATAGACCTCCCCCCATATTTTTTCATGTTTATAGTATTTTACATGTTACTTTCGAGTATAAATTGGTTACAATTGTAACTGTTTGTTTGCAATTATAGTTTCGTTTCGCACAGATTTCACTGTTTTTTTTTAACAAGCTTCTCAAAAGTGTGCAATAAGTTTTTTGTTAGCATGAAACTCTTAATGCAGACAACAAATGTTTTGTCAGTCATTCTTGATCATTCGGCTGTTTCATTAATGTTCATTATGGAAAACAACTTTTCACCAAGGCAAGTGCAGCAAAATAGCTTATTCGAGGATACTGCTATGGGAGATATAAGAAAAATCAAGGATAGCCCACCTATACGAGTTGCACTGCAATTAAATAAGTTCCATTCGAAGTCAGGACTTGCACACGCATCATCAAAAGAAAAGGGAGCAGAGCAGAACAAGATTATTGTCCTTCGCACCCTCTGAAGTCTTGAAACCTGTTTCCAACTTCATCACGTAGTATTTTTACTGTGGACATATATTCCTGTCATTCCTAGTATTCCTGAGAAGTTGGGAAGGACAAATTATAACTTTATTAAAAAGTTTTAATATAACGGAAGACTGTAACTTTGCAAAATGACCTCCACTTCCTTCAAAATATCAACTCTTGTCACGGGGAGGAATCATTCAAGTAGTTTTACTGTCATATCGAGATAAGAATCGCATCCACGAATGAAGGGAGCTAACCGAGCTAGCTCACAGACGTGCGTAATTTTGCATATTGTGAGGGAAAAGGCAACAACACGAACAATTTTCGCTTTCAATTGTTCATTGACTAAGTCATAAATCCTCTCCTCAACTGTATTTCTGATGTTTTTATTAGCGTTGCTTTTCTGCCACGTTTGCCTAATGGCGACGATGAGGATGAGTAATGATATGATGAAATTGATGAAGGGACACATACAAAGAAAACCCATGCTCAGGCCAGGATTCAAACCCGCAACCTCTGGTGTCGCAACGGGTTGTGATAACCACTCCGCCACAGATTATGGCAAATTTATTTCGTGATAAAGAAATACTTCTGAATGGATTTATTTTATCAGGGTACAAAAGTTCTACGCTTTTCAGTATTCACTTCGCAACAAAAGTAAGCATTTCACTTGAAAAATCTACATTCCTCTTCTATAGTCCTTTTCTTACTCCAACGAAGTTTGGGCAGCGATATGGTTCTCTCAAACTTTTACAGAAACTGGCTTTTCTTCCAGGTAAATCCTTGAAAATCAAGAAACAGACTCATAGGCGACAGAAAGTATGCACGCTGCCCTCCCCCAGCTGGCAAGATATTTTCGTACTTCAGAAGTAACCTGTCAATCACCTTGCTTAGTTGACACAACACCTACTCTATAATGGAATGTATACCTGTGTAGGGAAAATTGGTCAATGTGTTGAACTTTGGATGAGTCTGGTCTTGTATCACGAGAAAAGAGAAAACGGGATAACTACAAATGTATAGATAATTTCAAGCATGAAGTGTTAAATGGGGCCAAGGCGGGCCGCATTAACGTATGCTGGGGCCTACATGCGGCCCGCGGGCCGCGAGTTTGACTGGCCGAAATATCAGGAGAAAAGTTGTTACCCTTCTCCCAGGAGACTCAAACCTGCGCGCGTCCCGTAGCTGGAGTCCCAGGTACCAAACTCGGGACCTTTTGACATTATGAGGTTCATCTTGACCATTACGCTATAGGGGAGGCAAAATATATCCGAAACTAAGAAGACATTTTGAATGGACAGGTAGAATGTAGGAGGCAGGGTTCGCGCTGAAGAGGAAGAAGACAGGGAATTCTCCCTCCCCTTTCCTAACCTGTACATCTCTAATGTAATTCTCAACCAAGCCAAGAATCTTGTCCTTCTACATTTTATGTCGCTTTTGTTATTGTTAATGAAGAATTCAAATTAATAATTTCTTTAAATCTCAAGTTAGCAAGTCAGCCAAAATTATCTTTTTATACTAAATTTTACATTAATTGAAGATTTGCAAAGAAACAGTGGACCTTTTCATGATCTTTCCACTCCAAAAACAAATATTTTGTAAGAGTCACATCAAGTTTATGATTGGAAGTAGTGAAGTTCTAGGAACCACACACACACACACACATATATGTAAGCAACAACAATAGTAGGTTATTGTAATTTGGAGAGGATGTGATTTGTGAGCGGAACAAGAATGGGAATTTAACGAAGTTCCTTTGCGAATCATCAATTGTGTGTGTGTGTGTGTACACGTATTTCCTATCTGCACAAAGTACTACATGTGAGGTAAAACTATCGAAATGTAAAAAGAGGAAGCGCTACCACCCTCCCCGCCTTTTCTACATTTTATTCAAATCGAACACGAGGCACGTATCTAGATATATATTTCGGAGGGGCGTCCTAACGTAATGTCTCAAAATAATAATATTAATAATGTTAAATTAAAATAAGTATAATTATATTAAATTAATTAATATATTTTTATTACATGAATAGGTAAGAAGGCGGTATAACAACAGTGCAGTATAACATCACGTATTCATTATCTAGCTTACGTTTAGTTAAGGTCGGCAAAATTTGTAAAAAATAGAAACTGCCCTGGCAAGGAAATTAATGTCAAATAGATAAAGAATATAATATTTATTGAGTATGAAAAAATGATGTTACTTTCAGCTGACGAAAGTAAAATTCCTGGTAATATTTTGTTTGCATATTATTATAAGTAGTAATAATTCTTGCATAAATCTTCTTTGGTACTGTCATTCAAAATCGTATTGCTTTCCAATATTCTTGCGGAAATAAACAATTTGCGATTAAACAACAACCTTATTTTCATTACTTAATTGAAGTTATTTTATAATCTCATTATTTTCATTATTTAATTTTTGTACTTGGTAAGTCTTTCGGGGGGAGGTTGGGACACCTCGACCCCCTAAATACGTCCTTCGCGGTAGGGGTCGAGATAAAGTTACTGTGTCACTGGTTGCAATTCACGGTAAATATGCTCTGCTTCTCTACACTCAAACATACAAAAACTCATGGCCTTCCTGCTTTCTTGGTTTCTTGCCTGGGAAAGAGGCAATAAATCAAGCTGTGACAGCTACGGGACCTTCTGACGAGGGGACGGAACCCAGCTGTGCAGAGGATTCAAACACCCGCGCGAACTAGCCCTCCCGTCAGCCTGGGGCAATTTTCGAACAGAGACATCTAGTGGCCAAGTGGCGAACTATCATGAATGAAATTCGGCTGAAGCTGCCGTATCTTTCGCCGTCGATAATACATGACATTTTTAAACAATCATTTTGGGCTGTGCAAGTGACTTTTGAAAGAAAAGCCCTCCCTAGCTTAGTCATAGAAGAATTGAGCATTACGTTAGTATGCATCATAATGGCCATTTTCGTTGGTGCTACCCACAAATTCTATAACCATTCTGTGCTTATTTACGTATTTCCTTATGGGAAATTGGAAAAAAATAATGGAATTTGTGCACATTTATCGAACTGAAATTGCATAAATGTGTCATGTACTCGAAGTTTCATAAAGTAAGTTCACATCTACTGCGTGTTTTCCGGCAAATTTTTGTCCTAAAACGTTATATTCAACAAAATGCAAAAAAGCCCATGTTAAATTTAAGCACTTTTCACGGCGACCTTCGCCAAACTCCACCTCCCTCTTAAGGGAAGCCACTCAAAGACCATGATCAAAATATTCAACTATAATTCCCGGTTTTCAAGGTGAACTTTCCAAAAATTGGACTTGGAGGAAGTGAAATCTACAGATATTATGTTTTAAACACGTTAATCATTGAATTTTTTCGATAACAAGCCGGGGAAATACCTCTGTGTGATATAAATATCCTGAAAAACCATAACAAATACATAAAAAAACGAGAAAAAGGTCCGTTTCAGGTGCATTAAACCTAATATAGGATCTAGCAAGTAAATTTGGTTATTTTAGACAATATAAAACTTTACCAGTTGTTACGTTTTTTTAATGAAAGGGTCATGTAACTTGTTATTTCTTATACCTGCAAAGGAGAACAAAATAGATTAAAATCCTAAAACCCGAGTACTAGTTATTAGTAATTTAATTATAAACATAAAATTATAAGTTAAATGTATACTTTTATAACTAATGAGTAATTTACAAATTAACTAATTCATTACTTCATACCGAAAAACCTACGATAACCTTCATACAGAACACCTCTGAATCTTTCATTAGAAAGAACACAGAAGTTAGACCATTGGTTTCATATAGTCGTCTATAATCAAGTCAATATCCGCCATTTTGGGATGGACACAATTTCTATTAGCCACCACTTCGAGATGGTAATTATCTTTCTTTGCTATCCTTACACACCCATATAACTGTGGCATAAAGGATAATTAGTACCCCCAAGTTATACTGGTTTCTTGAGTTTGGCCACTTGGCCCATAGACTAAATATATGAACAAAATTTTACGATAAAATGTTTCTCACAAATTACAGTACTATTGTGTATATATTTTTGTCGCTCTAGAGGTGTTATTTTATTGGTATTCATTCTTAGGGCTTTGAAACAGTCTTAATACAATTTCTATTGGTTTCGTTTCAGATCAACGACTTTACATCACTCATCTCAGGATTTATACCAAGTGTTCAAGAAGACGTAAACACCAAGGATTAGTGAAATGAAAAGTTATAAAAACCCTCTCTCTAGTCAGCAATATTGTGAAGATTGTGTAAAGAGTATTTTTTTAGAAGAACCATTACCTACAAGTAAGGTTTTGTGTAGGGTTGTATCCCAGGGTTAGGAGAATGCCAACAGCAGCCTACAAGACCTGTTTCTTTTGTGGGAAAGAGGTGGAGGAGGAAGAATTAGAAAATCATCAGTTCTTCTGCAGAGTTGAAGAAGTTGAATGTGGGAATGAATGTGGGATTAAAATTCCACGTCAAATGCTAAGCGAACACTTGAAGGAGAGCTGCAGAAAACGAAAAGTTGTGTGCTATCTGTGTAAGGAGACATTTTCACCAGAAGAAATAGAAGATCACAAGATTCAGTGTTCACAACAGGTTGTGGAATGCAAACTGGAGTGTGGTGAACAAATCGACCACACTAGTTTGTCCAAACACTTGGACCACCACGGTTCAAAATCACCAACAACGTGTAACAAACAGTGTGACATGAAATGTAAAATGTGTGAGTGCGACATGTGTCGGGAGCAAGTGAAATCTGAAGATATGGATTTTCAACTGAAAGAGAAGTGCGTCATGCGGAAGGCTCAGTGCGTGTTCTGCGACTCGTTCTTACAGGAGGACTTGTTGGCCAAACATTACGACACGTGCGAGGAAGTATTTGTACGCTGTGGTAATAGATGTGGGTTTAAAACATCGAGGAAAGATCTTAGCGAACATTATCAAAACGAATGCCCGAAAGCACTGGTAGCGTGTGAGCATTGTGAGAAGAAAATAGACAGTTGTTGCAGGATCACCACACAGAATGTATGAAGTTTCCAATACTTTGTCCTAAGAGTTGTGGTGTTGTAATTGCAAGAGAACATGTGGAACGACATTTGGATGATGAATGCCATAAGCTCTTTGCTGTGTGTGCTTACAAGGAGATGCAGTGCAGCTATGAAGGTTCTCCCGGAGGAATGATGCAACATATGAAGGAAGAGATGCCGCTTCACATGGACCTAATTAAAAACACAATCAAAAATCTTCAAATGGAAATAGCTAGTGAGAGAAAAAGAATTAAAGAGAGAGTTGAAAGTCTTGAAAATAAATTAGAGAGGGAGAGGGAAATAAACGAAGAACTGCAGAGGGAGATAAAGGAACTAAGAGACTACAGTTACTTGTGGAAAGTGAAGAACGTAGGTGCGATGTTGGCAAGAGCTAAGAACAGTAGCAATTTCAAGATTTATAGTCAGATCTTTTACTCCGGTCGCCGCGGCTACCAATTAAAAGTGATTTTGTACCCTGATGGTCATGGTTATAATCACAAAGGACATTTAGGAGTTTACATTCAAGTAGAGGAAGGATATTACGATTCTCTTTTGGAATGGCCCTTCACGAAACTTGTAAAGTTTAGATTAGTTGACCAAGCAACGAAAGATATGGATATTGTTCAGAGTATTCGCATTCAGAGTCCTCGCGCTCAGAGTCTTCCCGAATTTTTTACGTTCTTTAATAATCCCAAGTACGAGGAACGGGGTTTGGCTAATTTTGTCTCTCACGGAGTACTCTATAGCGGATATTACATTATAGACAATGCCATTTTTCTTGAAGTATCTGTAGAAGATTAATATTAATGCTTAAAAAGATGTAATGAGTATCACAAGTTCTGCAGTTTGTGATACTGAATATGTTTTAGCACATTGTTTGAAATTCATGCTTTGTAACACTCAAGAGAGTTGAGAAATAAATTGCATTAATGTTTATGGGAAATTTTGAAGTGTAAGAAATGTAATATTAAAATATTATATATATATATATAATATATAATAATATTTAATATTTAAAATATTGCAATCAATCATTCTTTAATGGGTTTGTTTTCTTCTACGGTACTGATAATCGTTCATACATAAAGGAATTCAATTTTTTCCCATTTGTTAGGCTGTTTCAGGTCTACACAACTTGGTAGTCTAACTTCTATGGAAGTACGTTAAGGTAACGAAGAAAAACAGTCGCTACATAATCCCCTTTGATTAACACCAAAACTTTATCTGATTACGTAAATGTGTGGATTTAATCAAATCATCATCGCGCAAGACACATGCTGTCAACCCAGAACTCCTTGAGAAAGATTGTAGTTAAAGACAATTACTTGACAAATCATAAAACTAATTGATATTCATTAGTCCTAACTTACAATTTTGTGTAAGGCATGGATCATCATGTCCTATCATCCATTTCATAACTTCATTAATCATGCCCATCGCCTTTGTTGACGCAAGTGCTAGAAAAGCAATATAAAATAAGCTAAATTAAAAAAAATTAATAAATTACATTTTCAGCGATTTCACGCAGCGACTGAGTTGCATGTAGAAAAAGTTTATTTAATTGAGATCAAATCAAAAGGCCCCCTCTTTCTGCTTCATTGTCATTTTCCCTCCACTTTGCCTGCCGCGATTAACCTGATGTTGATTAATGGAACATTAATTAAAATAACCAACCAACGAAACAATCCACAAAGTGCACCAAAGGGACGCATATTATGAATAGATAAACTATCTGATATTATGCTAATTTAGAATTTAGTAATAAAATTGGAATTTTGGGGTCCAGTTAACTGGCTGCACATCCATTATGTAATCGCGATATCATCAAATTGTACGAAGAGTGTCTACAGCTACGTAAAGTGCCAGTCTCCGTGATGGAATATGTAGCGCAAAGTCATGGCTTTAAGTTCAAATTTATTTTATTGTTTTTATTAGTAATTGCTCAGTTTTCTTCCTCTGAAGTTAAATTATTCATGACGACGATTTATGATTACATTAAACACATGAATGAACATGCACAATGAACCCATTTTGGTCGGAATTTGAATTAGGAACCTTGTTCGGCAAGAAATAAAAATATCCATTAGGCATGAGTGTTTCATTGGAAATGTTCTTCTACTTCAGTCATTTATCACTAATATATTTCTTTAATATACAATAATAAACGCAACTACCTAAAAATAAAGATTATATTGCATTTTCACATGCATATGTTTTTTACGGTTAGTGTGAACTGGCACCTGTTTACTTACGTGATTGTTCCTTATGTTTCGTGTGTAGTTAAAGATAGGAAAAATTCTTGTGGAACGATTAGAGCAATAAGAATTCCGTCCGTGAAGGATTGGTTAGCACAGTGCGCTACGATGTCTGATGTCCTGGTTTCGAATCCCGTCGTGGGTATGGGTGTTCTTTGTGAGTACCCCTTCATCAATTTCATCATATCACTCATCCTCGTCGCGATTAGCAAAAGGTGAAAGAAAAACTACGCTAAATAAGAAAATTGAAAGAGGATATCAGAAGCATTCTTATTTCCTGACGTGTCCTAGATTTTAGAGTTGTGTCTTGCCTCCGGAAGGAATTTGAAAAAAATCACAAATGTCTTATATGTATTTTGGGCATCACGTAACTTCAAATTAGATGGAGAAACAGAAAATCTGAGGGAAATCTGAGATAACGTGGTTCCTTGGAGAAGTATGCTTAAATCAAAGAGTGTGCATGGTTGCTACTGGATGTTCAGGAAAAAATTACAATCCCAGATCAGAAATTACTTCCCGATTTTCTAGATCCGGAAAAGTCCGGATATATGTATAAAAATGCTTACTTTGTGAAATTTTATCGATACTATAAGTGTCGGTAATTTGTTCGAAGTAACAAGTTTCATTCCAGAAATTACGAAAACAGTCCTTATTGGAGAAATAAGGCACACAATTCTGTATTTTTTTCCAGTGTATAGTAGTATTTTACATTTCAATAAACAAGAACTTCCAGAGTTTGTTTACGAATTTGTGAACTCTTTCCTTCCCGAATTCATGGATTGTTTTCCCTTCCTGGCCTCGCCTCGACTAAAAATGTTCTGTCTTGCATACACAAGTTGAAATCACTTAAGGTCGTGCTATTAATTAGCAGTTGAGGAATTTTGAACTCAACCGTTCAGTTCAACATTAATTTTTGAGCTGAAGATGTGTCATATTCTCATTATATGCTAAGATGTCCTAGCAACCTATTATATTTACTGCAAATGCGTTCGTATCCATCATTTTGAGACAATTTGTCCTACTTTGCGCTGAAGAGTGATCTGATAGCTCTGTGTGATGAAAACTGTTTTTACTCAATTTCTAATATAATTTATTCCAACATTTCCTTCAACTTCTATTACCCCTTTATAACCTCCAATGCTTACACGACTTTTCCTTCGTGCTCGACCTTTGGGTTCAGAAATGTTTACAACACCCCCATCTTGTAAATAGCAGGTACCAACACTCTGGAAGACCATAATGTATACCACTTGTTTACTACATATTTTACGAAAATATTATAATGTTAGCTTGATATAACTGTGGAATGAACAAAATAAATTGCCTATTTTATACACACACTGGAACGAGAGCAGGCCTGCTGTGAGTCACTCTGGCAGTGAAGGTCACTGATCGAAGCAGTTGCTGCTTGCTTGCTACAAGCAGGCGCCTTATCTCTGCTCAAGGAAACACGGAAATCTTGGTTACTTTTTTTTTTCACCAGGCTAATGGTGAACATTTATAGAAACGTAAGGAGCAGTATCGTGTATTCTTTTGGAATTAGATTTCGTGAAGTTTAAAAGATATCATAACAATATGTAAATCTCTTTTGTGACCTACACTGAACTTATGTTAAAGTTTCATTTACATGTGAAAGCGGAAGTTTATAGATCCTTCTTCCTTACGATTTCTAAACAACCGAAGAGTGTGGTGAACGTGAAACTACTTATTGTTCGGAACAACGTTATGTATTATACAAATGGACTCTAATCAAAAACCCTATTACATCACAGGAAGTGATTTTTAAGACAATTCTACCACGTATCCAACGTAACCAATATTCAGATTGATTCCAAGCTTCTGTTTGGGTTATTTTGTGTCTCATTTTTACCTCTTGCGATAATCGCGACGATGAAGATGATGGGTAATGATACGAATGCAATGCTACATCTAAGCCTCAACAGGTTTCGAACCTGGATCCTCTGCCTTTGTAGAGAGTTACGGTGATTCTTATTTTTATTTCAATTTGGTATTTCCACTTTATGCACAGTAAGGCTAATCGGGAATGTACCTACAGGTTAAAGTTGGATGAGAACCACTGTGTGTATCCACCAGGTAACGTTCAGGCAGTAGCGTATGCTGGTTCTAACGAGTGGGTAATCTCCGACCCTTGATCCTCAAACTCCAAACAGTTTCCGTGCAGTTTGTGTCATGATCCATATTGGATTTAGGAATATTGTGTCGGAATGTTTCTTATTGCTACGACCACAATCAATTAATTCTCGTTATTGCAGTTTAATATACGTGTAGAATTTCAAATAATAAAACAAGACAGTATTATAAAGCTATAAAAAAACAACCTGTGAAATATAAAATGAAAGACGTGCACTAGTGAAATAAAAACCCGCAATATTAATTTAAGTGCAAAATTCAACTTACCCCAGGACCAAATTACTTGTGCCGTACCACATCCAAAGCACGCTGTTTGTCCAGTTGCACGTCAATACGTGTCTGTGAGAAAGATTGCAGCTTAACAAAGGAAGTTATGTGACTTTTGGATTTTTCATGTTTGGCACAAGCGTTGCAAAGATTACAGTATCCGCCATTCGTCCATACATTCTTTTCAGCCCCGAAAAGTAAGCACGGCCAACAAAAAAGCAAAGCTTATTAACACTTATACTTCCTGTCAACCATGGTGTTTTGTCATAATTTGTTTGCGAAAATGCCTCGCATATACCCGATTTTTGTCTGTGTGTAGAAATAAGTTCAAGCGATGACACTGGCCTATATGTATTAACAATTTGCAACTTCTCCTGAAAAGATCTTGTTCCAAAAGGTTTCACCAGCAAATCTTGTATCACATCCATTACCCTTTAACACAGCACTATCACGACAAACACTAACACCTAAATAAATAATAAACACGAAGCACACCACGAAGCCAACGACTACACGATTTCAGTTTCACGCGCCAAACTTCTGTTGTGTTCCTGGTTCAGAATGAAATTCCCTATGAATGATGAAATAAAATCCCTTTCCGAGCTTGAAATGACAGGTTTTAAAAGTTCGAATCATTGCAGGTCAGAGCCAGAATTTTATTTCGGGATGGGGATCATCCCTTATTAGCAGCCGCCACATAAAGTTGAAACAGTGGGGTTAGAAGTCCTGAAGATGAATCTCAGATTATTGCAACGTATTTTGCAAGGTGTTTAATCCTGCTAATGAAGTAAAATTAATTACCACTATACACTTTTTAAATTAGATATTTGCAGGATTTCGGGGAGGGGGGTTTCAGCCCCCCCGAGTCCTCCACCTGGCTACGTGCCTGATGTGTTTTTTCGTTTTATGTTTAATTCGTTCATCTTCATCGCTATTAATCTAAAGAGGCGGAATATAGCAACTTAAATTAACTAATATATATATAATTTATTTTTGATATATATTTCCCTTTAAAATAATGTTCAGTTCCGTGAAAGAAGTATTCTCGCTGCTTTTGAAGATTAGAGAGGAGAAACAATCACTATTTTTGTAAATACAAGGTAGAGGGGAGTCAGCATATAGGTGCTTTAATTGCTTAAGCTTTGAATTTTAATTTAGTTTGCTTCATCTTCAATATTTAAGCTTTTTCCTTTTGATAAATTTGAGTTCAAGTAACATAAATCAGCAAGACAGAAGCAAATGTAAAGTGAAAATTAGCGTAGAATTGGTTTGCCCATGTTATTCAATTTTCCTGTTCTTCGCACTCAACCGGGTATGTTTTCCCTAGTTCAGCGGAGGGAACGGAAAGGCTCAGAAGGTTGAGAGTGCGACCGGTGTACTCTCACAAGAAGGAGGTTACCCTGGGCACGGAATCAACGTGCCTGAGAAGCACTGTTTCCTCCCCCTCTTTCCTCTCTCCTCCCTCCTCGCCAAGGGTTGTAAGGCAAGCGGGAGGAATGACGTCAGGGTGAGATTCCCTGAAGTCATTCCACCGGCTGGAGAAAGATTCCCGGACATTCAGCGGCAAACGATTGGAAGCATTCGCGCGCTGGAAGCAAAGAAATGTATGCATCGAAATTGGTTTGGAAGAATATTCCGAAGAAATGTATATATTGTTTTCTTTTTTTTAAAAAAAAAATACAGCCGGGTCATCTGCGATTACCTAGATGACCCAGAGTATACGCCGTTGCGTTCAGGTCAGTTCAAATTGTTAAAAAAAAACTACGAAATTTCCAGAGTGCCGTTACAAATCGATATTTTTTTCTTTTTGCATACGTTACTTTGCTACTAGATATTTGCATGCTAAGATGTATTTTCAGTGTGTGGAATTGAGATTTATTTCTGAGAATGGAATAGTGGGAAAAGGATCACCTCACATGTTTGGATTATAAGCCCCCCCCCAACACACACACACACACACACACGCACACAAAGGATATCGGCTGATGTTGTTAGAACGAAATATAACATGTATGAATTGTCAACAAAAATTGGAGCCTATTCATATCCCTACGGAACTTGGAACAAAGTCCACGTAGAGATTGGAAAGTCCTGTTCCGACAAAATCTGGATGTATAGCAAATTAAAAAGCGTGTGGAGATAAGGCCCCAAGCATTCTTGATCAGGCAGAAAGTGGGGATGATGTGATCAGCACAACGCCCCTGGCCGCCTTACCCTCCCCGCCCCCGGAGTTTCATCCAGGTACCCACTTTATAGGACGGTGAGTGGACACCAGAGTCGCTTGAACAGGTGGCCAAAATCCCGATTTTCCCCCGTCGGTGATCGAACCCAGATCTCTCGCATGGTAATAAAACGCTCTAACGACTGAGCAACTGCGGCACATATAGTAGTATAGTAGACTATGTAATTAAGGCAAGAATTATTTTAGCGATTCGTTCAATGTGTTTAAGCGAATCATTTTCGGATATATATAACGTGCAGCTCTTGTCGGTTCTGCGACCTGCCTTGAGAAAAGGCGATTTTCTGACATTTCCTACATTTCCTGCGCCTGTTGGCTTGTGCATGAAAGTCGAGTTGCTCTTGAGACAAATTACCTAAACGTGCAATGTGTGTTGCATACCATTCCGACATTATTTACTGCCATTAAAGTCTTATGGGGAAGAACTTTTTCCCACCAATGTACAATTATAATGATGCATGCTTTTCATCGATCCACTCTTGGACAACCCCCCCCCCCGCCCAGAGTTAAGCCTATGGATACCACTGAGAATACTATACTCTCTGGCGATACATACATGGTGCCGATTGTTATTATTGATTGTAGTAAGGGTGGTAGTGCCGTCCTGCACCCCGATTTCGAATATTGCTTATTGTTATGCATCTTCATCGTCGCGCTTATCCAAACGTGGCACGAAAAGTGACGCAATGGAAGAGAATTCCAAATTAACCATGTGTTTTCGTAGTTACGATTACAGAAAAGCAACGAAAAATTAAGATAAAAAACACAATTTTGCAAAATATATATTCACTGAAGAGAACTCGTTTACTGCAGGAAATTAAAAACACCACGTACTTTTTTATTGAAGAAAATTACTTGTAAACCCGAGTGTTCTAAATGTATTGTTATTTTAAAATTTGTGAACAAAATATTGTAACGAAAATAATTGTAATTCCAGAAAGGCATTCTTGAAACAATAATGATTGATTGATTGAATTGTTGTTTTAAGTCCACTTTATGCACAGTAAGGCTAATCGGGACTGGACCTACAGTTTAAAGTGGGATCCGAACCACTTGTGCCTCCACCGGGTATCGAACCCGGGACCTCTTGATTACAAGTCGGCGACGATACCACTGCGCCATCGGGGAGGCCCTCTTGAAACAATAAATTCTTGCCAGTCAGAACTAATGTATTGGCAATGAACAAGACTGTTCAAGTGTTCAGTCATTCACTATTAGTGGCAGTATTGCTTTCTTATTTTGATGGAAATACCCAGGGTGGTATTTGTAGGGTGGATGGGGGATTTCCCCCCTGGGCACTTGCGTCCCCCCAGTCTGCTTGATAAATTTTATCCATGGAGGGAAATGTTATATGGCATACGCGTAAAGTAATTATCTCATACTGTTACTAGACAATAAGTAGAAGTCCCCCCCTGGAAATTTCTCAAATACCACACTGGAAATACCCTCCGCCGAGTGGCTGAATTATAATAAATTCTGCCACTGTTCGGACATAATACATCTGCAAGAAATGGAGCACTTGTGTTTGTACTGGAATTTTAGGATACTTGTGTTTTAACACACTAACTATTAACTTACGACTTTTTGCTGTCCCTTCCACGGAACACGCTAAGTCACGTGGCTAGCAGAAAGCTCTGCCTGCACACTTCGCTGATAGATGACGTCAGCGTACGTCAGAGGCCGTTATCAATTCAGTGAGGCACGAGGTGAATTTCAGCTACGTTTGAAGGAGCATTTCTCAAGAAACAAAACAAATATCGCCAAGATATTTTGCTCATCTCATTTTTGTGTCATATTCAGTGAAATGAATGCATTTAAAACGTTTTTTTATGTCGTAGTGGAAAGGTCCATTATGTTAGGGCAAAACGGAAACTTTTAAAATTTTGAAAAATTTTCGATGCTATTTTCGTAGCTTTTTATAGGTTCACATTTAAATATTTCAAAGTTCTGGGGGGGGGGCTACCATGGTCCCCATAGCCCTTCCCCTGGGTACGGGTCTACTGCCTGAGAAGCTTGAGACAGTGGAGTTCTTGAACGCTATGTCAACTTGAGTATTAAAGAATGCACGATAACTGCTTGACCTTTGCCTTGGCAGCTCGTGACACTGATAACTCCGCCGCAGAAACCGGATTCTGATGTTTTCAAAACACGTTTAGACAGGCACAGAAACGTAAAGGATTTTTATGAATCGATCGAGCTACAAGTTCTTCTTTTCCAATGTATTTATTCTCGGTAGTTTAGAATGAGCAACACAATACTCCCAGAGTCCGATCTCGTCTTTCATTTAATGGCTGGATCACAAGAGGCTACATCTATCTCCTGCTGGATTTTCCAGTTGGACTTGGACTAGTTGTGTGGTACTGGCTCATCTGCTAGTTTTCGCCTTACACGAAACTTATTACCGTACTTGTCAGTATGATTTTCTTCCCACAAGGCATTGCGCAGAGCAGACCAGCTATAAGGAAGGACGAGCGATTTCAAGAACGTTGTAGAATAGCTAATGATGTTATTAAAAATTAAAATAAATAAAATAGAAGTATTTGTGGACCGTAAATTGGTTCGAAAGGAAGTTTGGTAATCAAGGTGTACTCATCCAGCTTCTTAATGAACGCGGGGTATGTACATTCATACATGAATGAAATTCACAGGAGTCAATCATAAAACTTTATTTTTTGTTCAACCTAATATGTCAAACATTTCTTATACCCGGTAATAGTAAGGATTTTCATTATCGGCTATCACGTTTGTCGCGTACAAATCTGATCGCTTTGGATAAATTCCTAAATATTTATCAACATTAATATTATCACATTGGCACATTATCTCTGTTCTTTTCTTTCATGGAGCAGCGAAGAAAAACAAACACCACTCGGAAGCCACAGACAAGAAACATTCTGTTTCCAAACTCTCAGATTATCTTCATATGATCAAACTTTGCTCAAATTGGTTGTTCTACAGAATCTAGCAGAGATAGCCAGTTGCAATTGGTATAATCGTCAAAACTAGTAAGGCAGCCAGCCTGACAGCCAGTTCAGCGCCAACTAGGACATTCCTACTGGATATCAAGTTCCGTGTGATTCGACCTTTAGTGACATATGTCAAGCATTTCAAAATGGCTGATGTTTACACATACAAAACTCTGAATGAAGCATTTGATACTGTTGATTTGCAGTAAATATTTTATGTTTTCTAATGCTTCTTAATTATTTTCCGTCTGCACTGTATATATAACACAGTAACAGAAATTAATCACAGCACATTCAATACATTTGGAGATTCTACTCCACATGTATAGAAGTGACAATTAACAAACTGTGACTAAAGAAATCAGATAAAGGAAGTGTGGAATAACATAATAGTTTAAGAATCAGTGGCGTATACTAGATTCAATATCGGGGCTCTCTCACCATATCTTCAGATATCATAGAATTCGAGTGGGATTTTGAAGAGATGTGGCATTGTGATTAAAGTACATACATCATAAATAAAATATGAATATGTACACTATATCATTGAAAGAAAAACAGTATAACGATCAAATCTTGCTAACTGCCAGGCAAATAGATTAATCGCCGTAATAAGCAATAACAAGCATTGGATGGTGGCTGTTCACCGAGATTTGGACTGCGGAGTGCGGAGGACAAGCCTGTTTCCCGAGCAAAGAGGCCGATCCTCGGGTAAAAAAACATAAAAAAATACAACTTTGGAAGCAATGATGGGATTCGATTGAAATTTAAGACGGCCCAGCATCAGATTCTAATCGACAAAATCCCAAAAGCACAATTTGATAGGAGGGGAATTAAGCCAGATATTAAAAAAAAGAGTGGATAACAATAACTACAGACTCCCTGGTGCTCTCTTCGGAGCGACCGTGCAGGTTACAATGGGTCCGGTCTAAGGGTAACTTCCCTTCGAGGTCCCGCTGGAGAAGGGTCAAGGAACTCAAATTACACGGGCGAAGATAGCAGGATAAGAGGCTATGATTTGAGGACGAGTTAACAAGGCTTAGACAGAGAGGGTACCTTAACGAACATTTTGAATACCAAATAAATAGACGAGCGGAGAGGCGGAAGACAGTTTTTCTTTGACTTTTAACGTTGACAACCTCTCGGGAACCACCCGCGTAAAGTACCCGCCTCGTGTGTTTGACCGATCCGTGTTGTGTTTATTTCGCACGGGATTGTTTACAAACACGATGGAGTAGAGACAGCGAAAGGCCCCCCCTGGGGGGGGGGGGCGTCCGACCTAGTTGCCACCATTGAAGATGTTGGGATCCAATCTTATCGCCCGGAAGCCATCTATTCATCACGCCGCCAAGCATCCACATCTCCAGCACGATGACTTCAATCAGAGCCGACAAAGGTAAGCCGTGAATGGAACGTGAAAAGGGATAAGCTTCGTTCGCCCAGTCGTAACATCCAATGAACTCGCTTAATTACGTAAAAATTACCAAGTGACATTGCTTATTACGGTGATTAAATTGTACCAACGATAATTTTATCATGTAAAACCGTACAACTTCCAGTTATTCATTTATCCAAAGTACTTAACATTCAGATTGTACGACGCTTTAAATTGCCAATATAATTATATAACAGTGATCCAAGTTAACCTCAAAAGTAACAATATAAAGATTAACATTCAATTACAACGACATAAAAGGAGTAGCGTCTTTTCGTACAGGTTTAAGCACCTACCGGATTTTAGGTTTCCCGGAAAGGGAAAAGTAAATGTTACTATCTTTAAAACATCACGCCGAACTATTTTTGTATTAATTAATCATGTCTTTTGGAATGCCGAGATACGAATGCATGAGTGAATGTAAGAATGAAAGGGGCATTAATGTAAGTGTTTATGCATGTGCTCTTTATAATCCTCTACGTCTCTTGTTTCCCCTTTAATACTAAAGAAGTGAGACGAGGATTGTCTTATCGGCGTAGTGGATGATCATATATTAGGTACTTAAAGTATACAATTGGAACTTAATATTCGTTAACCCAATATTTATTACAAAACATATTAGTACTTATACTTTCCAAATACAATTAATTCAACAGAAATGTCTATGGATTATCTCCCAGTTAACCTAGTTTAATTTGTCCCATTTCATAGTCAGCAGTCAGTAAGTAAAGGCTACACGAGTCAGAGCAAATCACAACCCAGTTCAAAACCTCCCACAGCCATCATGACCCGGAGCAATCCACCTAAAAAAATCTAAACTAAAACAATTTCCTTTTCTTGCACTTTTAAAAACTCAAAATAAATCAATGGACCTTAGGTAAATTACACCCGGCCATGAGGGCCTATAAAGGGCGATAGACTGTAATGCAATATACTCAGCCTGTCCAGCCAGTGTCCAGTACGTCAGAAGTCTCTCGTAGTCTGCAAGGATCTGACACGCTAAACTTCTCGCTCGACCAGCGCAGAAGCCCAGCCAATGGCAGAACCTTCCAGAGTCACCTGTCTGTTGAGTCTCCATCCGTCATTCATGAGCAATATTACACTATGGGCTTACATCTTACATAGCAATTACATCATATATAGAACTAACCCTGTGGTGTGTAATTTGTTCTACCCTATGTAATCTCTTGGGCTCCAACTGATGGCACTTGCGAAACGCCCTTCCTTGCCCGGGAAAACAAATGCTACCACTACCTAGATAGAGGCGGCAAAATCTCCCTCGGACAAGTGAAATAGCGTAACGGTCCAGGTTGAGTTCGTGTATAGGGACCGGTGACCAACAGTGCATAGCGATTAGCCATATCAAACAAAACATATACTTTCCATTACCACCTCTTTTACCTGTAGCCGGGAAGCTGCTAGCTGCACACCTGAAAATCACGGGTAGCGACATGCGTACGAAATGACATTGCCCAAAATTAACATGAAAAATAAAAGTATGTTCTATTCATAACAACAAAAATCAAATTGGTACATCTCCCCCTCTTTCGCTCACACATTCACTCACAGAATCAATCTTTTTGGGGCACATCAACAAAAATAATACATACAATGTACAGGTTTTTGACGACGAGCCCTAATTATGGAATTCGCATTTAATTTTACATTAACTTTTGTATAATCAGGTCATTTGTGAATTTTGCTCCAGTGCTACTTAAGTTCACCTTTAAAAAAATATAGGTCGGTGCGGTGACAATACATTATTTGTCCAGCATAAACAAAAGCGTCTCAACAGCAATTACGTTCACGTGGGCGGACATTTTCCTTTTACATGACCTCACGTGGTTCCAAACATAACAATAACCTCCGTTGAGTGACGCAAACATATACTCTCTAGCAGGCGGGACTTCAACACTTCGCCGCGACGAGCAATTTATGTTACCAGGCAAATACTTTAACGAATAATCACATACGCGACCTGACGTAGCTAGCAGCGACACAGCGCTGACACATAAAAATGAACAAATCTCAAATAGATTAAACAATTAAGCGGGCGGCGCTTTACTCTAGTAGTACGCACTTTAAACAAATACAAAAGAGCACAAATAATAGCGAATTTAAGATCATTAAAAAAATCACAAGAAATAAGTAAAATTGACCTGAGACAATTAAATTACATATAAGAAGCGCAACGGGAGTTTGGTATGAAGTTTCGAGTTGTGTGGGCGTTTTCAAAATGTTGACGAATTTCTAGGGCGTTCTCTAAATATCAATCGAGCCGGTACGTGTTGACATTCATACAGATGAATACATTACCACCTCTCAGGTTCCAAGATGCATCCTGGCGTCTTCATGGGCGATTGAAATCACTTAGTATGCACACGAAAGGAAAGGTTTTCCTATTTTCCCTCGATCGTGACGACGAGGATGCGAAGAGCGTTCATGCATCTGGTTCCTCGGCGTCTCTTCCTCTCGGGATCGGTGAACATCTCCGTAGTCTGGCGCGATTCGGATGTAGCATCTGGGCGGTGGGCGGTCGTTCATGGCTCGTCGGCGTCTTCTCCATCACCGTCGGACGATCTCAAGCGTCGGGACGTCAACTGGGAAGCGTTCGGCCTCTCTCTCTCTCCGTGGCGGCTGGTAGGCATCGTCGGCGTGGCTCGGGTTTCTTGGCATGTTGTAGACATGGGTCGTGGTGTCTCGATTGGCATCGGGCGAATCGAGGGTAACGCCCTCTCCTCTCTTCTTCCGCAAGCCAGCCATGATTTTCGATGTTCCTTGTTTCACAAAAACTATAAACGGCGCAAGATTATAACGGAAACACAGTCTCGCTTCAACTTCCTCCAGCGGTCCAGGTAAGCGCACTCGTATCGACTTACTGCCTATCACACACTGATGTTCGCGAAACAAAACAAAGTCCACGGTATACGGGGAGGTGGCACGGAGGTGTTCTCGCTACAAGAATCGCGGTAAAACTGTGTGTCGAAAAAGCATGTCCTTCGTTTTAACCGGATTTCGAAAAAGGACGCTCGGCGGTCGTTGAAGGGACGCTTCCGGAGAGGTCATTCCACCTCGCTCCATTGTCTCTCAGGCTGGACAGGGTCGTGCTTGAGATTTGGTTCCTACGGATTAAGCTTCCGTCTCGCTGGCGCCCAGAGCTCAACTGCAATCTGTGCCCATAAACTGATCGATTATAACCAATTCGATCTGCAATCCGTAATTCTTGCTTGATCGCGACGAAACTCCACACATCCGTCCTTGCATACATGTTGCTGCGCTGGTAAAAATTCCACACAAATCCGACCGCTGAAACCCGAGATATTTACATGGCTGTCGTTACGGTCGAATTTTCTAAGCTTTAGACGCATAACGTGACCTTTCTGGAGCTCGCCCGTCAGACTCGCGACTTTCTCCTTCCTCCCGTTGGCTTGGCATATCAAATATATATAGATACAAATAATAACACTCAATACCTTGATTAAACATATTTTTTACTCAAATGGTTGGAATAATAATAATAACGAGGCAGGTCGACGGTAAATCTGACTGTCACACACTTACCCTGGCACAAAAGGTAAATATGTTATTAATGATTGCCTTTTGTTTATTTGTTTAATTGTTTATTTGTTGGTTTGGCATTACCCATGTAATGTAGAGCCAGAACGTCGTCAGGTACATTAAATAAGGTAGACGTCATTACAACAGTAAGGAAATAATTTTAAGAATTTCATATTTTTTTTTAAAAAAAAAAGTCCCATATTGCATAGACATGCGCACGGGAAGGGCGGCAAGGGGGCAGTTGTCCCCCATAATACTAAAACTTAAGACGGTTTCCATATTTTTTCGGAATAATCAAATAAATCCTTGAGCTTCAAACACCACTAGGCGTGGTATATTCGGTAGAATTTTAAAATAAAAAGAAGTTTTTGTATTGTTTCAAGTTCCTATCAGCATCGATGTCAGCAGGATTTTTGTCAGGGAGGGCAATCAACAATTTTTTTCGGATCGGGGGGGGGGGCAAACGAGTGGCATTTTCCCCTTAATAGTGTTGTCTCCTCAAAAACATTGCTTTAATTTTAAGTTTTCATGTTCCTGCAACGTCCTTGCAATAATTACATTTAAAGCAATTAACTATGAATGAAATGAAATTGTAGGTATAAAATGCATTAATTTTTGTTGACTTTCATTTTCAAGTGGGGGGCGTGACCCCCTTGATCCCTTTCCAGACGTCCATGCCTATCATTAACTTGCCATGGTGACGCTGTTAGTCATAAAATCATTCCGCAAATATTTGAAAGCAGTTATTGAAGAAATAGCCTCAAACATAAAGTGCGTCGGCAGATGGGAAGGGGGGGGGGTCCATGGGGCACTTACTCTCTGAGAAATTCTGAAAGTTTTCATATAATTCAAATTTTGAAATTGTAGCGCGAGAACATCGACTAGGGGTGCTGTGAAAGACAGCAGATTGTGTGCCTAGTGCTGTGGATGCTTTACGAGAATTATCTTAACTGGGGGAAAGCATCACCCCAAGCCTCCCCTCTTCCTGGATAAAGAAAATTCTTCGGGCGGCCTTGACGCACACAAAAGCATCTGAAGGCGATATCAAAACACATTTTAATATTAAGAGATTTTAGCTCATTTAAGTCCATTGTTGCAGTTAGCAAGACGGTATAGTCATCAGAGGTTGATATCCTTTCTGCATTGAATAATGCGTTATATCTTAAAGCCACTCTGCAAAATATACGTGAAGCTGACACATTGTACGAAACCAGATTTCAAACTCTGTTGAAACATGTAATTACTTGGATATACTAAATTCCTCCAGTCAAAGGAAAGAAGTTTCTCAACGACTGCATGATACATCACAAAATGAAGCCCAATTCATATCAAAAGGGGAAGAAATAGACTTTGACCTTCCTGGACTCACTCGTAACTGTAACTGTGGTGATTACAGTAGGGAGGCTAACCTAACGAAGAAGATATGAGGCTTATTTCCGTTGAGTTAATTTGTCCAAGAATAAGCTATATGCGAAAGTCGGACTTTTCTAAACATCTCTAAATCGACTTTCATGGGAAATTGCTTAAGTGGTTGAGTGTTTTTAACTGCAACACATATAATTTTTTGTAGAGCACTGAAGATGTTTTCCGTTTTTCCTGTGAGTAGTTGTTCTCTAATAAGTATAGCACGTAAAAACTAAATTACGATCAACAACACCAGATACCCTTAACGTGCAGGTTTGTGTCAGGAATATAGCGGAGGTATTTACGCGTAAAATATTGTACCAACTGAAAGAAGACTAACATTATATTGTAGGACATTTTCGTAAGGCCGGAGGAGTTCATTCTAAGGTTTAGAAAACAATGTTTACGCCATCCAATCTAATACACGTATATATATATATATATAGCAAACGTGTATGTAGTGACAATTTTACTTTTTCTATATGGGGATACGATATGACACAGGTAAAACAGTGAGATGGAATGAGGCTTTTCTTTTCCCGATTGAACTTCCATCAAGGCTTTTGCCCCCCGAATCAGAGGGTCTGCGCACGCCTATGCAATATTGTGAAATATTTCTGTATGCCTAGACGCAAGATTAAATTATATAATACACTTTCTTACCTTGAATACTTTTTTGGGGGTGGCTGAGAGCTACATATATTCACAATTTGAAGCTTGAGGTCTCCTCGTTGGCTTAGTAGTAACCTTGTCGCCATGAAACTAAAGGGTTCCAGGTTCGATACCCAGCGGAGACACATAGTGGTTCGGATCCCATTTGAAACTATGGTACCGGTTCCGATTAACCCATCTGTACACAAGGTGGACTTAAGAATTTAAGAACGATTTGGATTTTACCTTCATTCGTAAGCCGATTAAATACGAGTTCGTACAGTAGTATAATTGATGATACTACTGGGACAACAAATGATGAGCCCCCTCAGGCAGAATTGGCTACACTTAAAACAAGCTCAACATGCCCATATGAGCTTTTTGCTCAAGTGTAGCACCCCGTCTAATCCAAGATTTTTGTAAAAATGCCCTCGGGAATTTCGCTAAGCTACAGTGTACAAATGATGAGCCCCCTCAGATTGATTTGCCCATACTTACAAAAGTTGCATCAGCCAGATTTTTGTCCATAAGCTTGTTAAAAATAAGCCCTTCTTGATATTGTTTTGGATACACTTGAAATTAAGCCAAGATCCTCATAAAACCCACACACACACACCCACACATATACACATACACGCACACACCTACCCACACACATACATGCTTACTTCTGGTTTATTTCTATTGCATCATGCTGTGCAACAAATTATTATCCAATATTATGCATGTGTTGTTTTCTGATTGGTTAATTATGACATAATGTGATGATGTGTTATATTCTGATTGCTTTATTGTTTCAGATGTTTTAATCCATGCTTAGGGTATATAAAGAGATTTTGCATTACTCCTCAGCCAGTATTGTGAGAGTGGCTGAGGAGAACAGATGTGTTGTTACAGTGCTTCTCATACTTACAGGCCTGTTTGGTTTAATATATAATATTTCTTATTATTCACATTAAATATATTTCTGGTATATTGAACAAAAAGGGCTTATATTTTGTATAAAAAATCTGATATTTGTTGCATCCAGCTTGTTTGTTGTAATCCACTCTTATTTCGAGTCAGGCTTATATCTGTCCCAGCCTGTTATACAAAAATCAATACATAACACAGTGCTAGGTCATTGCCTTTCTAGGACATCCATGTCTGTGCAGACATTTGCGGAAGGTCAGTGTAGATCAATATTTATTCTCTTTTTCCACTTGTAGGCTATTAGCTTTACAACCTATCATAATAAGCATAGAGTTTTGATTTAAAACCCAAAAAAATTTGTATAATAAACCGAGAATAAAAATTAATAATATTAACATATTAAATATACACAAGAAATATACAAAGCACACAGCTGAACAAAACTTATATATTAAGTACAACATTTTGAATTGAACCCCAAGAAATTTTATATAATAAACAACAAAAATGCCAAATCAAAAATATTGCAATCAGTGTAATAAGAATATATCCAGCCCCAATTTTGCTAGGCATCAAAAGAATTGTAACCCAGACAAATGCGGAACTCCCACAAAAATATGCCCCAAATGCCATACAATATTTAGCAAGGCATATTTCAATAGACATGTAGGCTCTTGTTCTGTACAGTCATCAACATTGCCCCCACAACCATCTACATCTGGTCTGAAAAGGAAGCATGAAACACCTGTTAATGCTAGAGCAGCAAAGCAGCCACGCTATGAACCCATCCATAGCAGTTTTAATGGCCAATTAAGGGATCACCGGTTTGTATCAGAGCCAAAATGTGGTATTAAGAATTTTTTGAACAGTATAAATTCTGATGTGCAGGCAATTCTAAATGCACAAAATGGCTCTTATAAGCTGTCCCTCAGATTGTTAACACAATATAAGAAATCAAATGGCACAAAATTTACACAGCCCCACATAACAGAAACTGTACCTGTATATTCAAATACAAATTCAGACAAAATAATAAGCAGTTTGATAGATCAATTGAATATTAAACACTCTGAATTTGCTGGAAAAGAGTCTGGATGGAGCCTATGCGGATCTCCACACAAGCTCTATGTTAATATTTCTGAATTCAGCCCACTACAAGGATCTACATATGTGCCTTTACCTGCTAATATTAAAAACAAAAGAGCCGTGGTTAACATAAAAAATAATGATGAGAAATGCTTTTTGTGGTGTATTTTAGCTGCTTTGTATCCAGTTTCAAGGAATCCTGAGAGAATAACTTATTATAAACAACATGAACATGATTTTGATGAAGCAATGGAGGGTTTAGAATATCCAATGTTTCTTCAGAATATTGATAAATTTGAAAAAAAGGCCAGGAATATCAATGGAAAACAATTATCTATTAATGTATTTATTTGTTCTACTGGCCGTGGCAATTGCTTGATAGATCCTCTCAGAATCAGTACATTTGATGATGATTCTGCTGTTCCGATTGATCTGCTCTTAATTGAAGGGGATGACACACACCATTACACTCTGATACAAAGTCTTGAAGCTTTAGTCAGAACACAACTAGACAAATCTAAGACAATATTCAAGTTGTGTAGAAGATGTTTAATTGTATTTGATGGTAGAAAAATGGTGAATGGTGTTTGTGAAGAGAATGCAGAAATTGCTAAAAACAAGTTAATTGAGCATCTGAAATACTGTGGCAACCATAAACCTGTTCATATGGTGATGCCTAATCCAAGTGAAAAAGCCAATTTTAAAAAAATTGAAGCCTTGTTGGAACACCCAGCATATATAGTCTGTGATTTTGAATCAAATCTCAAACCTCTTGCATTCTGTAGCCCAGATCCTGATGAATCTTCAATTACATCATACTAGCTACATGAACCTTCTAGTTTTTATTATGTGGTTGTACAGGATGGGGTTGTTAGTAAAGAAGATTTATACATGGGAGCAGATGCCATCAAAGAATTTGCACATAGAATAGAAAATGAGTGCCGTTGCATAGCATCTAATGTTTTATTAAAATCAAAACCCATGTTGCCTTTAACAGAGAAACAGATTGAAGATTTCAACAATACAGAAAAATGCCCGGTATGTGATTCTGAATTTTCAGATACAAATATCAAGGTTCATCACCATTCTCATACAGAGGGTAAATTCTTAATGGCCCTGTGTAATAGCTGTAATATTAAGATCCAGAGACCAAAATTTGTCCCCATATTTTGCCATGGTGCATCCAATTATGATTTTCATCATCTGATCAGGTACGAGGTGTTTGACAAGCAGAATTTAAATATTTTAGCTGAAAATAATGAGAAATATATTGCCATTAGCAAAATAATTAAAGTTAATGGTGTTCCTATTCACTTAAGATTTCTTGATTCATACAGAATTTTATCGGCTAGCCTGGCTACATTGGCCACTCAATTATCTGATGATCAATTCAAAATCACATGTGCTTTGTTTCCAAATCAGGAGCTGAAATTAATTAGACGGAAGGGTGTATATCCATATGATTATGTTACAGATTTTTCTAAATTTGATGAGTGTTCTCTGCCACCACAACAAGAGTTTTACAGCAAAATCAGAGCATCTGGAATCACTGATGATGATGATTATCACCATGCCCAGTTGATGTGGAACAATTTAAAATGCCAGAAATTTGGTGATTATCACAAGGCATATTTAAAACTTGATGTGACCCTCTTAGCTGATATACTGCAGGCATTCAGAAAATCTTCCATGCAAAATTATAAACTGGATCCAATGTATTTTTACAGTGCCCCAGGCTTAGCATGGTCTTCAATGTTTTTGAACACTAAAATGCAATTGGATCTGATCCAAGATCAAGATATGTACTTGTTTATGGAGCAATGTATAAGAGGAGGCATGGTGCAATGTTCTCAGAGATATGCCAGAGCAAATAACAAATATATTCCTGATTATGTTCCAGCATTGCCATCAAATTATATACTGTATGTAGATGCAAACAGCCTCTATGGTTATGCTATGATGGATAAATTGCCATATGCAGGGCTTGAGTGGGTTGAAAATTTCAATATTGAAGATCTTAAAGATTTTGATGACAGTAACTATGGCCTGTTCTTAGAGGTTGATCTGACAATTCCTGATAATTTACACAACACATTTTCTGATCTGCCCCCAATTCCTGAGGTTGAGTGCTCACCTGGCTCTAAACAGAAGAAATTGATGATGACTCTAGAGTCGAAACAGGATTATGTCATATATTACAAAAACCTCCAGTTCCTGATGAATCATGGTGTTCAAGTGACCAAAGTTGGAAAAGTTTTGAGGTTCAGGCACTCAAGATGGTTGAAGCCATATATTGATACAAACACAGAGCTTCGAACATCTGCAATGAGCCAATTGATAAGACCTTGTTTAAATTGATGGTCAATTCAGTGTATGGCAAAACAATTGAAAATGTCAGAAAACATATTGATGTTAAAATAATTACTGACCCCAGCCGGAGCAAAAAATTGATTGCAAAGCCTAATTTCAATTATAGAAGAATTTATGATGAGAATATGGCACTTTTCAACATGAAAAAACAAAGATTAAGTTTGATAAGCCTATTTATGTAGGGGCTGTGATATTGGAATTGGCCAAATTACACATGTTAAAATTGTATTATGATGTGCTGAAGCCTTTTTATAAGAATCGTGTAAAACTGATGTACATGGACACAGATAGTTTTGTTCTTGATATTCAAACAGCCTGAATTGTTTAAATATTTTGATACCAGTGAACATTCAAAAATTCAACACCACAACAAAAAGGTGCCTGGCAAGTTAAAAGATGAGACACTTGGTGATGTTATTATGGCATTTGCTGGGTTAAGGGCCAAGATGTACAGCTTTGAAACATGTAGTGGCGTTGTTGCCAAAAAGCCAAGGGCATTGGCAGAGTGACTGTAGACAAAGAGCTTGAATTTGAAGATTATGAAAATTGCCTCAAATCATGTAGCACAATCAGAACATCAGAATCCAGAATTCAGAGTGTGGATCACTTGTTGACTAGCAATATTGTAAGAAAAGTGGCTCTGGACCCACATGATGTTAAGAGATGCATTTTATCATGTGGCATACATACTCTACCATGGGGTCATTGTGATTTGAAAAATAGTAATCAATGCCCAATTACAAAGCATGATTTGAAATAAATAAACATGCCTATGGACTTATTTGGGTTCAAAAAACAGGCTATTATGGACCTGCCAACACCACAACCCTCTTCTCATATAATATCTAAACTAAGTGCTTTGTTAATTATTCATCTGAACAGCATACTTACAGATGTTGATGATTAAACAGGTAAAACATTGTACATATTTAACAATAATTTAAATCATTACCAATTACCTGTAGGTGGTCAATTGCAATTTATTACAAACCCTGAGGGTAATGTCAAGATTTCAGTAGGGAGAAATATTTATAGAATTAAGCACTCAAACATGATTTCTGGCACTGTATATACTGTTTCTGCTGGTGACTGCTTATATATTGAGGTCCCTGGATCCTATGACAAGCTTATACCTTTTTTTATAGAATTAAGAATCAGATATTCAATAATAAATAACCGCTAAAACAAAAATGCCTAATGATATATTTGGCCATACAATGCATGAAGATCACAGTGATGAGATTCTGATGCTTGATGTCAGAGTCAAGAAATTAAGAAGTGATTTACAAGCTTTATAAACCACACTCAATGCCAGTCTTCAACTAGAAATTACAAATTTGCAATCACAATGCATGGACCCTCTTCTTAAAATTGATTCTGAACTCAAATTGTTGCTTCAGAAATATACTGACTTGGCCACATTGGATAATTTTCAAAGTTTAGAAGAAGCTGTAGCAGCTCTTCAAGCCAAATTTAAGACCCAGGCTAACAACTCTGAGCAATTGAAACAACAATTAGAAGAGCAGATAAATAATGTCCAGACACAGCTCCAAACAATTGTCAAAAGCATAAAACCACAAGAAGATTTTGATCTAGTGATTTCCACTCTAAAAGAACAGATTCAATCACTGCAGATACCTAATCTGGGCCCTCTGAACAATGCCATAGCCGAGGTTAAAGAAAAAATTGAGACACTTGAAAATTTTATGAACAACTTGTCATCTTCTGATGCTTTGAGTGCAATAACTCGGAGTGTTGCCAACATTAAGCTGCAACTTGAAACATATGAAGATTTTGGAAAAATTCAAAGTACCATAACCCATCTTGAGGGTACAATAGCAGCAGTGCAAAGTGATTTGACAAATGTTCTAGAATCCCGCCTGCCTGGTATTGTAGACACCCTTGTCAGTGTCCAGCAACAGATCACAAAACTTGAAAACCTCAACACTGAATCTGAGCTATCTCATTTTCATCACTTGATCGATGATATCCAAACAAAACTTGAAATTTTACAACAATCAACACCCACTCAGGCAGATATAGCCCTGCTCCAAAATGCTATGCAAAATGTGGCTGATGCTTCTGAATTAAATAAAGTGAAATTGGCACTTGAATCTTTGCAAAATACTGTAACAAATCTGCCTACATCACAGGAACTTAAAAATATTAAGAGAGCAGAGAATCGCATATTGAAATCAGAAGATATCAAGAATATCCAGACAGAGATCAAACAACTTACTCAGACAGTGGCCACTCTACCAACTAATCAACATATTAATGAACTGCATGCCCTGTTTGAGGATATCAGAAGACAGGTCCATGATCTTACTGCTCAAAATTCAAAATTGGCAGTTATTGAAAATTTGCAACAAATTGTAGCTAATATCAAGCAACAGCTAGGGACCATGGAATCCAATCAAGCAAATGCTCTGTCTGTTATTGCCACCCAGCTACAACAAATTGTACAACAATATAAAACACTTGTTGTGGACATAAAAATCAAGCCAGGCCATGATGATGTTGTTAGGACCATCAATGAGCACCTTGAATCTGTAACAAGTAGATTGCTTACAGCAGAAAAAGAAATAACAGGCATAATTGAGAATCCAAAACATACAGTAATTCTTGAATTGTACAGCATCCCCAACAAAGAATATGATTCACCATTTACACCAGGTGGCAAAATATATATGCTGTCCCCTGCTCAATTTTATTACCAGTTTTTTGTTGGGGGCACACTGAGACCAATCAAGATCAAATATTGGCTTCAACCACAGGCACACCACTACCCCACCTTATCAATAACAAATGCTGACAACAAACCAAAAATCACCAGTGTAGAGTTAGAGGATTTTACAGACCCCAATACATTAGAAACATCTTCTGCTGAAGATGATGGCTCTCTGGAATTTCATATACAAATAGGAGACAAATTATATTTAGAAAATCCTGTAGTATCAGCTGCTGAACACCCCATAATTGCAATATTCTTGTTTTCATATTATGTCTAGACAAATTATTGTTGTTGAATTACACAGACAAGGCAGACATAATTATAAGAGACTGCCAGTAGTCACAAAAGGCATAGATGATTTATGGCAGAGCGACTTGATTGAGATGGCAAGTGGACAGCTGAAAAACTTAGACAAAATCAACAAGGGCTACAAGTATCTACTCACTGTAATAGACACATTTTCAAAATTTGCCTGGGCTGTGCCACTCAAATCCAAGACTGGAAAATGTGTTACAGAAGCCTTCAGGACATTCATCAATCAGAGTGGAAGATCACCGCGCTATTTGTAAACAGATAATGGCAAAGAATTTTATAATTCTGTGTTCCAACAATTTATTAAAAGCCAGTCAATACAACATTACTCGAGTTACAGTGATCACAAAGCCTCAATTGTAGAGAGATTCAACAAAACCCTAAAAAATCTTATGTATAAACAATTTACACTTCAAGGTAATTATAAATGGCTTAATATTCTTCCAGAACATCTACATAAATATAACAACTCTGTCCATTCCACAATCAACATGAAACCCTCTGAGGTAACTTCATCTGATGAGCAAAAATTGATCAGAACTGTTTATTATCCTAGATACCAGCCAACAACAAGAAAAGCCAAATACAAGGTGGGTGATCAAGTAAGAATCAGCAAATATAAGCACTTATTCAAAAGAGGCTTTACAAGAAACTGGAGCACTGAATTATTTACAGTGGTTCAAGTTAAACCTGGGACCCTTAACACATATAATAAAAGACCACCGAGGAGAAATTCCCAAAGGCCGGTTCTATGAAGAAGAACTCAACAAAACTAAACAGCCTGACACATATCTCATAGAAAAAATCATCCGCAGAAAAGGCAACAAGTTATTTGTCAAATGGCTAGGACTTCCAGAACACAGCTGGATCGATGCAGACAAAGTGATAATATGAACACCTGGGATGTTATAAAAAGGCTGCCAGAACTGAACAGCAGATTAAGAAAAATGGCAAGTTGCTACCTGATAATATTAGATGTCTTATTGTTGGGCCATCGGCTTGTGGTAAAACTACGCTAATGATTGATAATTTTTTATTGGCACCCAACTGGTTAGACTGGAAAAACAGGCACTTGTATATCTTCTCTAAGAGCTTGGAACAATTAAAATATCAGCAGCTGATGAAGCTATATGATGGATTGGATATTGCCACTTTTGAACCAGATGTTAAGCCACTCCATGACTGTCTCGATAATTCTGTTGTTGTGTTTGATGACATTATACTGGATAATCAAAACAAGGTTAGAAATTTCTTTACACACGGCCAACACAAAAATATTGATTGCTCCTACCTTGCACAGACTTTTTCTAAAATACCGAAGCAGCTGATCCGAGACAACAGCAATTTTATATGTGTGTTTCATCAAGATCATACCAACCTCAAACACATACATGATGAATATGTAGGTGGGGACTTGAGCTACAATAATTTTTCCAAGTTTTGCAGTAGGTGTTGGAACCAGGACAGTTATGGGTTTGTCACAATTGATATGACAAGAACACCTAATACTGGTAAATATAGAAATAAAATCAACAATTTTCTAGACATTGAAACATATATAAATAATCATGAAAAGGCCAATCATTGATGATTTTAAATTAAAAGATTATCTTGTAAAAAGATTTAAGGGATGAAAATCAGAGAACCGAGGTTTTTATGAACAACACAAGCGCACAGAACAGCCTATTATTGATGCTATTAGTGAATTAGGTAAAAATATCAAAACTGTTACAGAGCAAAATCAAAATTTGATCACAGAGCTTGTACCTCTAGCTGCTAGGAACATATTAGATTATCCAATCACCCCACTTTCGAGTATTCATACACCTAGTCCTGTTGCTCCTAGAGAAATTGAAGCTACTCAGGATCCTATTGAATTGGGTCTTCTTGCTCAAAAATATTTAAGCACACCTAAAGACAACAAAGATGAGGTCTTTGGCTTATATGCTGACACAGAGCGTGATGGTAGCATCATACATAGAATTGGCAATTTCAGAGTAACATTTATGGGAGATGATATAATTGTATATTCAGAATCTCATCTTGGAGAAAGAGGTGCTTTTGTTAAGTATCTTGGCACACCTGGATTGTGGGAACTGATGACTAGGAAAAGGCCTGGCAGCTATACAGATCAAGATTATGAACATTAAAAAGAAATATTAATAAAATCAGATGCTCTATACCATAACAATGATCCCACACAAAAAAGAGTCAAGTCTAGCAGTGGAGCAAAATACAACAATTTAATCAAGCACATATGGTCACAAATTAAGACAGGCAGTGGAATCAAACAATACAACACCCTGCTTAAAGAATTTGTGTGGGTTGATGATGTCAGGAAACTTGTAGATAGGTTATTGGTGATAGCTGGGGAGGAAAATGCTGGCAACCACAATTTTTACAATGAAAAGGTTGGAATTATGGACATGATAAGCACCAAATTGTCTAATTTTATAGTGAATGACACTAAGGGGATTGGATATCTTATAAAAATTATTAATACTCTACCACCTAAATTTTGGAATATTTCTGAGGGTTAATGAATGGTTAATGACATTATAAACAAGCTGCCATTTGAACTACATATTCCAGGCTATCAGTATTGTGGTCCAGGCACAAAATTGGAGCATAGATTCAACAGAGGTGACCCTGGTGTTAATCCCCTAGATGCTGCTTGTAGAGACCATGACATAGCATACAACACAGATTCTGATCTTGACAAGAGACATGTTGCAGACAAGAAATTAGAAGAGGCTGCATTTGGTAGATTTGTAAGCAAAGATGCTTCTTTGAGTGAGAGAATAGCAGCATTGGGAACCACCATAGCTATGAACACCAAACAAAAACTGGGATGGGGGCTGTGAATATGTATATAATAAACCTAGAATGAAGGCCAAGGGTGTTATGTATCAAATACCTTATGCAGGTCTTAAATCTCTTAAAACTATTGATAGTCTTTTAACCAAAAAGCAGCGCAAGAAAAAAAGCTCTTGTATTGCCAAGGGCCATGGTATGAAATTGTTGCTTAGTACCCCCAATTAAAAAAATTACAGCAATCAAGAAAAAAATCACATGTGGGGGGATTCATATTTACTATCCCTGCCATCTTAGCAGCACTTGGGGCTGTTGGGAGCTTGGCTGGGGGATCAGCTGCCATAGCAAAAACAGTAATAGATGCCAAAAAGAATAAGGCAGAATTAGATGAATTGAAGCGCCATAACCTGGCCATGGAGAAACAAGGCAAAGGTGTTAAGAGAGCCATGAATAAGTTTAAAAAAAACAAGAGCCGCTTACAAACCAAGATATTGAAGCTTTAATCAAGCCACTGGACATCAAAAATTTTAGAGGTGTGTACATGTCTGATTCTTTACCAGAACAACCACTCAACAAAGAGTGTGGCATTGTTAATTTGGATAAGTACAAAAATCAGGGCACTCACTGGATTTGTTCTTAAATATTTAAACAATGAGGCATTTGTATTTGATTCATTTGGAGGTGTTCCACCTGAAAATTTAGTAAAATATCTAAAATCAGCTAATCTTTATTACAATAATGCCCGTGTTCAAAACTTCAAAGATGTTAATTGTGGACATTTGTGTTTATCTGTTCTTAGATATATGTCTCAAATAAATAGACCATCAATTGAAAATTTTCAAAAAGCCTTGTGGTATCTGAAACATCATGGGGGTATTACATCTCACCAGCCAAAATTCAATATTGAAACTCAAATTACATGATGACATAGTGTATCCCAAAACAATAGCTCTCAGAGCATTTTATGGCATGTACTTGATCCCTAATATTACACACCACAACAACACAATTGCAGTTGGGGATCAAAAAATTGTCATCACTCCAGGGCAATATAATCTATCTACTCTAAATGCTCAGCTACCCAGAGGTATAGTATTAACTCAAAATTCTGTCACTCACAGAGTAGAGATTGTATCTGCTACAGAGACAGTGGATCTGGATACTATAGGAGAGCTGTTAGGATTTGAGAACAACACAAAACTTGAACCAGCCATCAAACACACTGCTATTAATATACCCAAATTCTTAGCCATAGAGACTCTGAATATTCACTGTAATGTGGCCGAGGGTATGATCACCAAATCAAATGGCATAGGCACTCACAAACAAACTGGCATCATTGCAACATTCAAACCTAACTCTGAATTTATGGAGCCAATCATCTACACTCCATCCCCAACATTATATTTTCCTGTGTGCCATAATAGAATAGATAACATTGAATTGATGGTCACTAATGAAAAATAAGAATTAGTTGATTTTGCTGGAGCCACAACAACTGCTATCATAGAGATTAATATTTAAATAAAAATACATACAAAAAAATGGAAAATATTGAGAGTTATGAGCTACAATCATTCCCCCCAAACAGGAGGACATTTGCAAATTTAAATCAACCCAACACAGAGATTGAGGTTGATCTTGATGTAGGAGATGGCTTTATACACCCCCACAGAGCAGATCTATACATCAAATTTGATGTTGTAAAGCTCAATGGAACAGATTATCCGGCAAATTCAAATATAAGATTGGTAGACAATTTTGTGCCGCATCTGTTCTCTGAAATTGAGATCAGAAAGCATGGTGTTGTTATAAACAGAGTGGATTATCCCGGCATTACCTCCACAGCTTTGGCCACACTAAAATTATCCAAAACCGAGGCTTCTTACTACAAAATAGGTGGATTTGAGGCTGGTGATAAAATTATATCTAAGAGCCACACAGTGCTGTTCCCCATGCGCCTGTTGCCAGGATTCTTCTCAGATTACAAAGATATTATGTGGAAGGGTGGTTTAAGAATCACATTTAGAAGAGCTGCCAATGATAATAATGCTTTGATGAGGTACAGTACATTAAACTCTACAGGGGAAGCTATGCCTAATACCCTACCTGATGAAGGCAAATGCATTATTCAGACTATGGAGCTAAGAATCCCAGTTGTTGAATATGAAGCCAGTTATGCTCTTAAATACAAAGCAGATATAATAAAAAATCCACAAGTTCCTTTACAATTTTATACATATCAATGTGTACAGAAGCCTGCCGCTGGTACTTATTATGAGTTTGATGCTACAAATTCATTCTCCAGTATACAATATGACATGCCGGATTTTGTGGTGGTATTGTTTCAGACTGGAAGACACAATAATCAGGAAAAAAATTCAAGTAAATTTGATAGCTGCAACATCAAGAACATATATCTTAAAAATGGCAGAAATGAGGTATTTCCTAGAGAAAATTATAATTTAGACATGTCCAAGGATGATTTCCTCAAATTATATGAAGCATTTACAGCATACAAAAGGGTCACTACTGGCAATACTGACATGTATTACACACCAGATGAATTCAAAGCACAGAGACCCATGTTTGTCATCAACACTTCAAAAAGAAAACAGGTTGTGGTAAATGACAGGACAAACATTAAAATTTTCTGTGAATTTCACGATACACTCCCCGATGACACCATATGTAGTGTTATTCTCATAGGTGAAAAATCATATGTTTATGATGTAAGAAATGAGAGAGTCACGTAGCAATTCTAGAAGAATTACATTGTTTTAATATTAGATAAACAAATTGAACCTGGTATCCAATTGAACTTAAACCGGAAGTAAATAAGTGTGGGTGGGTGTGGGTTTTATGAGGATCTTGGCTTAATTTCAAGTGTATCCAAAACAATATCAAGAAGGGCTTATTTTTAACAAGCTTATGGACAAAAATCTGGCTGATGCAACTTTTGTAAGTATGGGCAAATCAATCTGAGGGGCTCATCATTTGTACACTGTAGCTTCGGGAAATTCCCGAGGGCATTTTTACAAAAATCTTGGATTAGACGGGGTGCTACACTTGAGCAAAAAGCTCATATGGGCATGTTGAGCTTGTTTTAAGTGTAGCCAATTCTGCCTGAGGGGGGCTCATCATTTGTTGTCCCAGTAGTATCATCAATTATACTACTTCGTACGTAGTTCGTTAATTATGATGATTCATTTTAGTTCTCTCGACAATACAGCACATACTCACAAAAATATAATTCACGCACTTCCACCGCACACACGCTAGTACACTTTTGAAGTTCTTCTTCTGATAAATCAAGGAGCACCCCAGCAAAAAGAAACGGTTTTATTAAAAGCCTGCAAAGAATCTAGTATATCTTGCGACATCGTTACTTAATAAGTGATAAGTAGACCTCGGAGTTTAGATTTTTAACCTATTTTTTTCTTTGCAGGTAAATAAGAAATAACTTACGTCAGCGTTTCATTAAAAAACGAAACAACTCTGGAAGTTTTATAGTGCCTAAAAAAACTATTTTGCTTGTTATAACCTATTTTAGGTTTATGCGCCTAAATCAAACCTCTTTTTAGGTTTTTATTGTATAAATATTTTAAGTTTTTTCAGGATTTGTATGTCACACAGAGGCATTTGCTCGGTTTCATCCAAAACAATCAATGACTACTGTGTTTGAAATATATTTTCTGTCAATTTCCTTCCCTTTATTTACCAGGCAGCTTTCTTTTCCTTTCCTTTTTCGATAAAAGTGAAAGCTTAACTGTGAAAAGCGTCAGGGCATTTTTAAATATGTATAAATTCAATGAGATTTGGATTAATAAAATTTGGAATTTTTCACGTCAATGCAGAAACATTCAAGCAGAATTTCCGGAGCAAATAATTCACGGACAATTCCCGGAATTCAAGGAATTCCTAGTGACTAGCCAACCTGGTATTGTGCAGCAAATCATAGATACTTAAGTCATTCTTCAGATCAACAAGTAACTTTTGCTAACACAAATATAGGATTACAATAATTTATGGATAATTTTGAAAATGATGTATGCAAACGAAAATTTGGTTAGAAAAATAATATTTGGCCACCTCCTATTTTAGTATCTCGTTCCACTCACCATTAAGCTTCCTGTTCTCCCATAACCGTGGTTCTTTGAAAAATGCCACAATATTTGCTCTATTGCATTTTAACCGCAAATTATTGTAGAAATGAAATAAGCCCCTTGAGGATCTATCGCCATTCACCTTTAAAGTCCTCGGGTAGTTGGCTGCCGCTCTTGTATGTTTCTTAATTGACACTATGTGTGTTATATTTCTTTCTAACTGTGTAAACTATTTATCAATGTATGAAAAAATCAAATTCGTCCAGTGGAAGTCGCTCATGACACCCCCTCCGTCCCCTCTTTAATCCACCCTTGCCCCTAACGCGATTTCCACTCGAACTACAGAACAGTGTACCTGCTGCTGAACTTTTTCAATTCGGTTATGTTTAGGTGTGGTCACAAGCATAAATGATGCCTGAGCAGCAAACAAACTTCCTAATTTCTCCTCACCCCCCGCATTCAGTCTGCGTTTGAAGATGTCAGTGGCCTCTCCCTCTTGTCCTACTCGTCTGCAAGCCACCTTCTTCGCCCAGAGGGGGAAATTTCCCTGCCATAAGCAACCCTTTCCCTTAATACTTTGGTTCCAAAATGTCCCCCTCGTGGGAAGATTCCACGTTGGGAATAAGGGATTCACAACATTCACAGGACCTCCCCGGTGGCGCAATGATATCGTCTTCGCCTTGTAACCAAGGGGTCCCGGGTTCGATACCCGGTGGTTCCACATAGTGGATCGGATCCCTCTTTAAACTCTAGGTGCAATCCCGATTAGCCTTAATGTGCATAAAGTGGACTTCAATCACCAACTCAACAGCAACATTGACGGCATTCTTGCTAGAAGCCTGCCACGCTCAATTCACACGGCCCCTTGAGTGGTTTGCTACGTTTTGCGAATTTCAAAGGAAGCGGGCAAGATTGCCAACTCGTAAGACATAATTGAGGCAAATCCTGAAAGCAATCATCTTTTTATTGAAATGAACAATTTCATACCCAACCGACAGATTATTTTTCCTTTTCTAAGCCTGGGCTTCGGATATAGCCTAGAATTTATGCCTCTTTTAAGAATATAAATGGAGTTCAAATTTGCAAGTGTCAGTGCAAAGCAAGTGAGTACGGGATGCGAGGCATGGAAGTTATTATTTCATCATACTATGATTGAAAGTGTAGTGTTGTTTACGAACACAGAAATATGAAAACTATAGGTACGTGGGGCTCACAAGTGAATCTGAAATGTGTGCTTTGATAGGTTTGTTATACATTCATGGTTGCAAAAACATGGACACCGCTCAACAAATGAAATTTTTTCATGCATTGGACCAGAAATATATAGAGGTATTATGTCTAAGGCACGTTTTGAGTTCCTAATTACATGCATACGTTTTGACGATCGAGATACAGCAGATCCAGATGACAATTTTGCCCCGACTTGAGAACTGTGGTCGTCATTCATTGCACATGCGACTGAATATTACACCTCTCACGAGTATTGTACAGTAAACGAACAGCTCCTTGGATTTCTCGGTAATTGTCCTTTTAGGGTATATATACCTTCGAAACCCGATAAACATGGCACAAAATTTATAACACTTTGTGGTTCGCGAACCTATTACATGGTAGATGCAATACAATACCTTACATTTTTAAAGAAATCGTCCTACTAATGAAACTCTTCCAACCTATTACGTGAAACAGTAACAGAAAGCGTTCATGGATCATACAGAAACATGACAATGGACAATTGGTTCACGTCCGTTCCTCTAGCTGATGACGTGCTAAATAACCATAAACTTACTATAGTTGGTGCCATACGAAAAAACAAGAAACAAGTTCCATTGTGTTTCCTTCCGAACAAAAAGAAACCTGTGAATTCAGCTCAGTTTGCATTTAGTGGCAAGAAAACTATTGTATTTCACCCCCGAGAAATGAATTTGATTTTAATTTGATTTTAAAATTTTGGGTGCGTCAGCACTTCGGCTATTTTACACCCGTCACATTATACGAAGTCCAACCCCTTACCATTACAAATAACAACTCTAACGTTGCATAACTAAATTCTTAAAATATTCTGACTTCCGTTCAAAGCTGAGGCTGTAAACGAGGACTCAGCACAAATAAGGACAAAAAACAGGACAACACACAGAATTATACTGGCCTTGGGGCCAGCCGCCAGAGCCTCGTTTGTCTGCAAAATGCAGTCCAGGGTGTAGTGGAAGTGAGGTTGACAGTTGGGTGCACTACGTGGAAAATCACCCCTTACACGCCACCCAAAGAAAGGAAAATTAGTGCTCTTGCTTTCTACAATGCATTCTACGAAAACAATTGAAGGCAATGGGAAACCAGAAATAATAAATGTCTACAACTCAACGAAGGGGGGGGGGAGGGAGAGGTCAAATGGTGCACATATATTCTGTGAGTTGGAAAACAAGAAGATGGCCGTTACGATACTTTTAGGGAATGTTAGATCAGGCTGGAATTAATGCAATGATATTGTTTTATATGGGAAACCAGAAGATATGCCAGAAATCTTAAAGACGCAAAGTTTTGTTTGAACTCGGATTGCAGTTAGCCAAACAGTACTTGCATGAACGCTTGTCGCGAACCGTTCCGAAAGATCTATGGAGTTCAATTCAAAAAGTTTTTGGAGTAGAAGAAGACAGGAAAGAAAAAGAAATGGAAGAAGCACAAGATGAACCACTTCAAAAAGCCAGATTGGAAAAAAAATGAGATCCCAGTTATGTGACAGAGCGACTGATAGAAAAACGAAAACTGTGTGCGCAAAATGTTGCATACCAATTTGTAATGATCACCGGTATGATATATGTGATAAACGTTGCAAGTGAACACTTACACAGCAGTGATATGCAAAGTGACATTTTTCTAAGCTTAATATAATTTTTGTACGCGATAAATACTTTTCATAACCATTTAATGTGTCTGGGGTTACCAGTAACCCCATGTTAATGATAGTAAAATTCATGTTAGTGATCCAGGGCTAAGCAACTATGTTAGGTAGTAACAACATTTTTCATAACTAAGGAACTATGTTAGGTAGAATTCATAACTAAGGAACTATGTTAGGTAGAATTCATAACTAAGGAACTATGTTAGGTAGAAACAACATTTTTCATAACTAAGGAACTACGTTAGGTAGAAACAACATTTTTCATAACTAAGAAACTATGTTAGGTAGAATTCATAACTAAGAAACTATGTTAGGTATAAACAACATTTTCAACATCAACAAAACACAAGAACTAGTAGATGTGCAGTTTGCCCCTCAACTTCAACTGTGTGATTCTACTCTGCAAACAGTTGACGAACGCTAAAACGTTCAAAGTCACCCGCCGTTCAGAGCCCTACTCTAACTCTGTTAGAGTTACAGTTCCTTGGTTTTAAAAGTAACTAGTTACAGTTGCAATTCCTCAAAAGAGTGACTGTTACTTGTAACTGAGTTACTTGTAACTAATGACTTCCAATCACTGCTACATATCGACTGAGTGTTTCTTTCAGGGACTATTAAGGGGGAATATTCCTCATTTACACGCCGGCCTCCACCATAGAAAATTCTGCGGATGTCCATGACTGTTAGTGATTATTTGATTGAAAGTATACCCTTCTAATTACTTATATTAGAGTGGGTGGTTTAGGAGTGGTTATGTCCAGGACCCTTGACCGACAATTTTTTAATCAATAGATTTAGACTTTGATGTAATATAAAATGTGTTTCCGAGTGCAGAAATCAGAAATAACAGGATATATTGGATCCCAAAGTATGGCCGCTTTCACGGTCCGCCCTAGCGGGGTTGCCCAATTATGACTGCTACGTGAGATTGCCAACCCATCTACTTTTCTAACCTAACCTACTCAAGTTACCTGTCCTTCTCAAACCAACTTAATCTCTTTGAGTAACCGTGCGGTTGCGCTGGCGTCGATTCCTTGGTCTCAATATGACTTTCCCTGCTTGCAAAAAGTAGTGTAACATCCTTTCAAAGTTTACGTTAATTTAAGACAAAACATGGTAATTTCAATTTTGGTCAATTTGTTCGAGAGACATCCTATACCAAGAAGTTGCCCCAGGGCGATTCCTGTACATCCCTTACCTGACAAGTCATAAAGATTCATTCACGGTACAGTGTGCTTATCTCAATACAGGTTCACTCTCATGGAATATGAATTAAAAGAGTTTAATACCAAACCAGTTACAATGACTGTCACCACTAGCTAACGAGCATTCAGACATTTCTCACAACTGGAAGAAAATGATTAATATACTTTCAAAAATAGCAAGCTGAACACTATGAACGTGTACCTTGGAGAAATATAACTCGTCCACACTTTCAACTTATTTATTCAAATCCGAAACGGATCTAACTTTACATCAAACATTATTCTTAGGTTGAATAGCAATCTTTCGTACAGGATAGACAGACAATCTATATTGGTAATTCTTGTACTACAAATGATATCGTTTGATCCCTAGTACACTTTGTCGAAATTACAATGTGATGTAGTACCTGAGGTACCTCTATCTCAAACTATGATAATGGGTATGAATTAACTTTAAGACAAACTCTCATGCTAAATCTATAAACCAGCTGGTATACAATATGTATCTCTTTGGTGCATGGATGAATTGCAAAACACGATTACAACGTCAAATATGCTGGTGCGTATTACCACACCACTAAATACTCACATTGGCGTATTTCAATTACCTTACATACGAAGCTTGTCCGTACATTGGACGAGACCCAAACCCAAAAGCGCTTATACCGTTCTATTAAGCTCGAGCAATGCGATGATTTGAACGCGTGACGTCACCCAATCGGTCAATAAAACAAACTACTGTTGAGAACACGTTTCTTCTATCACCAGCTGTACATGTTTTCATGCATGAGTTTACTTCAGTTTTTCGAGGTAAAAAACTTCGTTGTGGAAAGGTACCCTTTTTTCAATATGGCTGCCTGAGCTACGCCTCGTGCGTCCCTTGCTTACAGGGGACCCCATTTACTTGAATTTCACTTTTGGGTCAATCCATATGAAGTCATACAACATGGTTGCTTGACCATTTTTAAAAAAGTTTATTTTTGTTTGGTGTGAGTTACATATGTTGACAGTTCAGAACCACTGTTATTTTATTTTTTACTATTACCGATTTGAAGATGGCGGGCGGATTCAGAATTGTTTAGTTCAGTTCAGTTCAGAATTTAACCACAAAATTATAATAAGAAATGAAATTAGGCATACCATATTTATTGCAAAAAAATTGAATCTTTCACGAGTTTTGTATCTCTTAAACCAATTGAATCTCAAACTCAAAATTTTTTCTGAAGTTACTTATCATGGAGTTCTGTATTGTGTAAAAATTTCTGATTTTTAAACAACTGCCCACCAGAGGTATTTAATCCTGAACTTGGAATTTTTTAACAAAAAGTACAGGTCTATGACCCTGTAGAAAAAAAATATTAAAGTCTCAAGCTTCAAATAATTTTGACATACTCTATTGGTACACAGGTAGTTGCACAAAAAAATCGAGCGTCAAACAAACTGCCTCCTCCCCAAAAAAAATGTCCGAAAATGTCATTTTCAGTGATTAAAATACACAATTTTGACCTTAAAAGTTATTATGAAGGAATAATATTTAGAAAATTACACAGAAATATAATTGTGGCCTATAATATGTGCTTAATATCACAGATTTTGTCTCATTGTCGTAGGACTTACCAGAGCTGAGATAAAAAAAGTTGCCGCTGATGCTTACGAATGGAGAAAATGACGCGCGCCATGATAAAAAGAAGCCCGCCATCTTCAAATCGGTGATAGTAAAAAATAAAATAACAGTGGTTCTGAACTGTCAACATATGCAACTCACACCACACAAGAAATAAACTTTTTAAAAGATGGTCAAGGAGCCATGTTTTATGACTTCATATGGATTGATCCTTTCACGAGTTCCGCTCGAAACCTTAAAATTGTAATCGACGTTTATGCTATATGTTAACTCGTCGCGATTGTCCCAATGGCAGATCTACCTGACCCGGATATCTTTGTTTCGGCTAGCACTTCACTTCTAGGATCGAAACTTCTTAACTTATGTGTGTGTCCTCTTATTGTGGAATCTCACAATTCACACAGTTACTACTTACTTGTTTTTGATGACCAAAAGAATGCACTTAGCTATCTGGATACCGAAGATTTATCTTTCGTCCAGATTTCTCGTCCACTACCGTGCTAAAAAGCTGATAATCCATCCCGCGTCTGTTTTCTGCAACCACCAGCATTCCCTCCATCTTTTTTTGGCGCGCGTTCCTTTTCTACTCCTCCACTCACCGGCGCCGCCTCCGAACTCTCCACTTCCAACTTCCGCCAACACTCACACACGCAAAATAACTTAGTACCCAATTGTCACTTACTACTACAAGTGCGTGTGTTAAGGTCCAATTGTTAACTCCTTATATTCACCTTTAGAACATTATCATTAGATATATTCCCTCGAAACTTACATATTCTTATACTTTTCTTATATCCATTCCGCCCACGAATTTTTTAACACGACCGATCCTTTGAAATTCGGCAAAATGTCCCTCGTCGAGCGATAATTAGACCAAGAATATTCGCGTACTTTTAAAAATAAATGTTCCATTGCTCTTAAGTCCTCATTGAATACACTGAGTAATCTACAATACATTTAATAATTTCCACAATTAAATTAGCAAGGAATTCCTTCCTTTCTTTGAGATCAAGATCAAGAGAGACATCTATTGGGTAAATTTGTAATCATAGTTTCCGTATCACATTCTGCCTGTAAGCAGCTGCCCACTTCTGTGAATTCTCCAAGCTTCGAGTGCGTTCTCACCAAGGACGAACAAACTCAATTCACTAGATCCGTTCTCCAACAATCAGAATATAACATGGCTGACTAATGTTTTATTATCAAGAGAATTATTACTCAAAACCGTCATACCGTGTAAGTTAACATAAAACCTACCTCATAGTACTTTCACTGTGCAGAACCAGACAGTGTCGGGGAGTAGGTAGACGAGGGGGTAAGGCAGTTGCCACCCGACACTTTTTGCCACTTTTGCCCCGCACTATGCTAAATCTTATCTACCAAGAGATAGTAAACTGTCCTTGCCCCCTCAGTATTGGCACCTTGCTCCCCAGGTTTTGGAATCCAATCGCCGCCACTGGAACCAGAATTTCACCTGCAAAGCCATTCGACAGAGAAAAAATTGGGTTGAAGAAGGCCACAAAATGAAAATATTTGGAATGTGCTCAAAACATATTGACTACCTGAAACGTCATTTTTAGAAAGTTATATCTTAATTGTATGTAAGGCTGCCTTTACAATGTTGTTAACCCCCCTCTCTATACCTATATCTGTGTGTATGGAGGGGGGGTTGTGGGTGGTAGGGGAGCTAGTTCTTCACCCTCAGCTATCAGCAATGCATGGTTACTCAAAATCCAAAATGCATTTACAAGGTAATAAAAAAGAATAAAAACATAGGAAGCTTTACTTTTCAGCACGCCCTCGTATATATACTTTATTTCAGAGCCATTCCAGGATTGTAATGTGGTTTATTAACATTCCAAATTACAGTTTGCAGAATTTTAACACAAAATGTTAATAAGAAATTAAATTAGGCATACCATATTTAATGCAAAATATTGAATTTTTCACGACTTTTGTATCTCTTAAACCAATTGAATCTCAAACTCAAAATTTTTACTGAAGTTACTTATCATGGAGTACTGTATTGTGTAAAAATTTCAGATTTTTAAACAACTGCCCGCCAGAGATATTTAACCCTGAACTTGGAATTTTCAAAAAGTACATGTTTATGACCCTGTAGAAAAAAAAATTAAAGTCTCAAGCTTCAAATAATTTTGACATACTCTATTGGTACACAGGTAGTTGCACAAAAAAATTCAAGTGTCAAACAAACTGCCTCCCCCCAAAAAAAATGTCCGAAAATGTAATTTTCAGTGATTAAAATACACAATTTTGACCTTAAAAGTTATTATGTAGGAATAATATTTAGAAAATTACACAGAAATATAATTGTGGCCTATAATATGTGCTTAATATCACAGATTTTGTCTCATTGTCGTAGGACTTACCAGAGCTGAGATAAAAAAAGTTGCCGCTGATGCTTACGAATGGAGAAAATGACGCGCGCTATGATAAAAAAAAGCCCGCTATCTTCAAATCGGTGATAGTAAAAATAAAATAACACTGGTTCTGAACTGTCAACATATGCAACTCACACCACACAAAAAATAAACTTTTTTAAAAATGGTCAAGCAACCATGTTGTATGACTTCATATGGATTGACCCAAAAGTGAAATTCAAGTAAAGGGAGAACAGTGCTTGACCTGTAAGCAAGGGACGCACGAGGCGTAGCTCAGGCAGCCATATTGAAAAAAGGGTACCTTTCCACAACGAAGTTTTTTACCTCGAAAAACTGAAGTAAACTCATGCATGAAAACATCTACAGCTGGTGATAGAAGAAACGTGTTCTCAACAGTAGTTGTTTCATTTACCGATTGGTGACGTCACGCGTGCAAACCATTACATTGCTCGAGCTTAATAGAACGGTATAAGCGCTTTTGGTTTTGGGTCTCGTCCAATGTACGGACAAGCTTCGTATGTAGGTAATTGAAATACGCCAATGTGAGTATTTAGTGGTGTGGTAATACGCACCAGCATATTTGACGTTGTAATCGTGTTTTGCAATTCATCCATGCACCAAAGAGATACATATTGTATACCAGCTGGTTTATAGATTTAGCATGAGAGTTTGTCTTAAAGTTAATTCATACCCATTATTATAGTTTGAGATAGAGGTACCTCAGGTACTACATCACATTGTAATTTCGACAAAGTGTACTAGGGATCAAACGATATCATTTGTAGTACAAGAATTACCAATATAGATTGTCTGTCTATCCTGTACGAAAGATTGCTATTCAACCTAAGAATAATGTTTGATGTAAAGTTAGATCCGTTTCGGATTTGAATAAATAAGTTGAAAGTGTGGGCGAGTTATATTTCTCCAAGGTACACGTTCATAGTGTTCAGCTTGCTATTTTTGAAAGTATATTAATCATTTTCTTCCAGTTGTGAGAAATGTCTGAATGCTCGTTAGCTAGTGGTGACAGTCATTGTAACTGGTTTGGTATTAAACTCTTTTAATTCATATTCCATGAGAGTGAACCTGTATTGAGATAAGCACACTGTACCGTGAATGAATCTTTATGGCTTGTCAGGTAAGGGATGTACGGTAATCGCCCTGGTGCAACTTCTTGGTATAGGATGTTTCTCGAACAAATTGACCAAATTTGATATTACCATGTTTTGTCTTAAATTAACGTAAACTTTGAAAGGAAGTTACACTACTTTTTGCAAGCAGGGAAAGTCATATTGAGACCAAGGAATCGACGCCAGCGCAACCGCACGGTTACTCAAAGAGATTAAGTTGGTTTGGGAAGGACAGGTAACTTGAGTAGGTTAGATTAGGAAAGTAGATGGGTTGGTAATCTCACGTAGCAGTCATAATTGGGCAACCTCGCTAGGGCGGACCGTGAAAACGGGCCATACTTTGGGATCCAATATCTCCTGTTATTTGTGATTTCTGCACTTGGAAACACATTTTATATTACATGAAAGTCTAAATCTATTGATTAAGAAAATTGTCGGTAAAGGTCCCTGAACATAACCACTCCTATATAAGTAATTATAAGGGTATACTTTCAATCAAATAATCACTAACAGAATGGACATCCGCAGTATTTTCTATGGTGGAGGTCGGCGTCTAAATGAGGAATATTCCCCCTTAATAGTCCCTGAAAGAAACACTCTGTCGATATGGAGCAGTGATTGGAAGTCATTAGTAACAAGTAACAGTTACTCTTTTGAGGAATTGAAACTGTAACTAGTTACTTTTAAAAACCAAGTAACTGCAACTGTAAGAGAGTTAGAGTAGGGCGTGGCGACTCGGAACGGCGGGTGACTTTGAACGTTTTAGCGTTCGTCAACTGTTTGCAGAGTAGAATCACGCAGTTGGAGCTGAGAGTTCGTGAGGGGCAAGGTGCACATCTACTAGTCCTTGTGTTTTGTTGATGTTGAAATGACGCAGTGTTTAATAGGAGAACAGGAATAGTTTATAGTTCGAGGTAAGTACTATTGTTACAGAAGCGTTGCGATATAACTTTCTTCGTTGTGTATATAAGGAATAATTTTGGAGGAAACATAGTGCTACGGTTGAAAATTTGTTGGCGGTCGCCTAGAAGTGTCCTTTGTGAGAAAGTATTGTGCCTAGACTTCGCCTGCAATCTATTGGCAACTGAAGTAAATTTTTGATGAACCAATGCATTGGGGTGACTCTGAACGGCAAATGTCGGGTGACACTGAACGCTGGCGAGTGAATCCAAACGGGTAGCAACAGTTGTTATAACATTGTTTTTCGGTTTTACAGATGCCACTGCACTAGAAGAAAGCACCGAACGGACAAAAATACAAAAGTTGGAGTGATGAATGCATGGCAGAAGCAATAACAGAAATTTCGGCAGGCGTAATTTCCTTATCAACAGCTACGGTTAAGTATCAAATACCAGAAGGTACATTACATTCGTGGCTTAAGAATCCAAATCACTAACGTAAACCTGGTGGGCACCCTGTTTTTACAAGACAAGAAGAACACGAACTGGCAACATTATTAATTAAAGTTGCCAGAAAAGGATTTTCATTTACACCACATGAAGTAAGAAAAGCAGCATTTGTCTACGCAGAGAGACCTTGTCAAAAAAATCCGGAGAGACAACGCTAACAGAAAGCGAATACTCACATGCTTCTCTTCAGGACCCTGAAGCACAATCACATAAGTAGGATTTGACATGACACATATCCACAAGGGTAAGTGCTGGGCAGAAGCGTCAAATGTCACTAGATGGAAATGCATCTCCTTTTTTGCAGATGTATTGCCGATGCCTGAAGTGGAAACCCCCAAGAAAATGAACGTCAATCATCAAAAAGCAACTTTACTTACAACCTCTGACTACATGACGAAGTGAACGAGCGCCAAGTCACGACAGAAACGACGACCAGAGAAGCAAATGCAACGTCGGAGGATAACTGCGGATTTTGTGGACGTCAGTAGTGGCTGAATGAGATAAACTCGGTCGGTGTTTAATATTCATAATTTGTTTGCATGTATTTAGAATGTATTTGCATATAATTAAGAACTAATATGCATAATTTAGAATAAATTTGCATATCATTAGAATAATTTACATTTATGTATTTTCATATTTATAACTTTTATGAATACATAATTTTTAATTTTATAAAAAATATGTATATAGAAGGTAATTAGTGTTACTAAACGCTATGCATGTGATTTTATATTCATTAGTGTAAAGTATGTAATGTATGAACCGATAATATTAATGTTTATAATATTGAAAATACAGAGTTTATGGTTTATGAAACGCTCTGAAGGGTGTTAATGGTACGAAAGAAGACGGTCCCGGTACTCGAACCTGCGATATGTAACGGTAATAAATGGTCGTAGTGTACTAAGGAATAATAATGAATCTTATATGTTATGAAAGACGGTGATCCGAGACGCTAGACAGAAGACTGTGAACTCTGCGCAGGTAGACGAGAAAATAATTTGCGGTCAAGGTCAAATGACGTCAGAACGCCAGAACAAAGAAAGAACCCGATTGACCAATCAGAACAGGATTTTCGAAGGTTAACTAGAACGCAAGAATAGAAGAAAGGTATGCAACGTCGTAGGGCAGGGGAGGGATTGAACCAGACAACAAAGGATGTCTGGGACTGCGCGGTCATGGCCAAATTTCTGAAGCTATGCCTCGCTTGTAGAACCGGTTTCCGCCGCCAATTAATATTCCGCTCAGGTTTGCCTCCAAGGCACGGGATGCTGAAGCACGGGGTTCAGGGTAGAACGCTAGCATGTTAGGACATGCTTCCATCAAAGTAGGCCAAGGTTGCCCAGAACACAAGAAAAAAGGATTTTGGGATACCCAACTAGATTGGAGCGAACAAGGAGAACGAAGCATAAGGGTTTTATTTGAACTAGGAAGAAGAAAAAGCTTCCGGGACTGGGCCTTAAGTTTTTACTATTTGCCGTTATCACGGGGTCTCGAACCTCGGACCTTTTGATTATTGATTTGACTAGTAACTTTATGTTACTGCGTGCTTTTTATAAAATATTGAGTTTAATTTTTCTCAAATTTTGACTTTATGTCAAATATTTTACAAGTTTATGCTAATTTTTTCTCAAATAACACAATTTAATCCACTCAGGAAGGATCTTTTATTATATTTTGAATGCACAAAGAGATGTTTTCACCTTTTTTACTGATTCTTTTGCAGGGTTTGTATTATCTCACATACATTTACAAATTTTTAACTTAGAGTTTAGTATTTATTAAATATTTCAAAAAACACTAAAGAAAAAGTACTTTTAGCTAAAATTTAACCCACAGAATATATTATTATTAGAGTTTACTGAATTCCACTATGCTAATTTTGGTTTTCTATTTCTATATTAATTTAGGGCAGGTTACGCCTGCTACGTAGAAAAGTTTGTTTATTTTAGAGTTTGCTGAGTATTTTGTTACCGTTATACTAGGTAAAGTTTTCTAAATATATGAGGTAGGGCTCCATATACTTTTTTTTTTAGAGATAGTTAGTTAGTTATACATTAAATAAGCTTAAATTTTTGGTTTGTAAGTAGTGAATATAACAAATGTACATTGCATTGTGCGAAAACTGTGTCAACTTTGCATTATAAGCAGAAAATTAAACCAATTTCCCTTAGAAATACATTTAAACAAAAGCGCAAAATAGCATGCATAATAGAAAATTATGAAACTTTGTAATGCATTAAAGTACTAACTAGGGCTAAATAATTCAAATACTGTAAAATATTAGTCTCGGATTCAAGTAATTTAACTGTAAATATTATATTTTGTGTGTAAAATATAATTGTTAGTTGCACTAATAGCTACAAATATTAACTTTATACACCTTCATACACTCTAAATAACAAAATTTTGATATATAAGTTAGTAACAATTTGTTAAAAATTAAGTTAAACTAAAAATAATTACCTTTGTTTTCTTAAATAAATATAAAATAGTAAAAATACTAAACAAATAACTCCTTCTTTTCTTATTTACAGGATGCCAAACGGTGTAAACCAGTTGTTATATTACACATTTTTAATTCATCATTTATGAAGTATAGAGCATTAAAACTGGTAAATAACATGAAAAAACATAAAATTTGAAGGCAGTAACAATATTTTTTTAAAAAATACTGTCTTTTACCTAACTTTTTGAATTAAATACTAGTACATTTTGTCAAATTATAAATAAAATATACCTATTTCTTTGGTATTTGTACTATAGTCAAGGAAAATGTTACTAAAACTTGGTTAGTACAGTAAATCTGATAGTTTTAGCTTTATTTGTCCGTAACTGGATATAAGTGTAACTTGTTAATCTCGCCAAACACAATCTTTACCTCAATTTTGAAAACTAGCTGAACTTTAGCGTTTCGAGTTACATATAGTGAAGGCCTCTATAGTGCTAAAATACACCCAATCTGTATAAATTTGGAAATGTTGCCTCCTTCTCTGTCGAACCAGACCAAGACTGTTCTGAAGTGTTTCAATATATTTCTTAACATAACTTAACTTTTCAAAAAAAGAATACATTGTGCTGAGATAGCTTACTTGGTATAGCTTTAGGCTTTTAACCTATCTGTCTAGGGTTCGATTCCCTATCTGGGCGGTTACAATTTTTAAATTTTGTCATCGGATCTTGTGCAGAATGGATATAACATCTGTTTACAGTCTAACAGATTATTATTTATCTTCAAATTTCGCAAGTAAGCTTTTAAGTTTCTCAAATATCAGCATCTTTAGCTAACAGTACAGCATAACCAGTATTTTTATAATAGAAATGTTCTGGTGGTAGAACCTACACCTACTGTAATATCTCTGTGGTATTAACATATATGCAGCCCATAACTTTTGGGACTGTTTCTCCTACGTTACATTTCCTCGACATTTACCCTTAGCGTCGCGATTAGCCTCAGAAGCAAAAAACGCTACATCTTATATTTGTTCTTTTTATATATCTGAAACCACCTATACTATAGAAGTACATTTAATGGATTTTGCCTTCATTCTGTTTGACCTGTTAAATAATCCAGTCAATAAAAATATATTTACATAGAAAAATCTGGTTTTGTATAAGATTAAAATATAATCCTAATATAATTGGATTCTCAGAAATATAGACAATCATAGTTCTTGATACATTTATATAAATCAAAGTCTAGTTAGTGTTGGCCTTTGTGCTTCTGGTACATGTAGTATTTGAAAATGCAAATATTGGGTGTGCAAAAAATAGCCTTCTTGTGAAACAGTAAAAAATCAACCTTATTTCCTCGTAATATTAGCTGAAAGCGCTTCTTGCAGACTAATAAGGCTCTGGCGTGTGGTTCTACGTCACCTACAATCCTCTGTAAAGTTCGTGTTGTCCTATAAATTGTCGATATACATGCTAAGTGCCTAGTTACAGCCTAAGCTTCAATCAGATAATTTTAGTCTTTAGATAGTGATTGTAGCCTGGTATAATAAACCAAATGGAAATAACCCAAATATTGATGCACCCAAAAACAGTAATACTGGAAAAATACCTTGGAAAAGGCTATAAAGCTGAATTATTCATCTAGCATACAAAGAAAAGTTTAGCAAGTGGACCTATGGTCCATATAGTCAGTCGTCTATAAACTTCGTCTTGTCCTGTAAATTGTCAATATATTGATAAATGGTTATATTTAAAAGAGAAAAAAATGTTGGTAAGCGTTCAGTTATGGACCCCTCGGTAGAGGGATTTCAGTCTTTATAGATACATAACTATTTTAGTTACAGTAATAGTTTGGCCTTATATAATATTTCATGTGCAAATAGTCGAAATGTTAAACATTTCGTGTACTATACCCAGTAAGCCTTAGCTAAAATACAATAACAGCGTTACAGACATAAAAATTAAGCAAGCTTTGATATTCTATTGGCACATAATAAGTATAAAATATCCTTTAAAATACTCTGACAGAGAGTTGAGGGTTATCTGAGATCGAAATTTTCAAGCCCTCTCTCCTGCATAAATAGACTCTAGAATTCACTAAGCCTCAAAATAATATTGGGTACATAAAATATAAAGGAGATGGAGAGTGGTGCTGATCGCATCATCTTCAAAACAGAAAAAAAATATATGGAACCCTACCTCATATATTTAGAAAACTTTACCTAGTATAACAGTAAAAGAATACTCAGCAAACTCTAGAATAAACAAACTTTCCAACGTAGCAGGCGTAACCTGCAGTAAATTAATATAGAAATACAAAACAAAAAATAGCATAGTGGAAACCAGTAAACTCTAATAATAATAATAATAATAATAATAATAATAATATATTCTGTGGCTTAAATTTTAGTTAAAAGTACTTTTTCTTTAGTGTTTTTGCAAAGATTTAAATAAATACTAAACTAGAAGTTAAAAATTTGTAAATGTATGTGTGATACAAAACAAAATAAATAAAAATTAATACAAACCCTGCAAAAGAATGAGTAAAAAATTTGAAAACATCTCTTTGTGCATCCAAAATATAATTAAAGATTATTTCTGAATGGATTAAATTGTGTTATTTGAGTAAAAAATAGGTATAAACTTCTAAAATAATAATTTAAAAGTTGTAAAAATACCTTTGCCAGACCAAACTGCAATAAAAATGTTGCTTGAATAGATGAAATTGTGTTATTTTGGTAAAAATAAGCCTAAACTTGTAAAGTAAACAGACAAAACTCGACAAAACATACTTTGTGTGTCGAAAATATAACTGAAAGTCTTTCCTGAACAGATTGAATTGTGTTATTGGAGTAAAAATAGGTATAAACTTGTAAAATAATAAGTTAAAAGTTGTAAAAATATCTTTGCCAGACCAAAATGTAATGAAACGTATTGCCTGAATAGATGAAATTGTGTTATTTTGGTAAAAATAAGCATTAACTTGTAAAATAATAAATTAAAAGTTGAAAAATGTCTCTGTGAATCTAAAATATAATAAAAAATGTTTCCTGCGTAGATGAAATTGTGATTTTTTGGTAAAAATAAGCATAAACTTGTAAAATAATAAGTTAAAAGTTGAAAGAATATCTCTGTGAGTCTAAAACATCATAAAAATGTTTCCTGAATATATTAAATTGCGTTATTTTGGTAAAAATAAGCATAAACTTGTAAAATATTTGACAAAGTCAAAATTTCATAAAAAATAAACTCAATATTTTATAAAAAGCACGCAGTAACATAAAGTTACTAGCTAAATCAATAATCAAAAGGTCCGTGGTTCGAGACCCCGTGATAACGGCAAATAGTAAAAACTTAAGGCCCAGTCCCTGTAGCTTTTTCTTCTTCCTAGTTCAAATAAAAACCCTTATGCTTCGTTCTCCTTGTTCAGAGTAAAATTCTCGCTCCAATCTAGTTGGGTAACCCAAAATCCTTTTTTCTTGTGTTCTGGGCAACCTTGGCCTACTTTGACGGAAGCATGTCCTAACATGCTAGCGTTCTACCCTAAACCCCGTGCTTCAGCATCCCGTGCCTTGGAGGCAAACCTTCACAGTCTTCTGTCTAGCGTCTCGGATCACCGTCTTTCATAACATATAAGATTTATTATTATTCCTTAGTACACTATGACCATTTATTACCGTTACATATCGCAGGTTCGAGTACCGGGACCGTCTTCTTTCGTACCATTAACACCCTTCAGAGCGTTTCATAAACCATAAACTCTGTATTTTCAATATTATAAACATTAATATTATCGGTTCATACATTACATACTTTACACTAATGAATATAAAATCATATACATAACGCTTAGTAACACTAATTACCTTCTATATACATATTTTTCATAAAATTAAAAATTATGTATTCATAAAAGTTATAAATATGGAAATACATAAATGTAAATTATTCTAATGATATGCAAATTTATTCTAAATTATGCAAATTAGTCCTTAATTATATGCAAATAAATTCTAAATACATGCCAACAAATTATGAATATTAAACACCGACCGAGTTTATCTCATTCAACCACTACTGACGTGGTTACTTTCCCCCTGGTTCATTAGCATTGGGTGACTGGATACAACATCAGACATGTCACGTCTGCTTCCGTGAGATTTGTGTTGGTTGAGGACATAGCGGACAATTTGCATGTGGCCGATGCAGAATGGTTGCATAAATAAACCCTAATCTTTGGGTTTTTTGTGTTCTGGATGTATTTGTTCCTTTCAATTTCCATTTAATAGCCATAAACCATGCCTTCTTGCACAAGCACAAGAATATGCATGTGTCTTTTGTGCTTGCTTTTACTTTTATTTAGCTTGTTCATTCTCACCTCCGTGCGTTCAGAGTCACGCGCTTATCGGTGTGGCTTTGAACAAAACAAGTTATGTAACAATTTTTTTGTTATAATGGACAAATTATTTGCATTTTTGTAGAAATGTTTCATGCTACTTTAGAGAAAATATACTGTATTCCAGTAAATGCAAAAGTTTTTATTTTCAACTACGTCTTATTGATCTGCAACCGAAAATATTCGAAACGTTCAGAGTCTCTACTTTTTTCAGCAGAAGTAACGTTTCAACAGTTACTTTACGACACTTAAATTGCAAACTTGAATATTTGTGGAGTGGGAGAAGAGCTAAATTTGGCAACTTTTAAACATTTTCGTGAAATGACCTAAGCCAAAATTCCAAGGCTGACCTCTAAGAGACTGACTGAAAGCTCAGACGCCAACTATCTCCTCGTTTTCTTGTTAAAAGAGCACGGGGAGGGGGGAGGGCGGAAAGCGCATTTAATCTTTCCCAGGGCCAGAATCTGTGGCGAGGTATCTTGTCTTGTCAAAGATATCCAGATATCAACGTCCCTCATACTAAAAATGGAATCTGCTTAAGGAAGTCTCCTAAGGGTTAACAAACAGGTCCATTCGGTTGATAGCTGCAGAACAACTAGTCCATTTATTTGATCTATGCTGGTGATAGAGAATGCAAACCAAAATCCGCGAGTGAACAGAGCAACATCTACAGGCATGTCAACGTGGATCTTAAATTCTTCCTTATTATTTTGATTTCCTTTTAGAAGTTACATTGTTCACCTACTCACGGTGATGCTTGCGTCGTTATCTTTAAAACACATTACAGACACATTATGCACAGACAGTTCGTAATCTTCGCGTGATCTTCGGACGTAACAATGAACCCCCCCCCCATGCAACAACAGTTAGGAGGTTGGGTGAAGAAATTCGACCTGGTCAGTTGTAACCATAAATTCGCCTGGGCGAAAACGTAGTCGTCGCACAGATGGAAACATTGCAGTAGTGCAAGATAGTGTGAATGTTAGCCCCGCGAAGTCACTTCGCCGTCGTTCACAACAGTTGGGAATATCGGTATCCTCAGTGCAACTAATACTGCAAGAAGACCTTCATATGCAACATTACAAGGTTCAGTTGACGCAAGAGATCAAAGCAACTGATCATGCGAAACGAAGAAATATGCCATATGGACATATGCCAGACATCATTTTTCACATTTAAATCGCATACGGGGATATGCGGGACACTTTTCACTTTTCAATTATTAAATCGTAGTGAATGTGTAAAATAATAAAAATAAAAATGTCAACTTTCATGCAATTTTGGCTGAGTTATTGCATTTTCAAAAACTGCGTACTTTATGAAACAACCTTTATTATTAAGAGTTTGTTTCCACGTATTGCTTGTCGCCTGAGAAGCAGGGGCGATTCCTCCGTGTAGGAAGTGAGGAACTTCCTACAGTTCATTCTTATTCATTTCTAGTTCTCTACTTTTTAGGAGTTTAATGTCCATTAAAAGTTAAGAGTGCAATGTGTGTGTACACTTGACCAGATTCCCTACTGTTCGCTATCACTCGATTGCTCCAGCTGCCGCCAAAAATGACAGTCTTCCCTGCTGCTGAGAAACCTTGATCTTCCACCTACAGCGGGATTGGTGAGGGGTGTGGAAGGGAGCGGGAGGGGATTGCTCGGTTATATTGTCCAGCGAGGAAGAAGTAGCCCTTTCCTCATTCAGTGATGCCAACCGTAGAATCATGGTTCTAAATCTATCATAATTTGAACTTCGTTGGCACCTAGCACACTGTGTTTGGCATAAGGGTAAAATCTAGCATCATCTCTAAACGTGCATCCCTGGGAGACAGATAAACTGAATTCAATGGAAGATACTTTGAGGTAATATATTTTTTAAAGTTTAAAGAACGGATTTTTATGAAGAAAATTTTAGGAATTCCAAAATATGAAGAAATATGATTTTTTTTCGAAGTATTTCTACATGTTTCAAATATAAATGGAATAAACTACTTTACTCACAATAACTTCCTCAGTATATCGTAACGCACCTCCCATGCTGCGTTTGGGATCGAACCAAGAACCTCTAGATTGTATTGGGTGATGAAGCTATTCCTCATTCATCTTTCAGATGGTTATCACTCGCTTGGCCTAAATGTGATAAATGCAAGAGTTACATTTAAAGGAATGGCGATAGAAATTAACTTAGGTTAGATGTGGATTTTACACTCTCCATGACTGAACCGATATGGATTGGTTTAGAAAACGATATTAATTGCCTTACAAATAGATGAAGATTGTTCCTACACTTGTCCTCTCAAATGTCACTTGTCTGACCTCCCTGTCAGACATCGATTCAATCACACACCATCGTCCAATAATCGTTCTCCACTTTCATTCTCTCTCACAATCCGCAGACCTTACTCTCCCTCGTATTCTCGACAATTGATCACATCCCCTGACAATTCCAACACTCATTCCATACCCGTCTCCCAAGTCACTCACCTAACGTTTGCCTAATTGCTTATTCTGGATTCCGTTATCTACTTCCTGCTATGCTAAGACTTTATACTTCTTACCCAATACCTTGGGTACGATACGCTCCTCTACCCCCTAAAGAAAATCTCTTGATTTTCACCTAAAGATGAAAGATTTAAAGTTGTATTCCATATCGATCCGTTCTATGGAGAGATTTTTTTTTATTACAAAATATAGTTCCAAAATTATTGAATTAACATACCATAACCGAAAATATGTAATTTGATTAATATAGTTCTTGAAAAAGGAAAAGGAATGGAGAAAAATAACCAATAAATAAACAAAATAAATAAACAATACTTGTATCCTATGAGAGGTAAACACTGACATGTGAGTTTGTTATGGTGACTCATGCATGCAATGATTGAGAGTCTTAAGTCACACACGTTGACGTTATGATTGTCCATACATAAAATATGTAAACGCTAGTTAAAAGGTTTGTGGTACAGTAACACACTAACGAGGTAGTATGTAATCAATCCTATAAACACTTACACTGCATAACACTTAAATATTTTGAAGTTAATATTTACAAAATCAGCAACGTTTGTAATACTCATTCGAGTTACACTTCCACACATATGTCATATTATCGATGTAAATTTCACCGTCTCTTACTTTAGTGTATAGTGTAAATATCGCTGTCGTTTTTATTTATAATATATGTCAACTATCACAGTAAATATTTAATTAGAAAACTTGAAGTTAATCAAAATATATACACTGTATCAGTAACTGTCCTTGAGTAATAATATATGTACATGAATTTATGTATTTGAAAATAAGAATAAAATAGTGTTCGATATATGAAATCACTAACATTTGTCCATAAAATAATCCTTGAGTGATCCTGATTCTCACAAAGAGTTCAAGTAAAATACCATAATTTTGTTCTTATTAACAGCACTTAATAGTCTCTGCGTATAGCAATGAAGTTTCTTCTTGAACCAAACTACGTATATATGTATATATTAATTCCTTGCGGCCGTGAAAAATGTTTTTAACTTTGATGCATTAACTTTGCAGTTACAAATATTGATGAAAAACGTACAGTATAGAACTGCATATCGTCGAATTGTGAATGTGAAGTATTTAGTTGTATGTTAATATTCCTTCAAATCGATGTATATATTATCAGCGTTGAATATCAGGTCTCACTACCACTTGACTTCAGTAGGAGTTAATTAGAATATAATGAAGGAGATCCGTGTTAAACGATTTGGTGCTTATCAACTGATTTCGCTGAATTGCGTAATTAAAACTGATGAAAGGTCTAATTGTAATTCATGTTTCCACGTGTCAAAAAAATGAAAGAAAAATCTTGGAAATAAAAATCTTGAGAAATTCTTAAGAAAGTTAGTAGATCAAAATAATTTCTCTGCGTCTTTCAGGTGTAAATCGTGTTCATTTCTTATTTCTCCAAGGTTTTAGCTGGTGACCATCTCTGGACGTTGACATCTGAGAAAAAGCTGAACTGAGGACTTTTAACATGGTTTCATAATATTGTTAAAATGTTCATTTCACCGTTAAAATTTGAATTATCTGTGAGGCAATTCAGGTAGGTTTTGGAAAGGAAATTTGCACCATATACCGAACAGGCATTTCCTCCTGATCGTTAGTGTAATGTTGTTTGCGAGAGAATTTAATATGTCGGTATGTGTAGAGGTTTTGTTGAGACAAGGTCGCCTCTAAGTCACCCTTATTTTAAGAAAGTAGTACTTGTAAGTATTACAAGTATGAACAATCTTGTAGTTGAGGGTTGTTACATTTTAGGAAATGGAATTTGAAAAGGAGTACCGATTTAGTCATAACATTTACTCTTACTATAAATTACCCAAATTCTAATTAATGCCATCCTTTACACACAAAATATAATTAGAATCTTGAGAAGAGAAAAAATATATAACTACTAATAATTACTAAAAGCAAATTGAACTTTACATATGAATGGAATGTAATGCTGTAAATACTCTTGAAGATGTTATGAGTGTATACTGTATACTACTGCAAAGTTTAAATTATAATTGATTTCTGAGCGGTGGCTCAGTCGGTAACGCGTCTGACTACCATGCTAAAGGTCCCGGGTTCGATCCCCGGCCGGTTCAAATCCGGGAACTTTTCTAACGATGGAAGCGGCCTCTGCGCCCACCCAGCGTCGAATAACATGGGTAGCTGGGGGAAACCCTGGGGGGTAAAGGCGGTCAGGGGCGTGATGCTGATCACATCACCCCCACTCACGACCGGATCAAGAAAGTGTGGGGCGTTACCCCCACACCCCCTATACGCCTTCATGGCGTGGCGCATTGCACAGGGGAGCACTTTACCTTTTTTTCTGAAAATATATGAACGCTTAAATTGACTGAAAATATTTATAAATAACAATTGAATTGAATTAAATACTTTAAATATTACTAAAAAATAATGTGTAGATCAATCGTCCTTCTGTTTGTATAATATTAATAAAATATCGTCATTAATAAAGATTAATTGTAAAATTTCCTTTGCACATGCTAATATTGTCCACATAAATTGAAATACATCAGATAATATTCTAAGAATCCGAAATCTCGTTGTCCATTATAGACTCTTTCTCCCATAATGATATTTCAATCAGCCTAAGAATATTCAACGAAAATAATATACAATTGTGTATATACAAAAAAAAAATATGGAGAAAAAAATGAATGTTGACAATTGGTAGTGTTTAACTATATATATATTCACCTAACATTAAATTACATAAAAATGAAAACTTTATTGCAATTTATATTCCAAATGTTGCCAGATGAAAAAATATCGTTCTGAACGGACATAAGGTTGCATCTTCTTTTGTATCCTTGAAGTCGATAGCCTGAGTTGAAAGAATGCTCTGTCGGCAGTTTATTCAGTTCTCCGGCTAATGTGGAATGTGAGATATCTGCTGTTTAATTTGCAACGTGTTGGTTACTTCATGTCAAGAGAGAATTTTGCTCCTGCCGATGTTGGTAGATATTGTTGCCGCAAGAAACGAATAGAATGCCTAACTTGCATATTTCTTCAGTTGTTCTGTCTTTCTGAAAGTAACTCAAATTTCCCCATTGCTTAAAGAGGAAGGATTTCCGTTGCATCCGTGTTGAACTTTATCCTTTTGCTGACAAAAGACATTTTACCATGAAGGCATATGAAATTGACTTTGGATATCGCTTCGAGAAGTGTGAAATACATATGAGGGAAATTTTAAGTGGAAATTTTACAAGATGGGAAATTTGTACCTTGCGGAAGAAAAAAATAGGAAGTACTCTAAGTAACTTGATTATAACTATAACATTCAATAAACTAATTGAGTCGTATTTGGAATGAAGTATCCCAAATTAGATGGATCAATGTAATGTGCATGTTTAATGAAAGATATTTTACTTCTTCAAGACTGTCGTAATTCATCTCATGACTGTATCGTTGAATTGTTAAAAAAATGTGACAAGTGGTTGCTGATAACTCATGATCGTAGCTGTATGTGTAAAATACTACCTATTTCTCCTATGCTCTTAATTGACTTATTAATCTTCATATTAGATTTCAAATGTAGCTTTTATTTAAAGTTATGTAAGAAAGACATACAAAATAATTAAATCTCAATGTAGAATGCGTATGATTATCAAGGCAATATTCATATTTATGTTATTTCCATGTGAGATATTTTATTAAGCTTCGTAATTATCAAAGAACTCAATATGTTCACTATTCTCTTCGTATTATTATTATCTATATTATAATTCTTATTATCGCAATTCTTATTTAGTTATTATTGATCAGTAGCTCGTTTAATTGACTAATTTACTGGCTGTATGCATATTCAGCTCTTATTATAACGTTGCTTAAATCTTATAAAACTGATAATCTCATATTTCTGTTATTTATTTAGTTATTAAAAATATAATTGTAATTATTACTTAAATTTAACAATTGAAATATTAAAATGTGTACTTGTTATAAACCATAGAGAATTTTAATTCTCATTTTCCTTTCCGAATGTGTTTAACACATTTTATTCATAAAAATACTAGTCTATTATCGACTTACACTATTTATCTTTTGCAGTTCACAAAAGATTATTTCCATCAGTTCTCTGCAGGCCTACAGAAACCTGAGGAAAATTCCTTGCGCGGAATTTATATTCATTACCATTCCCTGTGTTCACTATTCGTGAATACAATAATATTAATTATTATTATTTTCGCGCGTTCCTGTACTTGTTGTTCATTATTATCAGACCTTGATGTCTACGAGTTATAACTAATGATTTTAGGGTGGTAATAACTAGTTTTACACTGCCGTGCAATTAGTAAGGGCTAAACAATAATGTTTCACAATATAAAACATGTTAGTGTTTTTTTTTCATTAAAAATATTTGCAAGATGTAAAATTTATTTAGTGCATTAGAGTAGTGAATTAGGAAGTTATGTACAGGGTAAAATGTATGTTCTCTCTCATTCTCTCCTGACTGTTCCTGTTCTTCATTCTCATCATCACCATTTACATTCTCATCGCCGCTACCGTGTTCCAAAGCGCAGTACTTCTTCAATCTCTGGACCGAAATTGAGTCCACGACTGTCTGTCCCCGTTTAGTCTTAAATTCCACTTTGTAAACATTGGGATTTTCTTTTGCTATAATTTTACCAGGTCCTATAAATACTTCCGAGAAGCATTTATCTGTGTGTACGCGATGACTGCCATCAAATACTAGAACCAATTCTCCTGGAGTAAATTCAATGGATTGGTGACGTTTATCGTAGTACTTTTTTGCTTGTCGGTGGCGTTTCTGTAGAGACTCATAAGTTGCTTCTCGTGCTTTTTCGAGAATCTTGAATCTCATCTCGTTGTTTACATTCACACTGGGTGTTAAATGTAGTCCGCTCTCTTAGACTAATCTAGGCGTAAATCCATGAAGAATTAATAATGGACTGTTATTCAAATTCTCCTAATAATTAACATTCTACGACCACACGGCCGATTGCAAGTATAAAAGCCAGTCTGTGTGTTTTGAGTTCATGAAGTTTTTCATAAGTCCCTGTAAAATAGCATGTGATCGTTCCAATAATCCAATTAAATTGTGATTAGCTGCTGGAGCGAATTTCAGATGGATTCCACATTTCTCCGATAGTTCTTTAAATAAATTAGCTGTGAATGAAGTACCTCTGTCTGTATCTAAATGAGAAGGACATCCGTAGCGCAAAATTACATTTTCAAGAAGGAAGTTAGCTGCTGTCTCACTTGAAGTATCTGCTACTGATTGAGCAATTAAAAATCGAGTACCATGATCGATTGCACTTAGTATATATTTATGGCGGAGCAAACCACTTGGTGGATACGGTCCGCTAAAATCTAAAGCGATTCTATCGAATGGTTTCTGTGAGTTGAACGTTAATAGTTCTCCATATGGCGCTCCTTTTATGCGCTTATTCTGCTGACAAATTACACACTCCTTGACCATTTTCTGAATATGGTTCTTCATAAGTGGAAAGTAAATCCTATCCAGTGCATTTTTGTATGTTTTAATGAAGCCGTAATGCGCTCCTCCAGCTGGTAAACTGTGTAATGTCTCAATAACAGTGTTGCGAAGTGACTTCGGTATGCATAATATTTTTTAGTCGTAGCTCCCATTTTATGTTGTCTATAAAGAAGTCCATTTTCCATAACATAATAGCAAGCTTGCTTCTGCAGGGAGGGGTTGGGTGGGTTGTTGCCCCTCTCGTCTTCCTTTCCTTCCAAAATATTGTTGATATTTCCAAAAAAAGAATCCTCTCGTTTGTGTATAGCAACATCAATTGTCTCATCTAACAATAACAATGTACGTCGCTCTGGAAGCTCCTCGTCTTAATCCTGTGGATCATGTTCTGTCTCTCTGCTTATAGTATCCGCCATATTTTGTGTAGTTTTACAGTGAATTGGCGTAAGTTCGAACTCGGCCATCAACGTTTACCATCTAAATAATTTGTTTGAAAGTTTGCTCCTCGTCTTAATCCTGTGGATCATGTTCTGTCTCTCTGCTTATAGTATCCGCCATATTTTGTGTAGTTTTACAGTGAATTGGCGTAAGTTCGAACTCGGCCATCAACGTTTACCATCTAAATAATTTGTTTGAAAGTTTGCGTTGAGGATTGAATGAATGAGATTGCTTGGTTGTCTGTAAATAATTCGAAATATTTCCCCAGTAAAAAGAATCTGAATGACTTAAATGCGTATATGATTGCCAACAATTCTTGCTCGATGGTTGAAAGTCCAGTTTCATGGTCTTTTAACACTCTACTGCAATAGGAAATAGGCTGAAAATCACCGTTCGCATTCGGTTGTAAAATCACCGCGCCAATAGCCTTACTGCTTGCATCCGTATATACCCTTACTTCTTTGGATGGATCATATGCCATCAATACAGGAGCTGTAAGTAAAGCTTCTTTCAACCTCTGAAAACGCCGTTTGCTGTTCTTCATTCCACACGAATTTCTTCTTTTTCCCGATCAATTTCTGCAAGGGAAGTGCCATCTCGGAATATGATTTTAAAAACTTCCTGACATAAGATGTTAATCCGAGAAATGTGCGAACTTGTTTCACAGATGTCGGTGTCTTATATTTCTTGATAGAATCAATGATTTTGTCGTTGATCAGATAGCCAAATTTCGAAATTTTATGTCCTAAAGCAATAATCTCAGTGAAGCCGAAGTGTCATTTTTCTATTGCAAGTTTCAATCCCGCGGCCTGTAAACATTGTAACATTTTCTTCAGAGTTACGAGCATTTCTTCAAAGGTATTTCCAAAGCAAAATAAATCATCCACATAATGGGCAAAGTGATTGGGATCCATATTTGAGCACGCGAAGTGAATGCAACGAGTCATTGCACTTGGTAAACTGACGTGGCCCTTTGGCACGACGTTCATTTGATACTGTGACATTCCTGGTATTGGAAATGCTGTATATTTCTTACTGTCCTCGGTGAGAGGGATATTAAAGAATCCGCTCTTCAAGTCTGCCGTACGGTAATATTTCTTGCCCCCATATTGTATAATATTTCATTGATGTTATTCACACCCAGAGCGTCAAATACAGACGATACATTCAATCTGCAATAATCCTGGAATAATCTATAACCCCCCTTTGCCTTCTTTCCAAGAATAACTGGAAAGTTGAAGGGTGATTGTGTAGGAGAAAGAACCCCTTGCTTTAATAAAGTCTCAATTTGATCTTTAATTTCATCACGAAGGTGAACTGGAATCGGGTAGGATTTTTGGTGAAATTCTGTGTCATCTTTTAGTTGAATTCTATGTTTATAATTCGTGGCTCTACTTATATCATCCTTTGACCACGCAAAAACATGTGGATATTTAACTAAAACAGCCAAAAGTTGCTCCTTTGCTGGGGTTCTAAATTCGGATTCACATGAAACCGACTAGGGTCCGCCCGTGCGTCACTGACGTTCTCTGACTCTTCCGTCGCGAAAACCTGTGCCATTTCACCAATTTCATCCTTATTCTCATCATTATTGTTACTCATGATTGGCCTATCCCATGTTTCAGCTTTCTCGATAATAGTAAAAGGTAAAAAAGGTAAAGTGCTTCCCTGTGCATAGCACCACGCCATGAAGGCGTATAGGGGGTGTGGGGGTAACGCCCCACACTTTCTTGATCCGGTCGTGAGTGGGGGTGATGTGATTAACATCACGCCCCTGACCGCCTTTACCCCCCAGGGTTTCCCCCAGCTACCCATGTTACTCGACGCTGGGTAGGCGCCGGGGCAGCTTCCAACGTTAGAAAAGTTCCCGGATTTGAACCGGCCGAGGATCAAACCCGGGACTTTTAGGATGCTAGTCAGACGCGTTACCGACTTTTTCTTTTTTTTCTTCTTTTTTGCCTCCACTTTTTTATTACTATTATTACAAATTACATTTTATATGAACATGGTTAAAAATAAGATACCTTCTTTTTATTCATATACAATCTTTAGAAAATTTGCATAATTCTTTCTGTTATAAACAATAGTGTTTTGCATTAATTCTTATTGTAAGAAATCTTTAAAGTTATATGCGTACTTAATATTTGCGCAGTTTAAAGTATAGTAAATATAATTGCTAATAAGCCATTGTACTGCATTCCATTTGGTTTTAGGATAATACTTAAAATCTGGTATTATTACAGTCTGTGTCGTATAATTAGCTGTTGATGTACGACATATTCTACTTAACATGTTTCGTAATTGTTGCCACATGGTACTTGCTTGACGACATTTAGCTATTCTGTGTTCTATTGTATCTTCCTCATTGCACACATTACATAATGACGTGTCACTGAATTGAAGTCGATGTCTTTTACTTTTGGTATCATATTTATCATGTACTAATATGTACCATGTTTCGCCCAAACATCCGTCCATACTAGGTTCCATTCCTTATTGGGAGTTTGTTGCTCTACTTTCGTTGACTGTGTATTTAGGTCAAGTTCCTGGCGATACAAGTCATTGACTTGTAGGTTCCCTATCGTACTTCCTGCTCCCAGTCTGTACACACATTCTGCAATAGAAGGTAAAAGATAAGCAAAGTTTTTCGGGATAGCTGCTGTGTGCATTGGCAAGGTCAAGGGAATTTTATCGAGGATCGATCGTAGCACTATCGGTGTGTAGCTATCTGGTTGTTGTATAAGCAACTGTAGATTACGCGTGTTGAACAATGCCGCTGCTTTCCATTCCACGTGCATTAGTCCCAATCCACCTGCCGTGCGCTGTTGCACTGCAGTGTTATAAGCCACTCTGAAAACCTGACCTTGCCACAAGAAATACGTAGCTAGCGATCGTAAACGTGTTGCAAAAATTCTTGAAAAAGGGAAGAGTGCTGCAACAATCCAAACTTTTGCGAATATGTATCTGTTTAAATAATGCACTCGTGATATAAGCGATAAATTTCTTAACACATTAGTTTTAATCAAACCTTGTATGTTGTTTATTATTGTTTCAAAATTATATTGATCTTTGATTGTAATTTATTCTGAAAAACTATCCCCAATATTCTTACTTTATCTTTGGTTACAATTTCACGTCCATATGTTAAGTTTGTTTGCTTTCCCAGTGGCAAGAAATACGATTTTTTATAATTAATTTTTGCACCTGATATTTGCATGTATTCATTTAGACAGACTATAACGTCCTCATAATCAGTCTTCGAGTTAATGAAGGCTGTTACATCGTCCATATACCCACATACATGTAAGTAATTTTCACAATATCTCAGAGATGACAATTTTGTTTGAATTATGTTCAGAAAAGGTGATAATGATAACATGAACAGATATGAACTTAACGGGGATCCTTGTAAGACTCCTCTTTCCACCTGTATTGTCGATGTTAGGAACCCATTAACAAGTACCTTAATACATATATTTCTAGTTAATAGTTGTACCCAACTAATAAATTTGTCACCAAATCCAAGTTTTTGTAAAACTAATTTTAAGTATTTATGGCTAACATAATCATATGCAGAAGCAAAGTCAATCCTGAAAATAGCTGCGTCAGTGTCATTCTTCTCTTCATATGTTGCTATTATATCTCTAGTTATCATTAATGCTTGGTGTATGGTGCCAACACTTGACATTCCATATTGTTTGTTATCTACCAACAATGACATATATGGTTTTAACCTATTTGATATTATTTTTGTTAAGATTTTATACTCAACATTCATTAGATTAATTGGTCTGTATTCATTAATTGTTATCGGTCTCTTTACCTTAGGTATTAAAACAGTCACTCCAGTACTACAATTTTTTCCTATCTTAATTTTGTGAAATACCTCTTGAACCCACTTAGTTACTGTGGGTCCTATAGTACGCCATTTCTTTTTATAACCTTCACTTGTAATACCATCGATACCTGGTGATCATTTCCACGTAAACTGAAAACCGCTTTAGTTATTTCATCCTGAGTAAACTCTTTTTCTAATATATTTCTATCTTCATCCTGAAGTATTGTGGGTATATTATTTATTATTATGTTGCCCTCTATTATGTCTATCGTTTCTGTTTCAAATTTTTGTTGAAAATGTTCCTTTATTACTTGTTGAATTTCAGATTGCATTATAATTTCTTTCTCATGTTTGTTTTTAATTTTGTTTATAATTTTTCTCTGACCTCTATTTCGTTCTTGTTTTATATGATATAATGTGGTTGTTTCTCTGTGATCAAAGGGCTGTACCTTACTTCTTACTTCTTACTTAAATACCTTTTACGCCAAGGGTCCCGGGTTCGAATCCCGGTCGGGCTTGGTTCTTTGTGAATGTCCATTTATCATTTCATCACTCATTCCCATCTTCGCAAATTAACCAAGAGGCACAAAACGCGAAGTAAAATAAAACTAAATCAATCAATCAATCAGTCAATCACTGAATACCTTTTATTTTATTTCTATGGAATCCTAATAATATCGCCTGAACATGCTTAATTTTATCTTGTACTGACTTACCTTGCAATACTTGATATTTTAATTCATGCAAAACACTATAATAAATATTGTACATACTATTTCTGTCTTGATATTTTTGTTTTCCATAGTTTTTACAAAGTTTTTGGAATTCTACTTTAAAGCAACTATCCCACAACTCCACAAGATTTGTCTTATAAGTAGTTTTTGTTGACCACGTCTTCCATTTTTCTTGAAAACGTACTATGAATTCCTTGTCTTGAATCAATGCATTATTTAAATGCCAGAAATCTGGTCCTCTACAAATATTATCTGAATCTATTTTGATCCTAACGATATATGCAAAATGGTCTGTAAAGCAAATTGGGAAAGTTTGCACATTAGAAACATGGTGCTTTTAATATTATTAGATACATAAATTCTATCAATGCGCGAGGCATGATTTGGTTTGATGTACGTATAACCTTCTTCATTTCCTTTATCATATTCCCATGTATCAACTAATTGTAATCCATCTATTAATGCTTTTAAACTTGGGGAGTAGTTGTAACCTGGTTTTTGATCAATGGTTCTTAGAACTGAATTTAAATCCCCTCCTCAGATGATAGATGTAATATTACCACTTAATTCCGCCGCCACGTCTTCTAGAAAGAAGTTGTTCCGCTGTGTTCTGTTTTGTGAACCGGAAGGTGCGTAAATATTACAAAGTTTTATTCCATTTAATATTGCTGTTATTATTCATCCTGAATAGTAATATTGTACCTGTTGTATCGGTATTCCTTTACCAATATAGAGAGCTGTACCATGATTTTGTGGAGTAAAATTATTATACACATCATATATGTTACCGTCTTCTAAATATGGAGTTCCAATTTCTTGCAAAAAGGCTATATTAACATATGCTTTTTTAAGGAAGTCTAGTAAAGCTTCCTGCTTAATATTACTACACGACTTATTATAATTAATAGTAGCTACTGTATATGAATGTATAATGAAAAACTAAGGATTACATGTATATATATATATATATATATATATATATATAATTATAAGAAAATACTCTTTTCCAGTTCATTTTACCTTAATCTTATTCTGGCTATATATGCAATATTTCACACTAATTATCAAGGCCAAACTATTTGTTAAATTATTGTTTTGATTTACTTAAATCACCTACCCTGCGCCTAGATCTTCTTTTCGCTAAGTTCATGTCGCTCACTTTCGCCGCACTTTTAGTCCGTTTTTTGTACCAGTTACATTTTCCACTACCATTTTGATATTTACACTACTACTCTCACTGCAGAAAAGACAATGGTCACTCGTTGGGTTTTGTGAACCGTTGAACCTGAATCATGGCTGGGTGTTAGGATAATTACCTGTCTATCTGAAGAATTAGGCTGAATAGAATATACGAAGTCCTCTGTTGGCTTCTCAGTTTGTCGACCAGAGCGTCGTCTCACTTCTGCCCTACTGCTCTCCTAACCTCTTCTCCCTTCTCAACTCCAATCCAAAAGTCAGTCCCCTCTCAGCTTGTCTCACCTCTATATCACTAGGCCATCGAGCTCTTCCTCTATGCCGAATCGTGTTATTAATTGCCACTATGCAAACCGCTGACTCTATAAACAAAAGGAACTACCTGTTTTCCTGAATGCTCAGGAGGTTTGCATAGCGCAACACTGTGCAATGTATACATGCCTCAGAGGCTGAGACAACTGAGAAAAACAAGTGAATGCCCTGGTCAACGTGAAGCATTCAGAGAGACTTAATAAAATAAACATATAATCTTAGGGATTGATACGCTATCTTCATCAGTAACCAACTCACTATCCATATCGTCTCCCATTGCGTTTTGTTGTTCTTCCTGTCTTTCTGCTGTCTTCTGTTCCTTAATGTCATTGGTGCGTACCACGCCATCCTCTACGACTACTACTCTCACTGATTCCGGTTTGGAGTTTTCTTCCTTAGTTACCAAACAAGGTGTACCATCTTCCTCTGGGATCTTCGAAGCCGCCACTGCCACTTCTGCTTCTTTTGTGGTGTCTTCTACGGGGTTGGTAGGTGTTCCGTCCTTCTGGGGGTTAGGGTGTCCTTCTGTATGTATTTCAGTTGATTCCAGCCGATTCTCAAGGCTAGTAGAAGGTGTTTCACTGGATGAAACTTCTTGGTATGGTTTTTCTCGTTGTTGCGGCACTTGACTGTAGTTTCGTCCTTGCCTGAGCGGAACTCTCAGGACAGTGGGTTAACGAAGGTCGCACATCCTACGTTCGTGACCAGGCTTGTGACAAATCTGGCACGTCCGTTGCTGTCCATCATAGATAACGTGACACTGAAACGAGCGTATTACTAGAAACGAAGGTATTGGTTTTGTGACTTCCATTTTAGCCACTCGCACTTCATTATACACTGGGTATCGAAAGTTCCCCGACCATTGTTTTTTGTCTACACTATCGACAGTTCCAAATTCTCGCAGTTTTTCTTTCACGCTATCATCGTCCATTTTCAATGGGAGATTAAAGACACGTACAAATTTCACTTCCCTTCCCGCATCTTCTAATGACACTTTCACACTATTGCCATCAGCGTAACGAAATTCCATGTCAGGCCCATGTTGTTCTAATAGTTGTCTCATTGTCGCTTCTCTCACAAATTTAATATACACACAAAGCTAAATTGTCGGGAGTTGTATTCCCATCAATTCGTCAACATGCAGACGGAATTGTCCGTGAATAAATTCATGTATATCCGTTGCCCTCGGTTTAGGAGCATTCACTGGAAAGCATATCTTTATCATGTTTAACCTATTCATTTCGTTATTCTTATTTGCCACTATAGTACTTACAAGTTTATCGATTTGTCTCTTATTTTACAAGTCCAATTTTTCAGACGAAGTTGACTCACTAGCTGCACTCGGGGAACGCACTACCAGAGAACGATATCAGCACGTCCAACACCAACAGCGTCCACCGAGGAACTACTGAGCCACCGCGGCCATTTGATTATTCTCGATAATAGTGCCTTTCTTAATTGTAACATTATAATTTAAAGGATTTGTGATCCAAATAAGATTCGAATCCGGATTAATAAGTGCTCTGGCAACCATCAGCCCAGTTTTCTCTTGAAACTGTAGGTCTGGTTCCAAAAGTGTCCTATCTTTGTCATATGAATTAGCCAATTTCAATGGAATGCATAAGTGTGTCCTGGGTTTCACTTTTTCTTTTTAGCAGCTACAAATTCTGGTTGCAAAACTTGCTGTAACAAATGGGAAACTTTGATTGACACGTCAAAAGCTTTCTTATTCTCATTTTTAATTTGGTTTCTAGGAGGTGTGCCAAATCTATGCAATGTAATCTTATTTTCCTCAAAATCTAACTTAGCCTTTTGTCCCTTCAAGAAATCATTTCCTAATATAGTAACTTGATTAAAATCCTTAACGATTGTAAGTGGATGAACAAATGTTTGGTTATGTATAGAAAATGATAGTAACACAATTTCCTTAACCGTCAGTTGACTATTAGTGACCCCTCTAATCGCAGTATTTATATTAAATCGCTTGGCATTGACTGGTATGTTCTTATCTCCAGTTACCGAAATTTGACTTCCACTATCCAGGATGAACTGTCGAATTTCCCCATCTACTTTCACATTGATGTAAATCAGATCTTCAGAAGGAAAAGTAGAGACCGTTAGAGTTTTCCCCGATGGCCCTGAACCTAGGTCCCCGTCATGTGCAAGTCTTACTCGTTTGAAATGGCTTCTGTTCTTACGAAAAGTAGAGTGATTTGCATTTACAACCTGATTAGTATGGTTATTTGGATCTTCGCGACCCTGTTGTTGCTCCAAAAATGTTCGTGGCGATGAAGATGAAAAGTGCGAACGCTGAAATCGAGGGTTACTGCCATTGCGCCATCGCCCCCTATGCGAACGTTGCGACTGTGTGTCGTGATTATTATTGTGGTTGTTATGCCAAGTATTTCTATTCTGAGCTCTATGATTACTATTATGATAATAGGTTCTCCTATTGTTTCTGTCTCTATGTTCATTTTCTCTAACTGAATATGATAATGATGACTCAGTGAATGAATGTTTTTTCCGATGTTCTGCAAGTGCATTTACTTTAGCCTCAAGATTCTGAAATTGCAAAACTAAATCTGACTCATGAGACTGGAGTCCCGTGTTCGACTGTAATTGATCAAGGTCTTGTTGCAGTGCATTGAATCTTTCCTTGATCTCCCGATTAGCCTGAGAATATGTTATGTCAACATAACCATTGACCGTGCGCTGCAACGTGATAGCTTGCTGAGTCGGCATGTATGCTCGACTCGATTCAGAACATGACAGAGCTTTCATTGTCTCACATTCAGTTTCTAGAATTTTACGTTTTTGCACAAGATATTTGAATTGTTCAACATTTTTCAGGTCTAGTAATATTTCATGCACTGAATCAAATTCCCTGTTATAAACTTCTTTCATAAAGTTAGGCTGTAAACCCCCGCTTATTTGCTTTATTTGCTCACTAATGTCCATGGCAGGATCTAATTTTAATAACAATAACTGTTTTTCTCTCACATATTTTGAAACAGGTTCATTTTCCTGATGGAAGCGTAATCTGATTTGTTCTTCTAATTGAAAAGTGTCCCTCGGTTCCGTAAATTCTTCCAAAATTTTTAGTTTTTAAAGTTACAAAATCTATATCCTGTGCTTCCTGAGTTCAACTCCAACTATTGAACCACTCCAATGCTGAATCACCAAAAAATGCCGGTAGCATTTGCCTTTTCTTTAAGTCATTCCACTCATTAAGAATAGCAAAACTTTCAAATTTATCAATGAATTTTAATACATCCTCGTGAATGTTACCTTGAAACTGGATAGTTTTGAGAATGTCGGGGTGGATAAATCTAGATTGCGCCATGATTCTATGATTAGCCTATGCGCAGGAAAAATGCTTCATTAGCTTAAAATTAGCAGTAACTTGCTTGTTTTCTTTTCTCATCCCCCCGTAGCTTTGACAGGACATTATTAGCAATTCAATTGTTTACTCTCCCGGAAATTTGATAAGTTAGGTTTAACAATTGCGTAACAGAGTGACGACAGTACCGAACACGTCTTTAAACTATTTAACCAACCTTTATGCAACATCCTAATATTAATTCTCATTTTTCCACAAACCAATCGCCAAATAACCTAGTTGAAACTCTATTCTTATTTACTTGCGCCTTACCGCGTAGCGTATTGCTAGGTCTACCTTTTGCTTTCTTTTCTTGATATTTGGTAATAATTGATAATTAACACAACGTGAAGCGCTAACAAGTGAAACTTCCGGCGCCATATTGCACGTACGTAATTTGAATAGCTAGAAGGATCTATTATTTTCATCATATTTCGGGATGAAATAGATTAAAATCGCAGTACTGCGATTTTTTCTCATCGCATTTGCGAAAAAATGGATGAGAAGCCCGAAGCACCTCCACCACGTAACGCAACTCCCATGCTGCGTTTGGGATCGAACCAAGAACCTCTAGATTGTATTGGGTGATGTAGCTATTCCTCATTCATCTTTCAGATGGTTATCACTCGATTGGCCTAAATGTGATAAATGCAAGAGTTACATTTAAAGGAATGGCGATAGAAATTAACTTAGGTTAGATGTGGATTTTATACTCTCCATGACTGAACCGATATGGATTGGTTTAGAAAAGGATATTACTTGCCTTATAAATAGATGAAGATTGTTCCTACACTTGTCCTCTCAAATGTCACTTGTCTGACCTCCCTGTCAGACATCGATTCAATCACACACCATCGTCCAATAATCGTTCTCCACTTTGATTCTCTCTCACAATCCGCAGACCTTACTCTCTCTCGTATTCTCGACAACTGATCACATCCCCTGACAATTCCAACACTCATTCCATACCCGTCTCCCAAGTCACTCACCTAACGTTTGCCTAATTGCTTATTCTGGATTCCTTTCTCTAGTTCCTGCTATGCTAAGACTTTATACTTCTTACCCAATACCTTGGGTACGATACGATATACTGCACATCATACGCAGAATTCCAATTTATTGCAGTAAATAACGACAATTGTCTCCATTTTGTCCGGAAGCAGTTTAAATCATCTGTCTGTCAAGATAGTTTTGATGATGAGAAGCTTCGCTGCACATCACATGAAGTGATACGAGCATACAAATATCATGGTACATTCTCTACATTACTATCTGCTGGAATAGGTGTGCGCTTACATTCTAGTACATCCCTTACTTTCTAGTACATCCCTTACTTGGAGTTAGATTGAATATGATGTGTGTTTTGAAGAACCTTTTCCATTTTAGCAAAAGCCCTTCTTCCCACATTTCCATGAACTGTGTCGAGGTGATGTTTCAATTCTTCCACATACTGCAAAGAAGTGTGCAGCGGTAGATGACTTTCTTCCAGTTTGTTCAGAGTTTGCGGAACTTTTTTAAATTTGGCATGGACATTTACGGTAACATTTAAATTCAGAGCACCAATCTAGAATTCCCATTTTCGGCATCTTTGTATCACTCTTTTCTAGCATACAATTCTCCACGTCCTGCTCACTACAGCCACAAGTCACGACAAACAATGACTCACAGCAACTGATGGACAGAGAAATTCCATTCACTAGTCCCTACCTCCCAGACGCCCCAAAGGGTTTGAGAAGTAGTCATCCTCAGCAATCACTGAAGATAAACATAGATTTATGGCCTAAGGCAACATGCTTTCGTAGCATTTTGCTCCAGAAATGCTTGGATAAACTCGAAGAACAGGAAAAAGAACAAATATACCGTAAACATATTGTTGGCGTTTCCACGAAGATTTTTGTAATATAATTAAGACAACTTCGACATAAAACATTAAAATGTAAACAAAATATGAATAATTTGGTAAAATATGAAGCCTTTGTCAAAATGTTATGAAATATTAAATTTTTTCATGCGCAATGGAGTCTATGCCTATCGGAACTTATAGATCTCAAGTTTTTTCGCTGTCCGGCCAAAAATAGAAAATATGAAATTTTATAAAAATCCGTTCTCTAGATATCTTTTTTGTACTTCTTCAACGGATTGGTTTCAAACAAAAGATACTATGCCGACCAAATGACAAGCGTTTACAATCACATCCCGATACATCCTCTTCTTTTCATCTTTTCTTTATCCTCCCCGATTTAGCAAATTAATATTTTATAAAAGGAAATCGGTAGAAAGTTGGAGGTCACAAATGAAACACGAGTTGCCGTTCCCAATCGTCGAATTTTCTCCAACTTTTTCAAGCACTATACTAGAATCCATTTAATTGGGCGGTTTATCCATTGTAATTGATTTGATGGCGAAATTCTCAACCGTTTCTCAACGATAGTAAATAATGGATAAAACAAATTCACAACAACAAAATAGCGGCATAAATTGAACTTAAAACTTTATAGTTAGTTGCATTTAGCATAATTTAAGAGTTGAAGAAGCGATATTCTTATCATGGGATTGGCAAAACACACGACGACAGGCTGGGAGGACTCCACAAACGTCGAACCACAGATAAACGTATATACATAATACGTTTGTCTGAGGTCAAACCAATCAGTTTGGTCCACTCAAACGTGGGTACAGTGTATCAGCATAATGGAATAGATAGCAAAGTGATACGTGTTACTTTTTAATTGAACACATTTTTAAAGCTTTCCTCGGTCTCTTTACCATAACTTCCTACACCTTAAAAAAGCCACGTGTCGCCACTGCTGTGAAGCGACAAACTATACTGCCCCTTCAATCTATAAGAAAGCATTCATCGCGTATTCCAATATACATGTGAAGAAACATGTGTAGCTTCTTGTCGTGTCGCCTCAGTTCGGAAGACTGTGTTTATTTCGGAAGATTATTTTCCAAATGATACGTATTACTTGTCGCTTCGGTCTGAAAGTTCAATAAATGAGCGCTTTTCGAAATATTGTCTTCATTTCTGAAGATTGCTTTCCACATGATAAGTGTTACATGTCGATTCGGTCTGAAAGTTCAATAAATTAGTGCTTTTCGAAAGACTGTGTTAATTTCTCAAGATTGCTTTCCAAATGACACGTGTTACATGTCGCTTCGGTCTGAAAGTTCAATAAATGAGTGCATTTTTTCATTACTGCTATTCAGTTCTTATAACTTTTATGCACTGTGAAAATGGATTGTTTTCTTTAGATTCTAAGCTTACCGCTGGGAAGCAACAAAAAATATATTTTTAAATGTGTGAAGTGCGAACACAAAAACCTATCCAGAACTGCAATACTTACTACAATACTCCCATATACAGGATTTCCTAAAAGCTTCATAAAATGTTTCTCGGGAGTTAGAAACATAGAAACTTTTAAAAGAATAAGCCAATAATATATATATATTTTAAAAGAAGCAAAGCCCTCAATTTTTTTGGTACAGTTTACAATATTTTCTTGAACATCCCTATCACAATTCATTTCACAAAAACTGAATCTTTATTATATAAATTGCATTTGTATTTGCAGTATTATCACAAGATACAATTAATAATCTTGAATAAATTGAAAAATGGAAAGTAACGATGGGCTACTTCCCATTATTAAAGAGTATTAAAAAAGTTTAGATATTCGTTCATTACTCTTTATACCTAAGTACGTTATCATTTCTAGACGTAATAAACGCTAGTCTTGGTTTCCAAGGAAATAAATATTTGCAAATGTTTAATGTTTTTTGTTTGTAATTCTTCTAGAGTTTCTAGATGAGTAGTGTAATTGGATGTATTATAAAGCCGAGAAAGTATGAGGTGTTTTGACTGAATAGAAATACTTAAAACTAAGGCAAAATGTCTATAAAATTTCATTGCTACTGTGTAAAACCTACGATTTTTGTAAAAAAAAAAGCTTCCGAGAAAGTATGACCCCCTCAAATTGATGTGGCCAAACCTAAATATGCTAAAATTGCTGTTTATAAATTTGTTAAAAATATGGCTTTTCTCAATATTGTTTTGACCACACTTAAAACTAAGCTAAAATGCTCTTAAGAGCTACACCCACACACACTCACACCCACACACACCCACACACACCCACACCTACATATATTTACCCACACATACACACACACGTCTACTTCTGGCATCATGTTGTGCAAACAAATTATTATTCAATATTATGCAACAAATTATTAGACGTGTGTTTTTTTCTGATTGGCTGGTTATGACATCATGCGATGATGGGGTGTCTTCTGATTGGCTTACTGTTTCAGATTTGCGCTTAGGCTATTTAAAGAGTTCTTGCATTACAGTACAGTTAATATTGTGAGAATAGTTGAAGTGTACAGAAGTGTTGTTCTTGTGCTCCTCATATTATAGCTCTGTTTGGTTTGATATAGTGATTTTCTTATTATTTATATTAAACATATTTCTAGTATACTGAACAAGAATCTTATATTTTGTATAAAAAGTCTGATATTTGCTACATTCAGCTGTAATTAGTTTATATTTAGAGTTTTGGCCTGCAGCTGTTGGAATCTGTTTCCGTGTGTTTTACAAGATCAATACATAGCACACGCTATTGGGTCACTGCCACCGACGTGCCTGTACTAACACGCAATTGAGGAAGGTCAGTGAATCTGCATGCCAGTGTTACTGTCGATCAATACTTATTCAACCTTCGTGCACGTAAGCTATTGGCATTATAATTTGTCATATTTTTATTAAGTATAAAATTTTGATTTGAAACCCAAGAAATCTGATATAATAAACCGAGGATAAAAATTAATAATATTAACATATTAAATATATACAATAATTATACAAAGTACACTGCTGAACCCAATTCATATTTTATATTAAATATACAGTTTTAATTTAAACCCCAAGAAATCTTATAACTAATAACAAAAATGCCAAATCAAAAATATTGTAAACAATGCAATAAGAATATTTCTAGCCCTAATTAGGCTAAGCATCAAAGAAATTGTAATCCAGACAAATATAGAACTCCCACAAAAATTTGCCCAAAATGTCATAGAAAATATAGTCTGGAATATTTCTTATACAAACATAAAAATAATTGTTCTGCACAGTTTTCTACTTTATCACAACCATCTACATCTTCATCTGGTCTAAAAAGAAAACTTGAAACCCCTATTAATTATAAGCCAGCAAAGCAGCTTCGCTATGCACCCATCTATAGTAGTTTTAATGGTCAACTAAGTGATTACCGTTTTATATCAGATCCAAAATGTGATATTAAGAATTTTTTGAATAATATCAATTCTGATGTGCAAGATATTCTAGATAAGCAAAATAGCTCTTATAAATTATCTTTCAAATTATTTACACAATATAAGAAGCCGAATGGAACAAAATTTACACACCCCCACATAACAGAAACTGTAGCTGTTTATTCAAATAGAAATTTAGACAAAATAATAAGTAGTTTGATAGAACAATTAATTATTAAACACTCTGAATTTGCGGCAAAAGAATCCGGATGGAGTTTATGTGGAAGTCCACACAAGTTATATATTAATATTTCTAAATTTAACCCATTACAAGGTTCGACATATGTGCCATTACCTGCTAATATTAAGAACAAAAGAGCCGTGATTAACATAGAAAATAAAGATCACAAATGCTTTTTGTGGTGTATTTTAGCTGCTTTGTATCCAGTTTTAAATCATCCTGAGAGAATAACTTATTATAAAAAATATGAACACGATTTTGATGATGCAATGGAGGGCTTAGAATATCCAATGTATCTTCAAAATATTGATAAATTTGAAAAAAAAAAAGGCCAGAGATATTAATGGTAAACCATTATCTATTAATGTATTTATTTGTTCAACTGGTGCTGGGAATTGCTTAATAGAACCTCTCAGAATTAGTGCACTTGATGACGATTTTGCTGTTCCGATTGATTTGCTTTTAATTGAAGGAGATGGCACATACCATTATACTTTGATACATAATCTTGAATCTTTGGTAAGAAAACAAATAAATAAATCTAATACAATATACAAGTTGTGCCGAAGATGTTTAACTCTATTTGATGGTAGAAAAATAATAAATGCGATTCGTAAAGAGAATGCAGAAATTGCTAAAAGCAAATTAGTTGAACATTTAAAATATTGTGGGAATCATAAATCTGTTCATATGGTAATGCCTATGCCAAGTGAAAATGCCGAATTCAAAAAATTTGAAGCTTTGTTGGAACACCCAGCATATATAGTTTGTGATTTTGAATCAAACCTCAAACCTCTTGCATTCTGCAACCCAGATCCTGATGAATCTTCAATTACATCATACCAGTTACATGAACCTTCTAGTTTTTGTTATATAGTTATACGGGATGGTGTAGCTAGTGAACAACAATTATATATGGGATCAAATGCTATCAAAGAATTTGCACATAGAATTGAAAATGAGTGCCATGACATAGCATCTAATATTTTATTAAAATCAAGGCCTATGATGTCTTTAACAGAAGAACAAATTGAAAATTTTAAAAATGCAAAAAAATGTCTGGTATGTGATTGTGAATTTTTAGATACAAATATCAAGGTGAAACACCATTCCCATACAAGTGGTAAATTTTTAATGGCTCTGTGTAATAACTGTAATATTAAGATCCAGAGACAAAAATTTGTCCCGATATTTTGCCATGGTGCATCTAATTATGATTTTCATCATCTGATCAGGTACGAGGGGTTTGACAAGCAGAATTTAAATATTTTAGCAGAAAATTATGAGAAATATATAGCTATTAGCAAGATAATTAAAGTTAATGGTGTTCCTATTCACTTAAGATTTCTTGATTCATACAGAATTTTGTCGGCTAGCTTGGCTACTCTGGCCAGTCAATTATCTGATGATCAATTTAAAATTACTTGTGCCATGTTTCCAAATCAGGACTTGAAATTAATTAGGCGAAAAGGTGTATACCCGTATGACCATGTTACTGATTTTTCTAAATTTGATGAGTGTTCTCTGCCACCACAAAAAGCATTCTATAGTAAACTCAGGGCATCCGAAATCACTGATGAAGATTATCACCATGCTCAGTTGATGTGGACCAATTTAAAATGCCAGACATTTGGTGATTATCACAAGGCATATTTAAAACTTGATGTAACTCTTTTAGCCGATATACTTCAGGCATTTAGAAAATCTTCAATAAAAAATTATAAGCTAGATCCAATTTATTTCTATAGTGCTCCAGGGCTAGCATGGTCTGCAATGTTTTTAAACACTAAAATGGAGTTAAATTTAATCCAAGATCAAGATATGTACTTGTTTATGGAGCAATGTATAAGAGGGGGCATGGTGCAATGTTCTCAGAGATATGCCAGAGCTAATAATAAATATATTTCTAATTATGATCCAGAATTGCCATCAAATTATATACTTTATGTGGATGTAAATAATTTGTATGGGTATGCTATGATGGGTAAATTGCCATATACAGGACTTGAGTGGGTTGAAAATTGGGGATCTTCAGGATTTTGATGACAGTCACTATGGTCTATTCTTAGAGGTTGATCTGATAATTCCTGAAGATTTACACAATAAGTTTTCTGATTTGCCCCCAATTTCTGAATTTAAGTGTTCACCTAATTCTAAACAAAAAAAGCTAATGATGACTTTGGAATCAAAACAGGATTATGTAATATATTACAAAAACCTTCAATTTTTGATGCATCACGGTGTTAAAGTAACTAAGGTTGGCAAAGTTTTGAGATTCAGGCACTCAAGATGGTTGAAATCATATATTGATACCAATACCGAGCTTCGAACAGCTGCAGTAAGCCAATTTGATAAAACTTTGTTTAAATTAATGGTAAATTCAGTGTATGGGAAAACTATAGAAAATGTTAGAAAGCATAGTGATGTTAAATTAGTTACCGACCCCAGTCGGAGCAAAAAATTAGTGGCAAAGCCGAATTTTAATTATAGAAGAATTTATGATGAGAATATGGCACTTTTTAACATGAAAAAAAAAAATTAAGTTTGATAAACCTATTTATGTGGGGGCAGTGATATTAGAATTGGCGAAATTACATATGTTAAAACTATATTATGATGTGTTGAAACCTTTTTATGGTAATAGTATAAAATTAATGTACATGGACACAGATAGTTTTATTCTTAATATTTAAACAGAAGATGTTTATAAAGATATATCACATCCTGAATTATTTAAATATTTTGATACTAGTGAATTGCCAGGCCATCTGAATATTCAACCCCACAACAAAAAGGTGCCTGGCAAGTTAAAAGATGAGACACTTGGCGATGTTATTGTAGGATTTGCTGGGTTAAGAGCTAAAATGTATAGTTTTAAAACATGTAGTGGTGCTGTTGCTAAAAAAGCTAAGGGTATTGGTAGAGATACTGTAGATAAAGAGCTTGAATTTGAAGATTATAAAAATTGTCTCATGTCACAGAGGTTAATTAAAACATCAGAAAATAGAATTCAGAGTGTGGATCACTTGTTAACTAGTAATATTGTAAGAAAAGTAGCTCTAGACCCACATGACGATAAGAGATGTATTTTATCATGTGGCATACATACTCTACCATGGGGACATTATGACTTGAGAAGTGGCAATCAATGCCCAATTACAGAGCATGATTAGAAATAAATAAAACATGCCAATGAATTTATTTGGATTTAAAAAAAAAAGCTATTATGGACCTGCCGACACCAGCACCCTCTCCTGATATAATATCTAAACTAAGTGGTTTCTTAATTATTCATCTCAATAGCATACTTACAGATGTTGATGATAAAACAGGTAAAACATTATACATATTTAACAATAACTTAAACCATTACCAATTACCTATAGGTGGTCAATTACAGTTTATTACAACTCCCGAGGGTGATGTCAAAATTTCAGTAGGGAGAAATATTTATAGAATTAAGCACTCGAACATGGTTTCTGGCACTGTATATACCGTTTCTGCCGGTGACTGTTTATATATTGAGGTCCCAGGATATTATGGCAAGCTTATACCTTTTTTTATAGAATTAAGAATTAGATATTTTATAATAAATAACCACTGAAACAAAATAAAAACAAAAATGCCTAATGATATATTTGGCCATACAAGACATGAAGATCACAGTGATGAGATTCTAATGCTTGATGTCAGAGTGAAAAAATTAAGAAGTGATTTACAAGTTTTACAAACCACACTTAATGCCAGTCTTCAACTAGAAATTACAAATTTACAATCACAATGCATGGACCCTCTTCTTAAAATTGATTCAGAACTTAAATTATTGCTTCAAAAATATACTGATTTGGCAACATTGGATAATTTTCAAAATTTAGAGGAAGCTGTGACAACTCTTCAAGCTAAATTAAAAACTCAAAATACCAACTCCGAACAATTGAAACAACAACTAGAAGAGCAGATTAGTAGTGTCCAGGCACAGTTCCAAACAATTGTCAAAAGCATAAAGTCACAAGAAGATTTTGATCTAGTAATTTCCACTCTAAAAGAACAAATTCAATCACTACAAATACCTAATCTGGACCCCTTGAACAATGCCATAGCCGAGGTTAAAGAAAAAAATTGAGACACTTGAGAATTTTATGAACAACTTACCATCTTCTGATGCTCTGAGTGCTATAACTCGTAGTGTAGCTAACATCAAGCTGCAACTTGAGACATATGAAGATTTTGGAAAAATTCAGAGTACCATAACCCACCTTGAAGGTACCATAGCAGCAGTACAAAGTGATCTGACAAATGTACAAGAAACTCTAGAATCTCGCTTACCTGGTATTGTAGACACTCTTGTCAGTGTCCAGCAACAGATCACCAAACTTGAAAACCTCAACACCGAATCTGAGCTATCTCATTTTCATCACTTGATCGATGATATCCAAACAAAACTTGAAATTTTACAACAATCGACACCTACTCAGGCAGACATAACCCTGCTTCAAGATGCTATGCGTAGTGTGGCTGACGCTAGTGAATTAAATAGTGTGAAATTAGCACTTGAATCTTTGCAGAATACTGTAGCAAATCTTCCTACATCTCAGGAACTTAAAAATATTAAAAGAGCTGTGAATCGCATACTAAAATCAGAAGATATTAAGAATATCCAGACAGAAATCAAACAGCTTACTCAGACAGTAGCCACTCTTCCAACCAATCAACATATTAATGAACTGCTTGCTTTGTTTGAGGATATCAGAAGACAAGTCCATGATCTTACTGCTCAAAATTCAAAATTGGCAGTTGTTGAAAATTTACAGCAAATTGTAGCTAATATCAAGCAACAGCTAGGGACCATGGAATCCAACCAAGCAAATACTCTGTCTGTTTTTGCCACCCAGCTTCAAGAAATTGTGCAACAATACAAAAAACTTGCTGTGGACATAAGAATTAAACCAGGTCACGATGAGATTGTTAGGACTATCAACGAGCATCTTGAATCTGTAACAAGTAGATTGCTTACAGCAGAAAAAGAAATAACTGGCGTAATCGCGAATCCTAAGCATACAGTAATCCTTGAATTAAACAGTATCCCTAACAATGAATATAATTCACCATTTACACCAGGTGGGAAACTGTATAAGCTGTCCCCTGCACAATTGTATTACCAGTTTTTTGTTGGGGGCACACTCAGACCAATCAAAATCAAATATTGGCTACAACCACAGGCACATCACTACCCTACCTTATCAATAACGAATGCTGACAACAAACCAAAGGTCACCAATATAGAGTTAGAGGATTTTACAGATCCCAATACATTAGAAACATCTTATGCTGAAGATGATGGATCTTTGGAATTTAAAATACAAATAGGAGACAAATTATATTTAGAAAATCCTGTAGTATCAGCTACTGAACACCCTATAGTTGCAATATTCTTGTTTACATACTATGTCTAGACAAATTATTGTTGATGAGCTACACAAACCAGCCAGACATAACTATAAGCGACTACCAGTAGTCACAAAAGGCATAGATGATTTATGGCAGTCTGACTTGGTGGAAATGGCCCCTCGCCTAAAGACGGGACAGCTGAAAAACTTACACAAGGTCAACAAAGGATACAAGTATATACTTACTGTCATAGATACATTTTCAAAATTTGCCTGGGCTATGCCGCTAAAATCTAAGACTTGAAAATGTGTTACAGAAGCTTTCAGGACAATTATTAATCAGAGTTGAAGATCACCCCGCTATCTACAAACAGATAATGGCAAAGAATTCTATAATTTGGTGTTCCAACAATTTATTAAAAACCATTCAATAAAACATTACTCGAGTTACAGTGATCTCAAGGCCTCTATTGTAGAAAGACTCAACAGAACTCTAAAAAATCATATGTATAAACAATTTACCCTTCAAGGTAATTATAAATAGCTTACTATCCTACCAGAACTTCTAGATAAATATAATAATTCAGTTCACACTACAATCAACATGAAACCCTCTGAGGTAACTTCATCTGATGAGCAAAAATTGATCAGCACTGTTTACTATCCTAAATACCAACCAACAACAAAAAAACCTAAATACAAAGTTGGTGATCAAGTAAGAATTAGCAAATATAAGCACTTATTTAAAAGAGGTTTTACAAGAAACTGGAGTACTGAATTATTTACAGTGGTTCAAGTTAAACCTGGGGCTCGTAATACATATATAATAAAAGATCACCGAGGAGAAATTCTCAAAGGCAGGTTTTATGAAGAAGAACTCAACAAAACTAAACAGCCTGACACATATCTCATAGAGAAAGTCATTCGCAAAAAAGGCAACAAAATACTGGTGAAATGGCTAGGACTCCCAGAACACAGCTGGATCGAGGCAGACAAAGTGATACTATGAACACCTGGGATGTTATAAAGAGACTACCAGATCCTGAACAGCAGAATAAGAGAAATGGCAAACTGTTGCCTGATAATATTAGATGTCTTATTGTTGGGCCATCGGCTTGTGGTAAAACTACACTAATGATTGATAATTTTTTATTGGCACCCAACTGGTTAGACTGCAAAAACAGGCACTTGTATGTCTTCTCTAAGAGTTTAGAACAATTAAAATATCAGCAGTTGATGAATCTATATGATGGACTGGATATAGCCACTTTTGAATCAGATGTTAAACCACTTCATGAATGTCTCGATAACTCTGTTGTTGTATTTGATGATATTATACTGGAAAACCAAAACAAAGTTAGACATTTTTTTACACAGGGCCGACACAAAAAATAGATTGCTTCTACCTGGCACCAACTTTTTCTAAAATACCAAAACTGTTGATAAGAGACAACAGCAATTTTGTATGTGTGTTTCATCAAGACCATACCAACCTCAAACACATACATGATGAATATGTAGGTGGTGACTTGAGCTACAATAATTTTTCTAAGTTTTGCAGTAGGTGCTGGAACCAGGATAGTTATGGGTTTGTCACAATTGATATGACAAGGAAACCTAATAATGGTAAATATAGAAACAAAATTAACGATTTTCTAGATATTGAAACATATATAAATAACCATGAAAAAACCAATTATTGATGATCTTAAATTAAGAGACTATCTTGTAAAAAGATTTAAGGGATGGAAAGTAGAGAACCGAGGTATCTATGAACAACACAAGCGCACAGAACAGCCGATTATTGATGCTATTAGTGAACTAGGTAAAAATATTAAAACAGTTACAGAGCAAAATCAAAATTTAATTACAGAGCTTGTACCTGTAGCTGCTAGGAACATATTAGATTATCCAATCACCCCACTTTCTAGTATTCATACACCTAGTCCTGTTGCTCCTCGAAGAATTGAAGCTACTCAGGATCCTATTGAATTGGGTCTTCTTGCTCAAAAATATTTAAGCAGACCTAAAGACAACAAAGATGAGGTTTTTGGCAATTTCAGAGTAACATTTATGGGAGATGATCTAATTGTATATTCAGAATCTCATCTTGGTGAAAGAGGTGCTTTTGTTAAGTATTCTGGCACACCTGGATTGTGGGAACTGATGACTAGGAAGAGACCTGGCAACTACACAGATCAAAATTATGAGCACTATAAAAAGGAATATTAATAAAATCAGATGCTCTATACCAGAACAATGATCCCACTCAAAAAAGAGTCAAGTCTAGCAGTGGAGCAAAATACAACAACTTAATCAAGCCCATATGGTCACAGATCAAGACAGGTAGTGGGATCAAACAATACAACACATTGCCTAAAGAATTTGTCTGGGTTGACGATGTCAGGAAACTTGTAGATAGATTGCTGGTGATAGCTGGGGAAGAAAATGCTGGCAACCACAATTTTTGCAATGAAAAGGTTGGAATTATGGACATGATAAGCACCAAATTGTCTAATTTTATAGTGAATGACAATAAGGGGATTGGATATCTTATAAAAAAAAAATTATTAATACTCTACCACCTAAATTTTGGAATATCTCTGAGGGTCGAGGGCAAGTTAATGACATCATAAACAAGTTGCCATTTGAGCTACATATACCAGGCTATCAGTATTGTGGTCCTGGTACCAAACTAGACCATAGATTAAACAGAGGTGACCCTGGTGTTAATCCTCTAGATGCTGCTTGCAGAGACCATGACATAGCATACAACACACATACCGACCTTGACAAGAGACATGTGGCAGACAAAAAATTAGAAGAAGCTGCTTTTGGTAGATTTGTAAGCAAAGATGCTTCTTTGGGTGAGAGAATAGCAGCATTGGGGACCACCATAGCTATGAACACCAAACAAAAACTGGGGTGGGGGTTGTAATAAATTAACTAAATTAGTTACAACTTAATTGAACTAGTTAATCCCAGAATATGTATATAATAAACCAAAAATGAAGGCCAAGGGTGTTATGTATCAAATACCTTATGCAGGTCTTAAATCTCTTAAAACTATTGATAGTCTTCTAACCAAAAAGCAGCGCAAGAAGAAAAGTTCTTGTCTTGCCAAGGGACATGGTATGAAATTATTACTTAGTACCCCACAATTAAAAAAATTACAGCAATCTAGAAAAAAATCACATATAGGTGGATTCATATTTAGTATCCCAGCTATTTTAGCAGCATTGGGGGCTGTTGGGAGCTTGGCTGGGGGATCGGCTGCCATAGCAAAAACAGTAATAGATGCCAAGAAGAATAAGGCAGAATTAGATGAACAAAAGCGCCATAATCTGGCTATGGAAAAACAAGGCAAAGGTGTTAAAAAAGTTATGAATAAGTTAAAAAAAACAAGAGCCTGGATATTGAAGCTTTAATCAAACCACTGGGCATGAAACATTTTAGAGGAGTATACATGTCCGATTCTTTACCAGAACAACCACTCAAAAAAGAGTATGTCATAGTTAATTTGGATAAGTGCGAAAATCAGGGTACTCACTGGATTTGTTATCTTAAATATTTAAACAACGAGGCATTTGCGTTTGATTCATTTGGAGGTATTCCACCTGAGAATTTAGTAAAATATCTAAAATCAACTAATCTTTATTATAATAATACCCGTATTCAAAATTTCAAAGATATTAATTGTGGACATTTGTGTTTATCTGTTCTTAAATATCTGTCTCAAATTAATAAACCATCAATTGAAAATTTTCAAAAAGCTTTGTGGTATCTAAAACATCATGGGAGTATTCCATCTTACCAGCCAAAATTGAATATTGAAACTCAAATTACATGATGATATAGTATATCCCAAAACAATGGCTCTTACAGCATTCTATGGCATGTACTTGATAGCTAGTATTACACACCACAACAACACAATCACAGTTGGTGACCAAAAAATTGTCATCACTCCAGGCCAGTATAATTTGTCTACTTTAAATGCTCAGTTACCTAGAGGTATATTGTTAACTCAAAATTCTGTCACTCACAGAGTAGAAATTGTGTCTGCTACAGAAACAGTAGATCTGGGAACTATAGGAGAGCTATTAGGATTCGAGAACAACACAAAACTTGAACCAGCCATTAAACACACTGCTATTAATATACCTAAATTCTTAGCCATAGAAACTCTAAATATTCACTGTAATGTGGCCGAGGGTATGATCATCAAATCAAATGGCATAGGCACTCACAAACAAACTGTCATTATTGCAACATTTAAACATAACTCTGAATTTATGGAACCGATCATCTATACTCCATCGCCAACATTATATTTTCCTGTGTGCCATAATAGAATCGACTACATTGAGTTGATGGTCACTAATGAAAAAGAAGAATTAGTTGATTTTGCTCGATGGTACTGGTTATCCAGCTAACACAAATATAAGATTTGTAGACAATTTTGTGCCACATCTGTTCTCTGAAACTGAGATCAGAAAACATGGTGTTGTTATAAACAGAGTAGATTACCCTGGCATTACCTCTACAGCTTTGGCCACACTAAAATTATCCAAGACCGAGGCCTCATACTACAAAATAGGTGGATTTGAGACTGGTGATAAAATAATATCTAAGAGTCACACAGTATTGTTTCCTATGCGCCTGTTGCCAGGATTCTACTCAGATTATAAAGAAATTATGTGGAAGGGTGGTTTAAGAATTACATTTAGAAGAGCTGCCAATGATAATAATGCTTTGCTGAGGTACAGTACATTAAATTCTACTGGGGAAGCTCTGCCTAATACTCTACCTGATGAAGGTAAATGCCTTATTCAGACTATGGAGCTAAGAATTCCAGTAGTTGAATATGAAGCTAGTTATGCTCTTAAATACAAAGCAGATTTACTAAAAAATCCACAGGTGCCTTTACAATTTTATACATATCAATGTGTGCAGAAGTCTGCCTCTGGTAGCTATTATGAATTTGATGCTACAAACTCATTCTCCAGTATACAATATGACATGCCAGATTTTGTGGTGGTACTGTTTCAGACTGGAAGACACAATAATCAGGAAAAAAATTCAAGTAAATTTGATAACTGCAACATCAAAAACATATATCTTAAAAATGGCAGAAATGAGGTGTTCCCCAGAGAAAGTTATAATTTAAATATGTCCAAGGATGATTTTCTTAAATTATATGAAGCATTTACAGCATTCAAAAGGGTCACAGTTGGGAATACTGACATGTATTACTCACCAGATGAATTCAAAGCACAGAGACCCATGTTTGTCATCAACACCTCAAAAAGAAAACAAGTTGTGGTTAATGACAGGACAAACATTAAAATAATCTGTGAATTCCATGATACACTTCCTGATGACACCATATGTAGTGTTATTCTTATAGGTAAAAATCATATGTTTATGATGTAAGAAATGAGAGAGTCACAGAGCAATTCTAGAAGAGTTTTGCATATTATATTTTCTTAGTATTAGATAAACAAGTTGTACCTGGTCTTAAATTAAAATATTTAGAATGTTACAAGTCAACATATTAATTCTCTGAACTTAAACCGGATGTGGACTGGAAGTGGACCGGAAGTGGACCGGAAGTGAACCGGAAGTAGACCGGAAGTGGGCCGGAAGAAGACCGGAAGTGGACCGGAAGTAAATATGTGTAGGTATAGGTGTGTGTGTGTGGGTGTGTGTGGGTGTGGGTGGGTGTGAGTGTGTGTGGGTGTGTGTGGGTGTAGTTCTTAAAAGCATCTTGGATTAGTTTTAAGTGTGGTTAAAACAATATTGAGAAAAGCCATATTTTTAACAAATTTATAAACAGCAATTTTAGCATATTTAGGTTTGACCACATCAATTTGGGGGGGTCATACTTTCTTGGAAGCTTTTTTTACAAAAATCGTAGGTTTTACACAGTAGCAATGAAATTTTATAGACATTTTGCCTTAGTTTTAAGTATTTCTATTCAGTCAAAACACCTCATACTTTCTCGGCTTTATAATACATCCAATTACATTACTTAGATGGTACGAGACTTTTCACGAGCCGTCTTGTATTGTCTCGTCCGAACAATGAGATGAAACAGGCATTCGCTTTCATCTGCAATTTCAAAAGTCTGTCCCGTATTGTGTCTCCTTTCGTGAGCAACACTATCTATAGGCCATGCATGGTCGTGTATATAGTTCACGTAAGGGGGAGGGGTCAACTTCTGGTATGATTAGGGTTGCTATATTTCATAAGTAAAAATCCTGGACACTGTTGACCAGGAGTTTGTTGGGGAGAGTCTGTGGTAGAAGGGGGTGCTGGACCCGACAAAGTTGTGTGAATGTACAGTGGGATCCATGAGTATTACCGTGCAAACTGTCCTTCACTGTATTCGTCCACTTTATTTGACCCAATATGAGCTTCTGGAATGCCCGACCCTGTGGCCGAGTGGTTAGCACATCGCACTGTGACGCCAAGGGTCCCGGGTTCGAATCCCGGTCGGGTATGGTTGTTTGTGAATGTCCATTTTCATCCATTTCATCATTTCATCACTCATCCTCATCTTCGCAAATTAGCCAAGAGGCACAAAACGCGAAGTAAAATAAACTAAATCACTCAATCAATCAATATGAGCTTCTGGAATGAAGAGAAAACTCAAAACAAGATGCATAAAAGTAGAATAGAATGGAGACTTCACCGTCCGACCTTGCTCAAATCGTTTGATACCATAACCTAATTTGGTTAAAATTAAGCTATGTTTTTATACCTTCTGTTTTTTTTAGCTAATTTGTAAGTGTAGCAAATTGCCTAACCATGCTACAAATTCTAAATCCTCCTACTAGATGATTAACAAGTGATCAATTCTTGAATATCTAGCTTGGGAATATTCTACCCCCAGGGTCATGTGAGCCCCCTGTTGATTGGTTCAGAGTGTACTTGTGTTATGCTCCAAACAGTAACTAGTCTTGTTTGAGAATGATGTCTAAGTTTGGGTTAGTGCCTGACCTAGGACAACAATTATGTTGAGGTAGGTTATTACTATCTAACATAGTTCCTTAGTTCTGAAAAATGTTTTTTCTACCTAACATAGTTCCTTAGTTATGAAAAATTTTGTTTCTACCTAACATAGTTCCTTAGTTATGAAAAGTGTTGTTTCTACCGAACATAGCTCCTTAGTTATGAATTCTACCTAACATAGATCCTTAGTCATGAAAAAATTGTTTCTACTGAACATAGCTTCTTAGTTATGAAAAATGTTGTTACTACCTAACATAGTTCCTTAGTTATGAAAAGTGTTGTTTCTACCTAACATAGTTTGTTAGTTATGAATTCTACCTAACATAGTTCCTTAGTTATGAAAAATGTTGCTTCCACCTAATGTAGTTCCTTAGTTATGAAAAATATTGTTTCTACCCAACATAGTTCCTTAGTTATGAATTCTACCTAACATAGTTACTTAGTTATGAAAAGTTTTGTTTCTACCTTACATTGTTCCTTAGTTATGAAAAATGTTGTTACTACCTAACATAGTTCCTTAGTTATGAAGAATGTTGTTTCTACCTAACATAGTTCCTTAGTTATGAAAAATGTTGTTTCTACCTAACATAGTTCTTTAGTTATGAAAAATGTTGTTACTACCTAACATAGTTCCTTAGCCCTGGATCACAAACATAAATTTTACTATCATTAAAACTTACATGGGGTTACTGGTAACCCCAGACATATTAAATGGTTATGGTCACACAACTGGCATCTCACTTGTTTTTCCAATCTGACTTTTTGAAGTGGTTCTTCTTGCGCTTCTTCCATTTCTTCCCTGTTTTCTTCTACTCCAAAGAACTTTCTGAATTGAACTCCATAGATCTTTCGGAAGGGTTCGCGACAGACATTCATGCAAATACTGTTTGGCTAACTGCAATCCGAGTTGAAACAAAACTTTGCGTCTTTGGGATTTCTGGCTTATGTTCTGGTTTTCCATATAAAACAATATCATTGCATTAATTCTAGCCTGATCTAACATTCCGTAAAAGTATCGTAACGGTCATCTTCTTGTTTTCCTACTCACAGAATATATGTGCACCATTTGATCGAGAGAACCACCCCCTCACCCCTTCGTTGAGTTGTAGACATTTATTATTTCTGGTTTGCCATTGCCTTTATCAATTGTTTTGGTAGAATGCATTGTAGAAAGTAAAATCACTGACTTTCCTTTCTTTGGGTGGAGTGTAAGGGGTGATTTTCCACGTAGTACACCCAATTGTCAACCTCACTTCTACTACACCCTGGACTTCATTTTGCAGACAAACGAGGCTCTGGCGACTGGCCCTATTGCCAGTGTGTTGTGCTGTTTTTGTCCTTATTTGTGCTGAGTCCCAGTTTACAGCCTCAACTTTTAACGGAAGTCAGAATATTTTAAGATTTTAGTTATGCAACGTTAGAGTTGTTATTTATAACGGTAAGGGGCTGGACCCCGTATAATGTGACGGGTATAAAATAGCCTAAGTGCTGACGCACCCAAAATTTTAAAATCAAATTCCTTTTTCTGGGGTGAAATATAATAAAGTTTTATTGCCACTAAATGCAAACTGAGCTGAATTCCCAGGTTTCTTTCTGTTCGGAAGGAAACACTTTGGAAATTGTTTCTTGTTTTTTTCGGATGGTACTAACTATAGTAAGTTTAAGCTTATTTAGCATGTCATCAGCTAACGGAACGGACGTGAACCAATTGTCCATTGTGATGTTTCTGTATATTCCATGAACGCTTTCTGTTACTTTTTTCACGTAATAGGTTTGGAAGAGTTTCATTAGTAGGACGATTTCTTTAAAAATGTAAGGTATTGTATCTGCCATATAATAGGTTCGCGAATCACAAAGTGTTATAAATGTTATGTCATGTTTATCGGGTTTCGAAAGTATATACCCTAAAAGGACAATTACCGCAAAATCCAAGGAGCTGTTCGTCTACTGTACAATACTTGTGAGGGGTGTAATATTTAGTCGCATGTGCATTGAATGACGACCACAGTTCTCAAGTTGGGTCAAAATTGTTATCTGGATCTGCTGTATCTCGATCGTCAAAGCAAATGCATGTAATTAGGAACTCAAAACGTGCCTCTATATATTTCTGGTCCAATGCATGAAAAAATTTCATTTCTTGAGCGGTATCCATGTTTTTGCAACCATGAATGTATAACAAACCTATGAAAGCATACATTTCAGATTCACTTGTGAGCCCCACGTACCTGCAGTTTTCATATTTCTGTGTTCGTAAACAACACTACACTTTCAATCATAGTATGATCAAATAATAACTTCCATGCCTCGCATCCCGTACTCACTTGCTTTGCAGCATTTTTCCGACCCGGTATTCGCAACAGAATATTTCTCTGAACAGTGCGTGTTTTTTCTGATTCCTTCCTTGTCTACATATACCCATTTCTGCCCTTTAACATATCCCTTGAACATTTTCAGCACTAAATTCATCACTGTCTTCAGAAAAACATGATACGTTGTCTTAAAAATCTGATCCTCCATTGTATGAATCATAGTCATCTTCTTTGTCCAACCAAGCTTTCACAACATCTCTTAAGTTATTGTCCGATATCCTCACGGCCGGTTTAAACTGTTTAGAACACGCACAAGTGGCATTTTGTGTTCTTTTTGCCATTTTTGCATCGAAACTTAAAAAAAATGCCTACTGAAAAATTCCAAACGGTAACACTATATAACCGATGTGCCAATTACAATTTCCATCGGTCTTTCTACGCGTTCTCCCCCAAGATCTCGAATTTCTGCTCTCAAGGAACCAGCGTTCTTTCCCATGAAGCCCCGCATATATCACCGCCCCTACTCCGAGGTGAAGGAACCAGTGTGCCTCGCAATAAACTCCCATATCTGTCCCGTCCAAATTCATCCGAACTCAGCTGATGTCGACATAAATTCAAGCCGAGAAGGAGCTAATCACCTGGAACTTCAGGCATTTAAAATTTAAAACCCCCAAGAAGACTTTCTCCCTCATGGAAACAAAGATCCTCTGTTCTCGCGAGAGTTGGCAGGTGGCCAGGCTCAGAATCGAGACAATTGCCCTACACATGGCCGCCTGGACGAGACGTCATAACTTCCACGATCACCGCCGGGCCATCTGGCTCAGTGACAGCGAATTGACAAGAGTAAATAGCACAGACTCTCGAACTCCAACCTTGCCAGAACATTTCTCTTCGTATCTCTTCGCTTCAGTGGGATTTTGGCAGCCAAGGAAGGCATAACTTTAACGAAGTGTCCCAGTTGCAAGCAATAAAATTTGAGTTGTTAGCGATAAAAATTAATTAGAACAGGATACTTTTCGTTCTCGAGATTAGCTCTCAAACAAGGTGCCATTGTGTTTTTGTACTATGCGATTATCACCCTTATCACCCCCTCGTGTGTACAGATTTTCGCCCTTACATGCAGAAGTGACCACGTGTGGGCGGAGTTAAAGGTTCGACGGCCAATAGAGTGAAGGACAATTCTTCGAGGAACTCTAAGGAAAAGACGAAGTGAGGACTTAATAGACACAGTGCGAGAGAAGCAGTTGAAATACACAGTTCGATAAACATTCTTCGATTTAACAGTTCGGTATTCACTTTTAAGAGAGACAGTTTCATTTTCAGCACCTTTGTAGGTCAGAGAGAAATTGTTTTCTCTTCTCTGGACCAAGTCTAGATTCCTAGCTTTGTGATTTCAGACTTCTTTAACGTAACTGGTTAGGCAATGGTGCTAGAACATACTGTTTACATACGACGCCGACCATCAGCGGTCTGCGCTGCTAACTTGTTTTGACCCGGTGCATTGCGGGTCTGTGATAGTGTGTTGTTCTTAACGACGCTTGAGTAAGCGAGCAGAGTTGTAAGTATTTCTACAGCGATGTATTAAATATTAAGTCGTAACATGTTTCAGTGTTCTGATTTCTGATTTCCGATTTTTGAATCCTAATTGTTTGTACATTTGGCTAGTAAATGAAGATCGATGTAAAAGGAATTTCATCGTCCTTTTCCATTGGCCGAACTTCGGACCGTTCACACGATGAATAATACCGTCTAATTCTAATGGTACATTTTAACTTCTCTGGTAACAGTAGTATAAGCCGGAGACGGATTTTTTAAAATTTACAGGAGAAAAGACGAGAAAGTACTTACGGAATTGCGTTCTTGGGGACTTTCTGAAGCCGGGGAAATTGTTTTTTAGAATCGTGCAACGTATTTTGCCTGTAAATAAGGTATTTTTCGTCAATCATGCATCTCCGTTGTACGATAGCTCGTGCCGCCATTACCGTCGACTCCGTGAATCAAATGTTCCGTGCGTTCGGTTATGTAACCCCCTCACAGTGTAGCAACAACGCGGAAGTTTGACAAGATGACATGTGAACGGGTTTCTTTTTTTTCAATGTAAGGTAAGACTCTAGTTTACGTCCTTTTCCTAAGGAATACGTGTCATATATCGTTGGTAAGCTTATTTTATAAGGAATTCAACAACGTAAATCCCAAAGCGAGCAAAAATTTCCTGAAGGAGTAAATCGAGAAAAACCGATGTTGTCCGGATATGTGCAATTGAACGTACTGAGGAATTTTTTAGATGATGAAGCACATATTTAGGGGTGAAATGAGTGCTAATGGAACCTAACCTAACAGGCCTAACCTAACAGGCCTAACCTAACCTCGTAGGCATACCTCAACCCCGTGAATGGATAGTGGGGCTATCGTGAACAGAAAGTGTAAAAAGAGAAAGTTACTTACCCGAAGAGATGCGCAATTGAACGTACTGAGGATTTTTTTAGATGATGAAGCACATATTTAGAAGTGAAATGAGTGCTAATGGAACCTAACCTAACAGGCCTAACCTAACCTCGTAGGCATACCTCGACCCCGTGAATGGATAGTGGGGCTACCGTGAACAGAAAGTGTAAAAAGAAAAAGGTTCTTACCCGAAGAGATGCCGGGTGCCGCACCGCGAACGCAAAGAAGCAATCACCATGCAGATAAGGACGTAGAGTCTAGCCTCAATTTTCGCTTCAAAACCTTTCGTGAATAGTTTGTGCGGCATTTATCGGTTCATAAGTTTGGAAACACTGCACATCAGCTGACGATACTGCATATCAGCTGACGATAGACAACGTGAGTCAAAATTTGCGCGCCGAATTAGCAACGACCAATAAATGATTATAATGTTAAAAATAACGTTTTTTCTTGGAAAAAAAGTGATCCCCAGCTTGAAAAATCTTCCACTATGCATATGAGGTAAGTAGCAATGTTTTTTATTTGAAAACAAACGAGGTTAATGTGTCTCCGGCTTATACTACTGTTACCATTTCTCTTACACAAAAGAACATCCATGCCTTAACAGTTAACAAAACCTTGGTTCGAACACCTAGACAGCTAGACTCATTTAGTGAAAAGTTAGACTCCTTAAGTAAGGAAGTGAAATTAACTAGGGAGGAACTGAGTGCTAAATTTGATGCATCCCCAGACTGTCACGATGAGGGGCTAGATATAAACAAAGTGGATGATGATGATGAATTCATTGTTAGTGAGGTACAGCAGGCAGAAGTTAGGCCTAGTGATGATAATGCTATTATTAAGGATTTTAATAGAGCTGAGAAGCATAAGTATGCTATTAGTAAGAGAGTAACTTTTGAGCTAGGAGTGAGGGGGGATATGACCCACTTTAAGAAGATTATTGCTGATGAATTAAGGCTAATTGAGTATGGTGAAATAGGATGGATGTACCGTAATAGGAAGGTTAGGAGTAGGCTGCGTAGCTTTGAAAGTTGGAGGATTAATGAGAGAAGGGGAATAAGGGGGAAAGTAGAGAGTAATGGCAAGAATAATGCATCTACATTAATGATAGCTCAAGGTAGCAAGTACGTGAATGAATTAATGATACCCCTCTATGATTTGCCTGCCAGCAAGGAACTGAGAAAGGGCACTAAATGTACAGAAGCTAGCGTTAACCTAACCAGCAATGAAAGTATGTCACTACTCATGAATCTTAACTGTAGCCAAGACACTAAAGCATATCTTTTTAGCATTCTAGTAGACGAAGCTAATTTTTGATTTTGATTTGATTTAGTTTATTTTACTTCGCGTTTTGTGCCTCTTGGCTAATTTGCGAAGATGGGGATGAGTGATGAAATGATGAAATTGATGAATGGACATTCACAAACAACCAAGCCCGACCGGGATTCGAACCCGGGACCCTTGGCGTCGCAGCGCGATGTGCTAACCACTCGGCCACAGGGTCGGGCTAGACGAAGCTAATGTAGCATTGAGCAACACCCCTACGGCTCTGCGTAATGTCAGAGATAAAGGACGACACGACGTTTCCGCCTCGTTCTGTAACCATGTAGGCCAGACAACACCCAACATGCATAAAATATTTCAAGTATGGAAGGGTAACAGAAAAAAGAAGAGAGGTAAAGTACACAAATGTACCAGAAGGTAAGAGACCAGATTTTTATGATGACTGTGCAATGTACACACTTATTACACCAATATGAGTGTAAGTAACGAGCAATTTCTTTCAGAATTAATTTTTTCAGTAACTTCGTAGCTGCAGAACAGCAGAAACACCACATACTTCTTACCAACATACAGTTTTGAGTTGTTTACAAAACAAAAGCTAAATTAGATCAGAAATTAGCTGTATTGTACAAAATTTTTGCAACTTGGCATAGTAGCCACTATGATTATCATTTTTGAACCAATAGAAACTTTGCATATCAGATTTATTGGTACCAGTAGTGTTTAAAGACTACCATGATATTTTAATACATTTATAGAGTAGATAAAATGATGAGGAGGATTTTAAAACTGTATAATTGGAGAAATATGAGGAAAGATGTCAGATCTTATGTTGCAGACTGCATTACATGTCAAAGTACTAAAGATAACACACACCCACCTAGACAAACGCTGTTAATGCACAGTATGGAAGGTAGAGATATTGTTTTGTTCATAGATATTCAGGGCCCATTACCAAGGGGTAAGAGAGGTGAAAGATTCTTACTAACTATTCAAAATGCAAAAACTAGGTTTCTAACCGCATACACCTTACGTAACAGTACTACCGACAGCATACTACGGAAGCTAATTGATATCTATTTTTTACATTTCGGGATCCCAAATTTAATAGTAAGTGACAATGGAGTCCAGTTCAAGGCAAATAAATATGTACAGTCATTAGCCTCTCTAGGCATAAAGGTTGCTTACACCCCGGTATACAAACCGAGCAGTAACCTAGTAGAGAGGATACACAAAGATTTGAACCGGCTTATGCGAGTGGTATGTGAAGGCGCGCATAATGCTTGGCCTGAGCATGTCACCAAAGTTGTTAACTTGTTGAATGGAAGTGTCCACCACTCCACTTGTTTTGCACCCATAGAGCTTCAGCTAAATTATCCCATTGACAATGCAGTAAAAACACACTTTGACTTGCCAGCTGGTGAAGAAATGAACTGGGAACACAAGCTGTACATGGCTAGTATTAATACAGCGGGTGAAAGAAACAAAAGAAACACCAGGATAAATACACAATTGTCCCAAAGGCAAAATATCTCTGTAGGTAACCTAATCTTTTTGAAAACACACTTTCTTAGTAGCTTATTGGATGCCATAACCAGGAAATACTGCAATACCTTCTCCGGTCCTTATTACTGCTACCAGGAGGAGAGAGTTGATGTGTTCACACTGTTGGACTGCTGTACCGGCCAGATGGTAACCAATCAGCATGTGGAAAACATGAAGCTGTGGCACTGTACCGAAGGTAAAAGGACATTGTACCTCAGGATGTTGAAGGGTAAGAGACCAGATCTTTTTCCACAGGATGTTAATGATACACATGTTACATAACACGCATACTTTGAAAAGGGAAGTCCTTTTAAAGGACTGGAGGCTGGGAGACTCTTTTACACTTGATTCTCAGGATGGCGTAAATAGAATCCGGTTCTTTATTTCTCCTTCAACCTAAAAATTGGTTCTTAAAAACAATATTTGGCTTATCTTTCATTTTCCAAACTCAAAAGCGTTACGCTGTTAAATAAGGCACTTAAAATGAATTTTCAGCATAATAGCTACAATTTTTGTAACAAATTTTTACACTTAGAACTTAATAATAACAATTAAACTATACATTACTTAAATATAAAGAGTTAAGCTTGTATTGCTTCATAAAATTGAACTACAGTGACATAAAAATCCAAATTTTGTCTGAACTAATACTTTTGCGGAGAACTTGACTTTTAAATCAACCATAAAATGCTTAATTGCAGTTGGATCTTTATGAAAACTAATTACTGGAGTCATAAATAGACTACCCTTGAAGGAAATTACAAAAAATCAACCAGGACTTGCATAATTTTATTTTTAAATATCCAGTTTTTATACGAAGGTGTCGTATCGGAGGCTCGTAAACCAAGAAACCTCGAATTTATGTAAAAATTTTACTTTTATTTCATGATATTTACTTCAAACTTGTTTGATTATTTAATATAAGTGTTCGAGAAGTTTTGCAACCAACTACCATTTAAAGTTAGTGAAAATCAGTGTTGCCAGCTAATTTTTTAGAAAATTTTTGACGTTCCGAAGAATTATTTTCTGAAATCACCTTTCTTCGATGTACTGATTAAACCAGCATACCGTGACTTGTGTAACCATACAGTATAGTAGTTACTAAGTAACAATTCATAATAAATGGTTTTGCAACCATCAACTTTAATATTTTTCTCAGCATGCATGCTTACCTGTACATGCTGAATGCGACGGATGACCTGATGATAAATAAGAACTTATAATGAAAAGGGAGACCAACTTCTTCGTTTTATATATCTCCCTAGGGTTAATTTCTTGCTATAGAGAACCTCAGAATATCAAAATTTCTATTCTCAAAGGAGACTAGAACTCAAAATTTATTTTTGCCACCATTTTGGAATACTTTCAGTATACCCCGGGTAACTTGGAAAGATTTTTTTTGGTGTGGAAGTTAAGGAGTTAGGAAGAGGAAGACTGGAGCACACCGCGTGCCACCTTTCCTCCCAACAGCATGAGCTAAAACATGATTTTAAGTATGGATTTGACTTAATCATCGCGGAATTCGACAGTTTTCATGCGCGGAGCATATTTTATTTTACACTTTGCCTTCTTTAGGCTTTAAGGGATTTTTTTTATCAATATATCATCTTGCTGTCGGATTCAAGGGGGGGACTCTTTTATATATACATGCGGGTTGGGTTTGGACGTGTTCGGTTCCTGGATTCTATCAGCCACGTGGCAGGTCGACATTTGGCTGCTAGAAGTTAGGTCCTAACTACGTAGTCCTCATAAAATTGCCATGTGTGGCTAAAACATTGCAACAATTGCTTAAGAATAAGTATGACAACAATTACCCTCGACCAAAAAACAAAAATTCGTACACATGCGTACACTTGTAATATAAATGTATTTTAATCTTTTGATTTGTGTTTTATGATGTAACTAACAGAAGGTGGTGTTAGGTCTTCTGTTTGTACTCATCTCATACATTTGTTCATATTAACTTCTTTATTATATTTAAACAATAATATCCTCTTTATTTTGATGTGTTTAAATTTTATGTCTTTTATCATTTCTGTAATACTAATTCTTGTAAACTTGTGGAATCAGGTGCAACACTACAAATGCACACATGTGACTCAGTAAGTCACCTTAACATTTTATTAATGTCTAGTTAGTGATAAAACTTATAATCTTGTTTATTAAGGATAATTAGCACAGTCATAGGGCCATGTACTCTTTTTATTTGCTTATAAGAAGTAGTTGTGTTTGGTTTTTTTTTCATTTGTTTGTCAATATTTACAGGAAAATATTAATATCAATTGATTATTGTTTGATCTATTTCTATGTTTTATTTAAAGGTGTATTTTGATTTATTATAGTTAATATTTGATAGGCTAGACACACCAGACCAACCAAGGCATGGAACGGCCAGTGATGTATGATGAAGAAAATAAGTTGGGTCTGTATAGTAAAATAAGGATTATGTTTTTATAATAAATAGTTTCATGCACCATTTAGCTTTGATCAAGAGAAAATGGAGGCTAGATCTCCATAATAATTATTCACTGTTTGCTTTTTATGTTGATAAGGAGAAAATTTAAATTTGTTGCATCTTAAGTTGCTCAAGTTGCATATTTTTACTTAATGTGAGGTATAAGACACAGAATAAATACATCTACCACATACACTTGCCAAAAACACATAACAAGGATGGTATTGTTATAAGAAGTTTGTAATTTTAATTTGTCCAAGGAGGCCCATGCTTTAAACATAGCATAAAGAATGTGCCTATGATGCACACATAATTCCTGCCATAGAGCAGAAGATTTGCCCATAGTGGCCATTATAGTTTTAAATATGCACATGTAAGGGGCTGAATGCCCGTGCAGTAAATACTGCCTAACCTATGAAGTGTGTTAGTGAAATAGACTTGTGTTGGTAAAGCCTTGAGCCCAGTAATCGAATATGAAGTAAGCTAAAAACGATGAGATAAAGTTGAAGAGGAGGGTGCATGAAAGAAAAAGAAAAAATAAAGAGAATTTTCTTATTTTAATATGTATATCGATAACTTTTTCAATATTTAATTTCAAAAACTAGCCAACAAATTCTTATATAATATTTTATTAAATCCTGTATGGATTTTCATACTTATACTATCTTTGTAGAAGCTACCAACTTTTGTGTAATTTTCATTATCATAAAAATGTAATCAAGAGACAAAGCGGTCAAGTGCACGAAGACAAGGAACTTAAAGTGGTAAAGAGACTTGAAGTGGTGACATGTGAAGAAAGTGCATGAAGATAAATTAAAACTTTCAATTAAGCATATTCTAATACCTTTGAACTTTCGCAGAATAAGGTACTACAAACAATAAGATGGAAGAAGAAGAAGCACCAAGGAGACCCCGGACACATTTCTCCAGCCAATACGAGAGCTCCAGCCAGGCAGACCAGATGGCAGAAGAAGAGGACAGGACGGACTACTATTCCAGGATGACTAGGCAATGAGGGCGGCACACCTTTATTACCAACCGTATTCCTGAGCCACTCGACACCAGAGTTAGCAGTTCGAAGAGGGAAGAAGATGCCATGAACACCAAATGAAGCAGCGACGACACAACTCACTTACCCAGAGCCAATCCAGGCAGGAGGAAAAGCAGCAGAAGAGAACTACAGCTATGGGAGAAAGAGAGAGGCTGGCAGACTTGCCAATAAGAGGTATATGTGACCCGAACACTTAAGTCTACGGGTGCTAGGGTTACATTGTGACCTAAGTTAACATCGTGAGGCAAGACACATCAGAAGTCCTGCAGGAGGTAACGCAACAGCTAGCTGAAAAATTTGCTTCACTACATTTCAGAAAATTTTATTCGGGAGCAGGGGGATGTATAACCGATGTGCCAATTACAATTACAATTTCCATCGGTCTTTCTACGCGTTCTCCCCCAAGATCTCGAATTTCTGCTCTCAAGGAACCAGCGTTCTTTCCCATGAAGCCCCGCATATATCACCGCCCCTACTCCGAGGTGAAGGAACTAGTGTGCCTCGCAATAAACTCCCATATCTGTCCCGTCCAAATTCATCCGAACTCAGCTGATGTCGACATAAATTCAAGCCGAGAAGGAGCTAATCACCTGGAACTTCAGGCATTTAAAATTTAAAACCCCCAAGAAGACTTTCTCCCTCATGGAAACAAAGATCCTCTGTTCTCGCGAGAGTTTGCAGGTGGCCAGGCTCAGAATCGAGACAATTGTCCTACACATGGCCGCCTGGACGAGACGTCATAACTTCCACGATCACCGCCGGGCCATCTGGCTCAGTGACAGCGAATTGACAAGAGTAAATAGCACAGACTCTCGAACTCCAACCCTACCAGAACATTTCTCTTCGTATCTCTTCGCTTCAGTGGGGTTTTGGCAGCCAAGGAAGGCATAACTTTAACGAAGTGTCCCAGTTGCAAGCAATAAAATTTGAGTTGTTAGCGATAAAAATTAATTAGAACAGGATACTTTTCGTTCTCGAGATTAGCTCTCAAACAAGGTGCCATTGTGTTTTTGTACTATGCGATTATCACCCTTATCACCCCTCGTGTGTACAGATTTTCGCCCTTACATGCAGAAGTGACCACGTGTGGGCGGAGTTAAAGGTTCGACGGCCAATAGAGTGAAGGACAATTCTTCGAGGAACTCTAAGGAAAAGACGAAGTGAGGACTTAATAGACACAGTGCGAGAGAAGCAGTTGAAATACACAGTTCGATAGACATTCTTCGATTTAACAGTTCGGTATTCACTTTTAAGAGAGACAGTTTCATTTTCAGCACCTTTGTAGGTCAGAGAGAAATTGTTTTCTCTTCTCTGGACCAAATCTAGATTCCTAGCTTTGTGATTTCAGACTTCTTTAACGTAACTGGTTAGGCAATGGTGCTAGAACATACTGTTTACATACGACGCCGACCATCAGCGGTCTGCGCTGCTAACTTGTTTTGACCCGGTGCATTGCGGGTCTGTGATAGTGTGTTGTTCTTAACGACGCTTGAGTAAGCGAGCAGAGTTGTAAGTATTTCTACAGCGATGTATTAAATATTAAGTCGTAACATGTTTCAGTGTTCTGATTTCTAATTTCCGATTTCTGAATCCTATTTGTTTGTACATTTGGCTAGTAAATGAAGACCGATGTAAAAGGAATTTCATCGTCCTTTTCCATTGGCCGAACTTCGGACCGTTCACACGATGAATAATACCGTGTCTAATTCTAATGGTACATTTTAATTTCTTTTACACAAAAGAACATCCATGCCTTAACAGTTAACGAAACCTTGGTTCGAACACCTAAAACGCCCCCTTTAATTTTTCTATTTTTAATTATTGTTATAACTAACATGGGTTTACGCACAACCCCAACCACCAAACTGGTCGATTTGAAAGTTCTCTGCTTACAACACCAACAACGAACAGTTATCTCATCCAGTTTAAAATAACAACGAAAGTTAAGACAAGTATAGATAACACATCAGCGTTGCCAATCTTATAATTTAAGAACTTGCAATGTTTGAAATTCTCCCTGGGGTTACTGGTAACCCCTCTTAGCGTTCCATTGTTAGTTATGAAAAATGTTGTTTCTACCTAACATAGTTCCTTAGTTATGAAACATGTTGTTTCTATCTAACATAGTTCCTTAGTTATGAAAAATGTTGGTTCTATCTAACATAGTTCCTTAGTTATGAAAAATGTTGGTTCTATCTAACATAGTTCTTTTGTTATGAAAAATGTTGTTTGTATCTAACATAGTTCCTTAGTTATGAAAAAATGTTGTTTCTACCTAACATAGTTCCTTAGTTATGAAACATGTTGGTTCTATCTAACATAGTTCCTTAGTTAAGAAAAATGTTGTTTCTATCTAACATAGTTCCTTTGTTATGAAAAATGTTGTTTGTATCTAACATAGTTCCTTAGTTATGAAAATGTTGTTTCTACCTAGCATAGTTCCTTAGTTATGAAAGATGTTGTTTCTACCTAACTTAGTTCCTTAGTTATGAAAAGTGTTGTTTCTATCTAACATAGTTCCTTAATTACGAAAAATGTTGTTTCTACCTAACGTCGTTCCTTAGTTATGAATTCCACCTAATATATTGCCTTAGTTACGAAAAAATGTTGTTTCTACCTGACGTATTTCCTTAGTTATGGAAAAATGTTGTTTCTACGTAACATAGTTCCTTAGCTTTGAAAAATGTTATTTCTACCCAACATAGTTCCTTAGTTATGAAAAATGTTGTTTCTACCTAACATAGTTCCTTAGTTATGAAAATATGTTGTTTCTACCTAACATAGTTCTTTAGTTATAAAAAATGTTTTTTCTACCTAACATAGTTCCTTAGTTATGAAAAATGTTGTTTCTACCTAACATAGTTCCTTAGTTACAATAACAAACTATTGTATTTGCTTCTACTTAAAGAAGTTCATTAGATATCAAAAACTGACTACTTCGTTACCAATAAAGTAAATATACACTACTTTCAACACACCCTGTCTTTTATCCTCATTCGTTGTGAGTTATTATATAAAGAAAATAGACATTATTTTTTAACGCACCTTGTCTTGTATCCTCATTTGCCGCGAGTCAACGTAGGTACAAATGTATATGACTTTTGGGACATACTGTTTGGTCAGACGTATTAATCACCTACATGTGTATGTATTGATGTTGTGTGGAATTTTTCTGCAAACAACATATAATGTTTGTCTGCTAGTGATAAATTACTCATGTACTCATGTAATGGGGTAATGTCATTGATAAATTGATTGATTGATTGACTTGCTGTTTTAATTCCACTTTATGTACAGTAAGGCTAATTGGGACTGGACCTACAATTTAAAGTGGGATCCGAACCACTTGTGCCTCCACCGGGTATCGAACCCGGGACTCCTTTATTACAAGGCGACGACGCTACCACTGCGCCATCGAGGAGGCCCATCATTGATAAATTATCTTGTTTGTGACAACTAAGTGGACTTGTATATGACCTTTTAGTTTTCCTCTACGTGCGTGATCTTTTATACTTGGTGTGTCATTATTGGATTTTTCCTCTACGTGCGTGATATTTTATACTTAGTGTGTCATTAGTGGCAATTTTCCTCTATGTGCATGAACTTCTGAGTTCAAGGTTGTTGTTAATGGTCTGAGGTATGAATCACCTACACGTGCCTGCTGCTATTTCTAGAAATTGTTCAAGGTTGGATATTGATATTTCCATTTGCAGTCTAAAATGCAAGCTTTGTGAGAATATTGTCCAAAAGCACTTTGCATGTTTCTGCCTTTTCCTCTGAGAGACTTTGGAGACATTGAAATATATTTACCCAGCAGAACACTACAAGTATATATTACCAAAAACATTATATACCTGGTTTCAGAGAAACTAAAGTAAAAACTTCTCTTAAGATAAAACTGTTGAATACCAGATCTCTGAACATTTAACAAGATCTAAATTAATATGTCTAATTATATATACTGGGTGTCCCACTTAAAAGTGGTACGCCTAACATTCATTCTGGCGTTCACAAATAAATGGGTGGAATCAGATTAATGTAGTTGCCTACACTGAAATATCGCATTACTTGAAGTCACACGTAATTGCTGAGTTGCGTTCGACAGTTTAAAAGTGATTGTTTGCGGAGATTGTTGTGCAAAAGTTTGCGGAGAAATGGTGCAGTTTGCAATTGAACACCGGATAGATATTGTTGAATTTTACATAAAGACAGGGTCCATTAAAGAGACTAAAGAAATGTTTGTGGCGAAATACGTCGGTATGAAGCCTCCCACAACCAATGCAATTCAAAAGATGTATAACAATTGGAGGACTACAGGATCCGTTAGTAATGTTTTGATGAAGAAGTGTCCCACAGTGAAGACCCCGGTGGTAATAGTAAGAATTCGCAGTAACATATTGAGAAGCCCCAAGAAATCGATACGAAGATTATCTCAACAAGTTGGTGTATCCCGCACAACATGCCATCGTGTACTAAAAGAGCTCCATTTCCGACCATTTCGTGTGACCGTAGTTCATGAATTGAAAGAACCAGACAAAGTTAAACGAGTTACTTATTGCAACTGAATGTTATCTTCGATTGCTGATGGTTACTTGGATCATATGCTCTTCTTCATGACAGATGAAGCTTGGTTTCATCTTTCTGGTTACATCAACTCACAGAATTGTAGATTTTGGTCACAGGATAACCCACACGTCGTGCATGAGGAACCTCTTCACCCAGAGAAGATAGGCGTTTGGTGTGCAGTGTTGGGAACACGCATTATCGGACCAATTTTCTTTGAAGAGACTATCAACAGCGAAAGATATCTGCAGATATTTGAGTCGTTCTATGCACAGTTAACAGAAAATGAAAAAAGACACGGCGTCTTTCAACAAGATGGTGCCACTGCCCACACCTCGAACCAGAGTATGACCCGTATAAGTGAAGTGTTTCCCGAAAACAGGCTTGTCAGCAAAAACCTTTGGGCTCCGCGATCGCCGGACTTAACATATTGTGATTTTTATTTATGGGGAGCTCTGAAAGGAAAAGTGTACGCTAATAACCCTCATACGATAGACCAACTGAAAGAGAACATCACAAACGAGATAAATAACATCTCCCCTGAAGAACTACGACGTGTTTCTGAGAACATTGTACTGCAAGCGCAGCGATGCCTGGATGCTGGTGGATGGCATTTTCAGCATTTTTTATAAACCAGACAGTTTTACAGTTTTACACAGTAAGTGTACCTAACCTAACATAAGATGTGAAAATGTAATTATATGATGACACATGTCTAGAAACTCTGTAGTATTTACATATGAAAAAACAATTCAACTAGTATTTGCAACACACCACTATTTTGAGTGTTCTGAAAATTTATCACATACTATTCTAGTTAAATATAGTGTAATTAGATTGCTTGAAGAGCTGGTATACAGAGTCTCAGTCACTGTAGAAGCTCTAAAGCTCAATATTGCCACGATTAGTTTGTATGGTCTCTCTCTATATATAAATACTAGTACCCAGCAAAATCTATATATAATAACCAATTCCCAAAATAGTTACCTATTCTTGATACACTTAAGCATAGATTATGGAGGCACAAGTGTTCGGATCCAACTTTAAACTGTAGGTCCCGTCCCGATTAGTCTTACTGTGCATAAAGTGGACTCAAAACAACAAATCAACATGCAACAACAATGAACATTAAGCTTAGATTAGTTTCTATTCAATTTTTAAAAGTGCTTGTGCTAAATATATTATATCCAAGTGAGATTGAAATATTGACACCCTGTTGAGTTGTAGTATATCCAGAAAAAAAATATAAATACCAAATAAAAACAATGGCAAATCCCTTTATTAAAACTAAATGCCACAATTGTGGTAAATTCATATCTAAAACAAATTTGTCAAAACATCGGCCAATGTGCACTGGTCAACCAAAAATCCTATATTACCAACCCAACCCTGTCCCTATTGTGGAAATCATATTAGTATACCTAATATGAACAGACATAAGAAAAGTTGAGAATCTCAACCATCAACCAGCCAGTCCAATCCTAGAAAAAGAGAAGCTGATATAGCTCCAACTGATGGCTCCGAACCAAAACAAAGTAGATCTATATGCCTTATGAGACAGAGTTTGAGCATACCAGCTTTCGGTGGTCGACTCAATGATTACTCCTTTAAATCAGAGCCATGCTGTGATATTAACAATTTCTTGAAGAACATAAAATCTTCAATAATAGAACTCTTGAGAAATGAACTTAAAAATGAATCTATCAAGTTTAATACTACTCTATCCTCTGAATATGATAAACCTGATGAAACACATAATATATTCTGCCATTGTTCCTAGACCCAGACACTATATTTGACTAATATAGATAATTTGGAGCAAATCTATGCCCAGCTTATAGGCACATTGCTCACAAAACATGATGAATTTGAGGCCAAAGGATCTGGTTGGAAATTGTGCGGGAGTCCACACAAATTGGAACTGAAAGTAAGTCAATTCTCACCCTTTTCTGCTTCTATCTATGTCCCTCTTCCAGTAGATATTCAAAATAAAAAAGTAGTGGTCAATATAAAAAATGATGATAAGTGTTTTCTGTGGTGTGTCTTGGTAAAACTTTACCCAGTTCATTGTGAAAACAATCCATAGCGAGTTCATCATTATATACAGTATGAGACATAGTTTCAGCATGTTATGTCGGGTATCCAGTATCCTGTTGCTATATCTGATATAACAAAATTTGAAAAACAGGCTAAATAACTCTTGCCAATCAATGTGTATGCCTATACAGAAAATTATTTTGTATATCCCCTCAGAATAAGCTCCAACAATAATGATAATGCTACTGTCATCAATGTGTCACTTATTTCAGACGACAAAAATTTCCATTACTGTCTTATTCGCAATCTCTCTCGTCTGGTTAGAAGTCAAGCAACCAAGCATAAAGGGGAATTCAAGATTTGTCATAGGTGTTTAACCCCATTTGATAATCGTATTCAACAGAACTATAGCAAATTCAATAATTCAGAAATTGCTATCCAGAAACTTGAAGAGCACAAACTATGCTGTGGTGAGAACAAGTCTGTGCGTAGGATTATGTCCAAACAAAAAGAGGTTGATAAATTCAAACAACGCAAGGCCCTGTTGGAGCATCCAGATATAATAATAGCAGATTTTGAGGCACTTCTCAAACCAATCAACTATTCAGACCCTGAAAACGCTTCGACAACACCTTATCAGCTTAATAAGGTTTGTAGTTATGGTTATGTAGTTATGTGGCGTAATTCATCAAAACCCAATGAGCCTTATGTATACCGAGGACCTGATGCTGTTAAACACTTTTTTCCCAAAAAATGAAGGAAGAGGTAAGGGAAATTGGTATGGTATTATCTGTGTCAAAACCAAGAATACCATTATCTGCTGCCGAAGAGCAATCATATGATGCAACTGAAATCTGCCCACATTGCAATTCATATTTTACAGATAATAATAAGAAAATTCATAACCATGACCATTTCACAAGGGAAAATTTGGAGATTTTACGCAATAATTGCAATCTCAAAATGCAGAGAGAGAAATGTGTCCCCATAATCTTAGATAATGGCAGTAGATATGATTTTCACCATTTGGTTAGGCATGTCAATTATGATACAGAGAGCATAGAAGTCCTAGCAGAAAATCAAGAGAGATACATCAGTCTCAGAAAAAACAGTAAAGATTCCTGGTGGTGACACTATTAAGATGGGATTCCTGGACTCGATGCGTTTCCTCTCTGCTGGCCTGGATGCTCTTGCCAGTAAATCTATCTGATGACCAGTTTCAAATCACAACCAATAGTTTTCCTGGCTTGGGCATAGAACACATTTGACAAAAATTGCCCTATCCTATGAATATGTGGATGACCATACTAAATTTGATGATGAATCTCTTCCTCCTCTCAAGGAGATCTACAGCCAACTCAGAAATAAGAATATCACAGTTCAAGATCACTATCATGCACAACTAATGTGAGAGAAATTAGGGTGTAGGACCATGGGAGACTATAATGATGCATATCTAAAATTGGATGTGACAATCCTTGCTGATGGATTCCAAGCTTTTAGAAAATTGTCCATGAATTTCTATGAATTGGCCCCTGCAAATCTTTACAATCTCCCAGCTTGGTCATCTATGTTGCTCAAAACAAAAATCGAACTGAAGCAATTTCAGATGTGCATATGCTTCTTTTTATAGAAAAAGCTATACGTAGGGGCATGGTACAGTGTCTCTCAAAAGTTTTAGGACAACGACATTTTAAACTAGGCAACCAAAATTACGCAAGGCGCTTCTGGGTTGCATGTAAAGTTAGGTTCAATTTCAGAATTCCCATATGCACAATGCATATTTATGAAATACGCGAAAGGAATAAAACCAAGTACTATTGTATAAAACTCTAAAAAAATATCTGTATTACATTTGTCGCAAACAAGAAATACTGAAAGAAAGAAAATCTATTTTCTAGTATTTCATCGCTCATGAGTCTACACAAAGGTAAAGAAAAGAGAGGAAACGAGAAGGGACAACAAGTGAGAGAAGAAAGGAGAGAGCGAAAGGGGAAGAGGAAATGTAAAGGAGGGCAGAAATGATAGGACAGATGTTGATAGGGGAAGTAATGAGGAGAAAGGGAAAAGATGCGAGGAGAGATGAGGAAAATGAAGCAAACAGGATAAGAGAGGAGGGAAGGAGAGAAGAGGAGAGGAGAGGAGAAGTTTTGAGAGGAGAGGAGGAGACGAGAAGAGGGGAGTTGGGAGTAGAGTAAAAGAGAGAATATGAGAAGAACGAAAAGAAGAGGAGAAGAGTGCAGTGGAGTCGGAAATCTAAGACAGGAGAGGAGATAAGAGGATTGGAGAATAATGGGATGTAGACAAAAGGCGAGAACAGGAGGGAAGGCGATATGACATATGAGCAGAGGAGAAGAAGGGTAGAGAACAAGGAAAAAGAGAGAAGAGAAAGGAGACGAGAGGAGAGATAAGGTATTTGTAGAAAATATCGTCTCAGAGTCAAGAATTGATACATTGATCAAAATATCGATATGAAACATTCAATAATATTTTTAAATAAATTGGAGAATTTATTAGATCGGTGCGAAATGTATTTTGGCTGAGACGATAGTGAGATAAAATCTGCCACTTAAGATCTTCGATTCTACCTGCGATTATACCACTAAAAACATGAATGTAATTATCATATTTATAAGAATTATCCAATTTTTCTCCACTTCTCAGTTCGTTGAAATGCAGGTTTTGTTATTTACCTTTCTCCTCCCCCCATCGTTAATTCCAAAGAGAATCATTCCGTTTCACACTGCGTGGACAATGAACTCAATGGGATATGTTTAAAACTTACGAATATTTTCTGCCACGGGAGGGATTTGAACATACGACCATCAGGTTAACAATCTACAACAGTAACCAATACCCTACAAACTTTCGATCTTGAGAATAACTAGGAGGAGCTGACCAAAGCGAAATGTAGATGCAACTCTCCTCCTGCACGTAATGTGCAAAGAATACTTGTTTGTAACAAAGAAATCGAAGGTAGTACGAATCGGCGCAAACATTTTATGGAGAATAACACATGATGAAAACTTTTCATTCTATATCTGCGGAGGTATCCTTGCATTGAACTGGAGTGGGGAAAGGGGCAAAATTAGTTTTTCCTTTGAAGCAGTACACAATTATCGTTAGAGTATCATATACGTAAAAATATCCCTTTGAATATGTTTCAATTTGTTTATTTAATTCCAGATGCAGAACAATGTAGCCACTCTACATTGCTATTACAAATAATGTTTCAAGAGGGGAATTAAAAAAATAAAACGTCGTAAGGAGACTCGAACTTTGGACCGCTAGATGCCCAGTCGGGAACTCTAAGCACTACACCACGACTTTACCTTCCGTTCAAACAACAATTTTTATATATTCAGTCATTCCAGAATTGTGAATGTCGTTGGATATTCATTTAGTTGAACTTTTAATTTAATTTTGAATTGCTTTTATTGTATTAGCAGCTATCATCGAGATAAAGTTTCGATGTGATGAAGAAAAACGAGAATATTGTTAGCTGTTGTGAGAAGTGGAGAAAAATTGGATAATTCTTATAAATATGATAATTACATTCATGTTTTTAGTGGTATAATCGCAGGTAGAATCACAGATCTTACGTGGCAGATTTTATCTCGCTCTCGACTCAGCAAAATACATTTCGCACCGATCTAATAAATTCTCCAATTTATTTTAAAATATTATTGAATGTTTCATGTCGATATTTTGATCAATGCATCAAATCTTGACTCTGAGACGATATTTTCTACAAATTCCTCATCTCTCCTCTCGTCTCCTTTCTCTTATCTCTTTCTCCTTGTTCTCTACCCTTCTTCTCTTCTGCTCATATGTCATATCGCCTTCCCTCCTGTTCTCGCCTTTGTCTACATCCCATTATTCTCCAATCCTCTTATCTCCTCTCCTGTCTTAGATTTCCGACTCCACTGCACTCTTCTCCTCTTCTTTTCGTTCTTTTCATATTCTCTCTTTTACTCTACTCTCAACTCCCCTCTTCTCGTCTCCTCCTCTCCTCTCAAATCTCATCTTCTCCTTTCCTCCTATCTCCTTCCCTCCTCTCTTCTCCTCTTTGTTTCATTTTCCTCATCTCTGCTCGCATCCTTTCCCTTTCTCCTCATTACTTCTCCTATCCACATCTGTCCTATAATTTCTTTCCTCTTTTATTTTTTCTCTTCCCCTTTCGCTCTCTCTTTTCTCCTCTCACTTGTCCCTTTTCGTTTCCTCTCTCCGCTTTTAGTTTGAATACTAGAAAATCGATTTTCTTTCTTTCAGTAAGTATTTCTTATTTGCCACAAATGTAATACAGATATATTTTTTTAGAGTTTTATACAATAGTACTCGGTTTTATTCCTTTCACGTATTTCATAAATATGTATTGTGCATTTGGAAACCCTGTATTTGAGCCTAACTCTACACGCTATCCAGCAGCGCCTTACGTAATTTTGGTTGCCTAGTTTAAAATGTCGTTGTCCTAAAATTTTGAGAGACACTGTACAATGCACACAGAGATATGCAAGGACCAACAATACACATATGACAGAAGAATATATTCCCAGTGAACCCTCCAGCTACATATTCTATGTTGATGTAAATAATTTGTATGGTCATTCCATGATGCAGAAACTCCCCTATGGTGGTTTTGAGTGGATGTATCCCAAATCAATAGATGATATACAATGTGTTGATGGCACTGAGTATGGTTTCTTTGCTGAGGTGGATCTTGATTTCCCTTATGATTGGCACTATCAGTTTTCTGATTTGCCACCAGCTGCTGAGTTCAAGTGTTCACCTGAATCAAAACAGAATAAGCTTCTGATGACTCTTGAATCTAAAGAGAGATATGTCATTAATAATATATATAATAATCTCATTTTCTTGATAGGGAAGGGGGGTTAGTATAGTTCAAATTCGAAAAGTTCTAAGATTCAAGCATTCAGAGTGGTTAAAGCCTTATATTGAAACCAACACAAGACACAGAACAGAAGCCACTTCAGATTTGGATAAGGATTTCTACAAACTAATGAATAATTCTGTCTTTGGTAAGACCATGGAGTATATTAGGAAATATGTAAATGTGAGGCTGGTCTCTGATCCAGAAAATGTAATAAATTGGTGACAGATCCAAAATTCAAATTGAGAACAAAATATTATGAAGATTTGTCACTCTTTCAAATGGAGAAGCCATGGATCAAATTTGACAAACCTATATGTGTGGGAGCTGCAGTTCTGGATATGTCTAAGCTACACAAGCTGCAGCTTCACCATGATACAATGAAACTTTTTTATAAAAATAGCCTTTTCCTTCTATATATGGATACAGATAGTTTTGTATATCATATTGAAATACCTAATCTGTATGACGATATAAAACACCCTGAGTTGCTTGATTATTTTGATACATCTTCATATAATCCTAGTTTTAGTATTCCTTCCCACAACAAAAGTGTGCCGGGCAAACTAAAGGATGAGAAAAGTAATGACATTATTAAAGAGTTTTTTGGATTGCGAGCTAAGATGTATGCAATTAGATCAGAGGGAGACACTATCAAAAAGGCCAAGGGAGTGCGTAAAACCATAGTATAGAACACACTCTCCTTTGATGATTATTACGACTCTCCAACAACGAAGTATCCCAAACTGAGGAAGGAGAGGGGAATCCAAAGTGTTGATGACATATTGATTACAAATTAAGTGAGAAAAATTGCCCTGGATTCAGAGGACGACAAGAGACATATTCTCTCATGTGCGATACACACATTACCATGGGGTCACTTTTGCCTGAGAGATAGCAACCAATGTGATATTTTCCAATAAAAATATGCAATGGATCTGTTTGGGTTTAGAAAATAAGCTCTCGAAGTGCCTCTTCAGACAGCCCCACCAAATCTCATTGATCTCTTGTCTAAACTAAATGGACTGCTAATTATCCAACTGAACAGTATCCAAACAGAATATAATGATGACACTGGTAAAATATTTTATATCTTTAATAACAATCTAAATTATTACAAATTCCCCATTGGTGGGAAACTACAATTCACCATACATCCTGAGAACGAGGGTGAGACACAAATATTTACTGGGAGTAATATCTATCGTATCAAATATGATAAGATGGATACTGCCACCACATATGATATATTTGCAAATGATTGTCTGTATATAGAGTTGCCGGAAGATTACGACAAGCTTATACCTCTGTTCTTGGAATTGAAAATGAATTATCCTATAATAAACAATCATCACCAAAATGCCTAATGATATTTTTGGTTCACATCACACAATGGTCACAGTGATGAGATTGAAAACACTCCGAGAAAACACTCTTCACCATACAAAGAAAAGTTGGTGTGTACAGAGCAGTTCAAATACAAATAGCATCTTGGGATAATAACACCAACAAATATAAAATACATGAGGATGAACAATTGTCTGTTTTTGATGTTGAAACTGATGACCAATTATTATTTGTAGTCAAACAATTTGTATCCTGAGGATAATCCTTTTTATGTAATCTTCTCTCACCAAACTCAATGTCTAGACATGATATAGTCAATGAAACGAATATCTGTGGTAACAAAAGGAATTGATGATCTATGGCAAGCAGATCTGGTTGAAATAAGCAGAGGAAATTTGAAAAATTTGCATAAAATAAATCATGGTTTTAAGTATTTGCTTACTGTAATAGACACTTTTAGTAAATATGCTTAGGCTGTTCCTCTGAAATCTAAAACAGAGACTTGTGTCACTGAGGCCTTTTAATTTTTTTCTTTCAGCAAGGCAGAATACCCCTTTACTTACAGGCAGAGGAGAAGAATTTTACAATTCTATATTTACCAAATTAATGAACCATCATAATATTCAGCATTATGCTACATATAGTGATTTGATACCCAGCATAATTGAACAATTTAACAGAACACTAAACATTCATATGTGGAAGCAATTCAGTTTACAGGGTAACTATAAGTGGGTGACAATTTTATCTGATCTTGTTCCTAATTACAATAATTCTATACATAGAACCATATATATGCAGCCTGCTGAGGTGACCAAATCTGACGAGGTACAATTCATTTCCACTGTTTACTGTCTCACATATCAACCCACAACTAAGAAACCCAAGTACAAAATAAGAGATCAAGCAAAAGTTATCAAATTCAAACACCATTTTGAAAAGGGTTTCACTAAAAATTGGAGTACAGAGTTGTTAACTGTGGTTCACGTTTTACCAGGGAACAGGCATATATATATAATAAAAGACAATTCCGAATGAAATATTGAATGAAAGATTTTATGAAGAGTAACTTAGCAAAACTAAATACCCACATTCATTTCTTATTGAGAAAGTATTACGTAAAAAATACAATAAGGTATTGGAAAAATGGCTGGATCTTCCAGAAAAAAGGTCGATCAACGCAGGCCAGGTGATTCTATGACAGCAACATGGACTGTGGTCAGACGTTTGCCTGATTTACTAGAAACTAGAAAAAAATGGCGAATTGCTCCGTGACAATATTCGGTGCCTCCTTGTAGGTCCATCTGGTTGTGGGAAAACTACACTTCTTGTAGATAATTTTCTGCTTGCTCCCACTTGGTTAGACTGGAAGAATAGACACCTGTATGTGTTCTCAAAAAGTTTGGAGCAACCCAAATACCAGCAGCTTATGAAACTGTATGAGGGACTGGGTATAGCTACTTTTGGATCGGAAATAAAGCCATTTGACCATTGTCACGAAAACTTAGTTGTAGTCTTTGATGATGTGATTTTGGAAAATCTAAATGAAATTCGTAATTTTTTTCACTCAGGGCCGTCACAGGGGAATATATTGCTTTTATCTGACTCAGACTTATTCCAAGATTCCCAAACAGTTACTTTGGGAAAACACAAATTTAATTTGTCTGTTTCGTCAGCACCACATTAATCTTAAAACATCTATATGATGACTATGTAGGAGGAGATTTAAACTATAGTCAATATTCAAAATTCTGCTCTTGTTGCTGGAACAGAGATGATTTTGGATTTGCTGCAATTGATATGACTCGAAAACCAAACAATGGAAAATATAGAAATAAAATTAACAATTTTATAAATGTTGAATCAATGTAAGATACGTTGTGACGTTATAAATAACCTCTAAACAAAATGACAAAACATAAAATTGAAAACAATCTGAATTTGCGTGACTGTCTGGCCAAAAGATTTAAAGGCTGGAAATCCAAGAATCGAGAATACTATGAACAGCACAAGCGTCAAGACCAACCAATTATTGATGCCATTAGCAGTCTTTGTAAGGAAATTAAGGATGTCACAGAACAATATAGGGATCTCATATAAGAGCTAGTGCCTCTTGGTGCTAGAAATTAAGCAGAATTTCCTCCTACACCACTATCCAGTATTCACACTCCTCTAGTACCCCAGCACCACCTACTAAGACCATAGGAGAACCTGATAAAATTGAGTTGGGTCCCTTGTCAAGAGATTACCTGAGTACTGGGGAATTTGACAAAGATGAGGTGTTTGGACTATATCCAGCCATAGCGCATAACGAGGGAGTGGTTTGGATAATTGGAAAATCTAGAGTCACATTTAAAGGGCATGATGTGAAAATTAATTTGAGTGAAAAAATATCTGATCCAGATATCCTGGTACTGTGGGACTGTGGAAACTCATCACCAAGAAACACCCCAGAGATTATCAGATGAAGATTACCAGAGTTACTCAGAAATTTTGATACTGTTTGATGCTCTGTACCAAAATAATGATGCCAGTCAGAGCAGAGTTAAATCTTGCGGGGGGATACAAGAATCTGATCAAACCTATATGGAACCAACTCAAAACTGGTAGTGGCATCAAACGCTACAATACTCTACCCAAAGAGTTCGTGTGGATGGATGATGTGAGAGAACTCATAGATAGATTGTTGGTCACAATAATTTCCTTCATGAAAAAAATAGGCATTGTGGATATGATTAGTGCTAAACTAACCAATTTTATTGTAAATGATAGTAAAGGCATAGGATACTTAATTGAAATTATCAATACTCTACCCCCAAGTTTTGGAAGGGTCAGAGTTTGCTTAATGACATCATCAACAAACTTCCTTTTGACATGCACTTACCTGGTTACCAATACTGTGGTCCAGGGACTAAACTAGAACAGCGACTGGAAAGAGGAGACAGAGGAATCAATCCTTTGGATACAGCTTATAAAGACTATTATATTGCATGCTATACTCACACTAATCTTGGTAATCGTCATGAAGCTGATCAAAAATTGGAGTAAGCAGTATTTGGAAGACTAATCAGCAAAGATGCTTGATTAGGTGAAAAAATAGCAGCATTAGGTACAACAATTGTCATGAATACAAAACAAAAATTAGGGTAAGGACTATATTTCTAAATATACAGGGTGTCATTTTAATGGCGCCCATGGACCACGGAAACGTATCGAAGACATCGACACAAACAACTTTTCTCAGTAACATTTATGTCGTTGGTTCATCCTTTCGGCGCTACAGTCGTTCAAAAAAGCCACTTTTGCCGCCTGAATGCTGGCAACCACACACAACATTTGATTGCATTTGTGACGTCATATCCCGTCGTGAAGCTATGCGTTCCATGGTTGCCAGGAACACACATATTCTGTGTGTGCTACAATCAACCACATTATGTACCGTAAAAAAAACACGAGAAAACACGTTATGAAACCTAACAGGAAGTAAACAAACGATACGAAAAATGGTAGAAAGGAAATATAATTCAAGTGGAAGTGGTAATATCGAATTTTGTGTCAGCTTACATGTCAAAATATTTGCAAATCTAGTTACCAAGTTGGCATCTACAATTTTATCTATCCACTTCGTCCTTCTGATACTAGTGTTCTGTGACACAATGAACAGATGACAAAATAGAAATGAAATTACTCAAAATTCCAGAGGTAAGCAACATATAATACGTATAATGTATATTCAGGGCCTTATGAGTCAAGTGACTAAAATGGTTCAAAATACAGGGATATATGTAGTAGTAATACAAGCTCTCCGACGATTGTGTTTATCTATGCACCGGATACACATGTAATAGTTTGCAAATGTGAACATGGCAGTACATTAGCTACTGATTCATGATTAGATTGTTACTGTGGTTGTATGTGTTTTAGCCGTAATGTAACAACGTGGACCTGGGATACTTCCTTTATCAGCATAAAAGTACCACAAGGCATCTGGACACAAACCTGTAGATATCAACCTTGGAACGACATTTGCAAATATTTGACATGTAGCTGGGCGCAAAAGGCCACATGTAAGCTGTAAGTCCAATAAAATGTATTCTTTTTTATATTTGATATGTAGGCTGAGACGAAATCCGATATTGACACTTCATTTTGAATACGTTTTTACCATTTCTCATATCGTTGGTTCACTTTCCCCTGAGATGACTGCTGACCTTCTGGCTGGTAGGCTATGGTGTTCAGTCTACTGGACGCGTTTCTCGCTTCGTTTTACAGTTAATAATGTGGTTGGTAGTTTGTCATTTTTCACAAAATGTATGTGTGCCTTGCAACCCTGCCGTGCGCTGTTTCGCCTCAGGAAATGACGTCTAACATACGATCAAATGTTGTGTTGGGTTGCCAGCATCCAGCGGCAAAACTGCCTCTTTGAACGGCTGTAGCGTCGAATCGACGCACCAACGAGAAAAATGTTACGGAGAAAAGATGTTTGTTTTGAGGTCTTCTATACGAATCTGTGGTCCGTGGGCGTCATTAAAATGACACCCTGTATTTATAAATAACCATAATCATAAAACCTAAAGGTATTGTATACCAAGTACCTTATTCGGATCTGAAATCTATGAGATCCTTAGGCAGTCTCCTCACCCAAAAACAACAGGAGAAGAAGAAATCTCTTTTGAGTAGGGGTCAGGAATTAAATTAACTCTCAGCACACCTCAGTTAAAAGGATTACAGAGTTCCAGAAAAAAGACACACACTGGTGGTTTCATATTCAGTATTCCAGCCATCCTAGCAACTCTGGGTTTCGTGGGGAGTCTAGCAGGGGTTATTGATGCAAAAAAGAACAACGCTGAACTAGAAGAGCAGAAGCGTCACAATCTAGCAATGGAAAGAAAGGGCAAGTGCATTAATACTCTGAGAAAATATAATTTAAAAAAGAGAAAACACTCTCCTACTTCGATATTGAAAATTTAATTAAGTTACTAACAATTAATCACTTCACAGGTGTTTTCATGTCAGATTCCCTACCCATTAAGGGACCATATAAAAGAAGTGTGGTGTAGTCAATTTGGATAGTTTCAAAAATCAAGACATTCACTGGAGCTGTTATTACAAACCAGCTAACACTGCTTTTGTTTTTGATTGTTTTGGTGGAATATCACCATTGGTTTTAGTCAGTTATCTTAATACTCATAATCTCTATTATAGTGACGAATGCATCCAGGGTTTCAATGATGTAAATTGTAGCCACCTATGTGTTTCAATTCTGGCCTTCCTATCTATAATAAATAACCAATAAATTGAACATTTATATTAGAAATAAAAGATAAAAAGAGGTGTATGGGTTCGAAAACCGGTCTTACGTTAATTAGGCATGGAATGTTCACTTATATAAAAGAGGTAAATGTACCAACTTAATTAAGACACGGGATTATTTATCGTGTCGACGGTCCAAGAGTTCGGCCAATGGATTGAGACACAAACGTTTGCAATGCATTAGTCTTCATTTACGAGTTAAAATTATTACTACAAAAAGGAATCAGAAATCAAGACACTGAACACTGAAACATGTTATGACATAGTATTTAATGCACTGCTGTTGACATACTTACAACACCTTGTCACTCGCCTACACAAGCACCATGTGAACAAAACACTATCGTTTACCCATAAGCCCTTGGGTAAAAACAATTTAGCAGCGCAGACCGCTGATGGTCGATGTTGCACGTAAACACTAGTCTTTACTCGAGCACCATTGTCTAACAAGTTAAAAAGTTAAGGTTGAAATCTCAAAGCTAGGAATCTAGACTTTGTCAAGAGAGGAGAAAATAAATTCCTCTCCGACCTGCAAAGGTGCTGAAAACAGTCTGAATGTCAATTGGTGGACTGTGTATGTCGAACTGTGTATCTCAAGTCCCTTCTTCCTCTTTTTCTTCTTTCCCGGAAGAATTGTTCCTTTTCTCTATTGGTCGTCGAACTTTTAACTCTTCCCACACGTGGTCATGTTTACACTGAAGAGGTGAGAATCGCATACTCTGAAGGGCGTGAAGGGAGATAATCGCGTAGCACAAAAACACAATAACACCTTGTCTGAGAGCTGATCTCGAGAACGAAAAGTACCTCGTTCTAATTAATTTTTATTGCTCACAACTCGGACACTTCCTTAAAGTTATGCCTTTTGTGGCTGTCTAAACTTCACTGAGGCGAAGAGATACGAAGAGATATTTTCGGGCAGGGTTGTAGTTCAAGATCCCATATTATTAACCCTTGTCACTTCACTGTCACTGAGCCAGACTGATCGGCGCGATCGTAGAAGTTATGACGTCTCCTCGAGCCTGCTATGTGTAGAACAATTGTCTCGATTCTGAGCCGGACCAGCTGCGAACTCCCTTGAGAACAGAGGGTCCTTGTTTGGGACGAGGGTGAGAGTCTTCGTTGAGGGTTTTAAATTTTTAAATGCCTGAAGTTCCGTGATTAGCTGCACGCAGAACTCTAATTGATTGTGACGTGAGCCGAATGTGGACTGGATGGATATGAGAGTTTATTGCGGGACACACTGGCTTCTTTTTCTCGAAGTAGGGGCGGTGATATATGCAAGGCTTCATGGGAAAGAATGCTGGTTTCTTGAGACAGCTGTCCTTTTCTCAGAGAGCAAAAAAATGAAATCTTGGGGGGAATGCGTAGGAAGACCGATGGTAATGGTATTTCGTAATGGTAATTGGTACATCGGTTATAGATTTTCAGAAGGCACCGTAGCATCTGAAGCATCATGGGAGTGGTTCATCCCACCAGTGAGATTTCAGTATTGAAACTCAGCTTACACAATGATATTATCTATCCTAAATCTATAGCTCTCCGTGCTTTCTACGGTATGTATCTTATTGCCAATATCACAGAACACAATAATGGGTTTGCAGTAGGCAATGAATAAATTATTATCACTTTTGGTCAGTATAATCTATCAACATTACAAGCTTATCTGCCTAGAGGAGTGTTACTATCACAAAACTCTGTTACACACAGAGTGGAATTGGTTTCTGCAACTGAAACAGTTTATCTGGGTACACTCTAAACTACTGGGTTTCGAGAACAACACCAAACTTGAGCCTGCCATCCAACACATAGGTGGCAATATTCTTAAATTTTTGGCCATAGAGACTCTAAATATACATTTTAATATAGCAGAAGAGATGATTACTAATTCTGATGGAAACATAGTCAGTCACAAACAAACTGGAATTATAGTAATTTTCAAATCAAATTCCGAATTCATGGAGTCAATCATCTACACATCCTCCTCGCCAATCTATTTTCCAGTATCTCACAATCGCAAAAAACACATAGAGTTGGTGGTAACCAATGAAAAAGGTGAAGTGGTAGATTTTGCTGGTGCCTCCACAACAGCAATCCTAGAAATTAATATATAAAATAACCATTAACATGGAGGATATTGAGAATTACGAATTGCAGTCTTTCCCTCCCAATCGTCGTACTTTTGATAATCTCAACGAACCAAATCTGGAGATTGAATGTGACGTATACGTTGGTGACAGCCTTATACATCCTCACAGGGCTGATTTGTATATCAAATTTGAAGTGGTAAAAATTGAGAATGGTGACGCATTTCCCTCTGGTGCAAATATAAAACTAGTAGATAATTTTGTGCCACACTTGTTCTTTCAAGTGGAAATCAGAAAACACGGTACTGTGATAGATTGTGTAGACTATCTAGGGATCACTTCTACTGCCATAGGACCACTAAAATTTTCCAAAGTAGATGCAACCTATTACCAGGCAGGGGGATTTGAATTAGGAACCAAAATCCTAACAAGAAGCCACAAGAAGTGGTAGATTTTGCTGGTGCCTCCACAACAGCAATCCTAGAAATTAATATATAAAATAACCATTAACATGGAGGATATTGAGAGTTACGAATTACAGTCTTTCCCTCCCAATCGTCGTACTTTTGATAATCTCAACGAACCAAATCTGGAGATTGAATTTGACGTATACGTTGGTGACAGCCTTGTACATCACCACAGTGCTGATTTGTATATCAAATTTGAAGTGGTAAAAAATGAGAATGGTGACGCATTTCCCTCTGGTGCAAATATAAAACTAGTAGATAATTTTGTGCCACACTTGTTCTCTCAAGTGGAAATCAGAAAACACGGTACTGTGATAGATTGTGTAGACTATCGAGGGATCACTTCTACTGCCATAGGACCACTAAAATTTTCCAAAGTAGATGCAACCTATTACCAGGCAGGGGGATTTGAATTAGGAACCAAAATCCTAACAAGAAGCCACACAGTGCTGTTCCCCATACGCCTGCTGCTAGGTTTCTTCTCAGACTACAAGGACATCATATGGAAGGTGGTTTTGATGGTTACTTCTCGCAGGGCAGCCAATAATAATGATGCTCTGATGCGTTCCAATACCTTGAACGCAGATGGCAGAGCACTCCCCAACACCCTACCTGAAGCAGCCAAATGTATCATCAAGACCATGGAGCTGAGGATACCAGCAGTAGAATACCATACTAATTATGCCCTCAAATACGAAGCAAATATTCTGAAAAATTCACAAGTTCCCATCGAATTTTACACTTACCAGTGTGTCCAAAAACCAGCCTCTGGTGGGCATTACGAATTTGACACCACTAATTAATTCAGTAGTATACAGTATGATATGCCAGATTTTGTAATTGTATTTTTCCAGACCGGGAGAGAAAACACACAGGAAAAAGATTCCAGCAAATTTAATAATTGCAAGATTAAGAATATTTACCTTAAAAATGGACGTAATGAGATTTTCCCCGTGAAAATTATAATCTTGATATAGCGCAAGATGACTATCTCAAATTATATGAAGCATACACTGCTTACAAAAGAGTGACTGAGGGAAACATAGATGTATACTATACTCCCAGCAAATTCAAGGCACACAGACCTATGTTTGGCATCAACACATCCAAAAGAAAATAAGTAGTAGTTAATGATAGAACAAATATCAAAATTGTATGTGAATTCCATGAGCCTCTGCCCGACAACACTTTATGTAATGTCATTCTTATCGCAGAGAAAACTTTTGTATATGATGTGAAGAACGAACGAGTCACAGAACAATTTTAATTGCCTATACTCTGTTAATTTACTAGGCCACAACACTGCTGTCTGATCTGAACTTGTACTCTAGTAATTGTTTTCTCTAATAGTCCATAATAACAATCTTACATATTTTTTAAAAATTTTTCACAAAACTTTTCCCAAATTTAAAAAATGTTTCTATCTCATTTTCATCAAATAAATCCTTAAATATTTTATACAATACCTCATTAGACATATCTGTTAACATGTTATAGTTAAGTAAAAACTAGTAATCAAGTAGTCAGTAGTTTTTCATATCTAAGGAACTACCTTGGCACTAATCCAAACTAGGCACCATTCTCAAACAAGACTAGTCACTGTTTAGAGCACAACCCAAGTACACTCTCAACCAATAACCAGGAGGGGGTCACGTAACCCTGGGGGTAGAATACTCCCAAGCTAGATATTCAAGAATTAAGCTCTTGTACGAGGATTTAGAATTTGTAGCATGATTAGGCAATTAGATACACTTACAAATTAGCTAAATCCACCGGAAGATATGAAAACATCGCTTAATTTTATCCAAAATAGACTATGGTATCAAACGACCTTAAGCAAGGTCGGACGGTGAAGTCTCCAAACTATTCTACTCATAAATATCCACAAGGGTCCCGGGTTCGAATCCCTCTCGGGCATGGTTGTTTGTGAATGTCCGTTCATCAATTTCATCACTTCATCACTCATCCCCATCTTCACAAATTAGCCAAGAGGCACAAAACGCGAAGTAAAATAAAATAAATCAAATCAAATCAAAATGATAAACATCCTTAAACTGCTGGGCGTTCTAGGTCTGTTTATTTCTTCATCATAGTCTCTAAGTAGTTTATCTGCTTTGAAATAAATTTCATTAAATATCTCAGAACTCTTAGTTTTTTTTAAAAATATCCCTATTAGAATTCTGACATGTTCACAGCACTTGAACAGTTTACCTTTTGAAATGCGCAACATAATGTTGCACTAAATGATAACAATTTGGTTAGAACAAGTGGGGATATTTCAAAGTTCCCACAGTGAAGAAACTGAAGAGTTTGCTGAAATATTTATATTCTGCTAGTAAAAAAAACACAATTAGTGAATACAATTCTACAAGTCACGCTACTTACTGTTGATACTTTTCTGTCCATATTGTGTAAAATAACTTGAGAATGTTACGGTGTTTCCCTGATTTTCTTGCATTGCCTATTTAAAAACCAAATTCCTTTAAGAAGACTGGATGGGAAAAAATATAACTGATTTGACAGTCCCAATGCAGTTTCTTATCACAGAAATTCCGAAACTATCAGGAAATTGCAGACATTTCGTCTGAAGCCCCATCTGGTGTGTGAATTACATAATTTCCTTCCCATCCGTATCCCGTCCTATGCGTCTCTAATTTAGGAGAATAAAATATGTGCGAAGAAATTTTTATGAACAAGCTAATAGAACTGGTAATCTAGCAATTTTACTGGACACATTGAACCCCACACCTCTTAAATACGCCCATGATATCATGTATATATTTTATTTATCGCAATTGCAAAATTAATTCGTCAGTGGCAGCCAAGGCCTTTTAGTCGGTCCGCGATAAGAAGCGGTGTGCAATCAGAACGTAGAACGGCAGAACGTGACCAAATTCTGTCTACTCTAGAAAAAATAAAACGTCACGCGAAATTAAGCACGTACGTATCAGTATGCTAATATATGTTATTTCCGTCGTAAAGTGATAAATTAACGAATCTAGAAGTTTGAATCTGAAGTTTCTTGTAGGTTATTAACTTCCCGTGTGAATTTTACTTTCTGGCAAGCATGAAACATTTTCTCTTCCTGCTCTACACAGCAACCGAAAACCTTCACTGAAAGAACCTTTGTTGTGTTTTTATTATGGTACATTGCAAGCATCAGTTACCGGAATATTTTTACTTGTGTTGTATCGTATCACAACTACCAAGAAAAGAAAAGCATCTTGTGTTATGAACAACACTGTGGCAAATCGTTCTCCTTTGATTTCATGCCGCCTCTCTTTGCCTTCTTTGTCACGCCGCGATTGTTGAAGCTTCAGAACGTACAAATAAAATTTATTTCTTGAAAATTAGGGCGAATTACGTATAAACAAATTACATACAACTTCGTTTCGTTAACACGTTTCTAAAATATATTTTGCGGAACGTACAAAAATTCACCTCTAAAACAGAATTTCACAGAACTGAGTTACCGTATTACGGAGAAGAATTTATCACGAACAAATCAATTGTGTGTGAATTGATTGATTGAGTTGGTGTTTTAAAGTCCACTTTATGCACACTACGTCTAATCTGGAATGGACCTACAGTTGCAAGTGGGATCCGAACCACTATGTGCCTTGACAGGGCATCGAACCCAGGACTCCTTGATTACAAGGCGACGACGCTTACCCTACCACTGTACCATCGGGGAGGCACATGTGGGTGTGTGAAGTGAGTTAATATTGGAAGCTACATGACAATACAGGCTCTGGCAATATAGAGTTCAATAAATTACAACGAAACGCTTGGCAATTGCTCGATTTCCTAAACATTAATGATACATTTGGTACATGTGTAATTAATGCATTGATCTACCTGTATGTTAAAACATAAAAAATGAATGAAAGAACAGAAGTAGTAGTTAAAGAATCAGTTGTTTTTGCTGAGAATGAGAACAATTGAAGTGTCCCGTTGTTGACTGTTTATCCAGATGTTTAATCCTACACGTGTCACTGTGGGCTCGCGAAAATCCTGAAGTAGGTCAATCCGGTAACGACGCGTCACTACCAGAGCGGGTGGTTTTACGCCGGTTGCTAGCGCGTCCCGACCCGGCCTTGTTCCCGCATAAAGTGGCTCCAGGGCTCACCCAGCCTCATGTCAATGGTTACCTGAGAGCAACCCGAAGGAGGGGGTTAAAGGCTGCTGGAGCATGGTGCTGATCACATCAGCTCCAAAATAGCCTAGATCGAGAATGTGCCTTCATGGCACGGTGCTATATGCACGGGGAAAATTACATTACCTTTAGTTATGGAACTCTGGAACTCGCCCAGGATGATGAACTTAGCAGTCGCTTAGGTTTATTTAAACACATCGACGGATCGCTAATGACACTGTCAAGATTTATGAGAAATGCGCCAATACCGCATTCAAATTCTACTACCAATCATGTGCACGATAATTCACATCGGGATTGTCTACAAGATGTTCAAACGTGCAGCGGTAAACAATGGGAGGCAGACTAGTGACTGAGTATTCTTATCAGCCTAGCCTTTGTCTACATTATCCGCTTACAACGAACCAAGAACTTTCTTTAGTTACTGCTCATTGCTCACAGAAAACATACATGTTCGTTGAACATTGTTGCATCTGAGACACAAAACAACTTTTTTCTCTTTTAAATTAAAGTTGCCCTCATATTTTATTTTCAAGAATTCGTGTTTATTTTCATTTTTAAAAACTCGTGTCTTTGGAATACTGTGCTTTTCTCCGTGCTGCATGGGAATACTAATTAAAAATTATTATTTTTATGATTATTATTAAACTATTATTGTCGCAGATCTCTGACTGTGATACATATTGGCCATTTAATTCTTCCCATATAATTTTTCATATTATTTCAAAAGCTCAAGGGGGGATTAAACCTGGTAACCTCCCCCTTGCGTACGCCACTGAATTGGCTGATGAAAGTAAATCTCAAGTAGTTACTTCCAGCACGTTTTTTTTTAGCATGTAGTTCCTTCTTAGTTGCCAAACCAATGTACTTACCTTTTCTTGAACCCTTCCAGCATTGCTCTTCTCTCACAAAATCCTTCCAACATACTTTTATTTATTACTTAGTCTGTCCATTTCACACGCTCCATTCGTCGCCATAGTTACATTTCTAAAGCTAATAGTCGCTCTTCCTCATAATGTACAGGCACCATTCAACTGAAAGCATCCACTTTCACAATTGCAGCTCCTCCCGAAAACAATCCTGCGTACGCCAGTGCCTACAGGTTGTAATAAAGTTTTCTGCTTCTTTCTACGAAAATGCTACTTAGATCGAAAACTATACCAAGGGTCACCAAGGGAGGCGGCTTCGCTGTTGCCAAATATGGGAGAGACCAAGCAGGCGAATACCAAGAATCGCTGCTTCCTGCACAGGACGTGGCAACAGTGTTGTATGCTTAAGCATTTATCCTCCCTCCAGAAAGAGAGATTAGATCAATTTCATATAATTTAGTATAGATTTACTTTGTCTTCCTACACAACCATCAAAGTGGACGTCCGCATGACCTTGATTGGGGGACAAGGGAGACACAATGTTCTCCACTGTTGTTCACTCAGAAAACAATGCCTCAGTTTGAATCATTTTTCTACACCTCCCTCACAATACTTAACACATATTACTGCGACTGAAATGAAATTACCTGTGTGAAATACATAACTTTTGGCTGAAATTCATTTTACAGATTAGGGTTAATGCGCCCCCCGCTGTCCTTTCCGGGCGTCCATGGCCATCTCGTTTGCCAAGTACATTCAGTGGTCGACTCACCATTACGCCACAGAACTTCCGCGCTTCGAGGTCACTGGTTTAGGGTTCGAATCCCGTGCTGAGAATGGCTGTTCTTAGTGAGTGTCCCCTTATCAAGTTCATCACTCATTCTCATCTGCGCGATTAACCAAAAGGGGCCGATAAACAAATCAATCAGAAGTCCCTGGATTCAAATCGTGTTCCTATGTACGTGTTCCTACATCAATTTCGGCTATTCAGTATATTCCCTATTGTCGCGATTAGCCATAAGAGACAAAAAAGTGACGTAAAATAAGAACATACAAATAGGAATGCACCACGCTCTTATTTTATACGTATCCGTGAACCAATTGTAGACATTTATTCCGTATTATTGCAAACAGGCCAATGGTCATATTACGACTATTATCACGATTCTGCCAAAGTTCAAGAACAATTTTTGATTTGGTGTTGGTTTCCATCTCCATGCAACAAACTAACCGTCACAACACCTACGTATATATGATTGATTGATTGATTGATTGTCTGGATTGCGGTGCACCCCAACTTTCCTTCGTCGCCTTGCAATCAAGGGTCCCGGGTTCGATGCCCAGTGCAGACCCATAGTATCGGAACCCTTTGAAACTCTAGTTCCAGTCCCGATTAGCCTATCTGTGCATCAAGTGGACTTGAAACAACAACAACAACCTCAACGTCAGTGAGGTAACAAAGAGAAACAAATGATTCATAATTGTTGAGCTGCGTTTTATGTTCACTTTATGCACGTAGGTATATGCTAATCGGAATGGACCTACAATTTAGTTTGGGATCCAACCAACTGTGTTCCTCCAATGGACATTGAAGATCTGTTGTTATTTTTATTATTATTAATATTATTAATAATAATAATTTGGAGAGGGCAAAAAATAGTGAACATGTAGGAAATTATGAATTAAGAGAAAAAGTAAGATTTTAAAACCAATATCTGGGCTTCATAGTTAACGAATTTCAGTTCCGGATGTCAAAGTTCGAGGTCTGATTGAACAAGGTATGTTACCTTATGTATGTACTTAATGTTAGAAGTTTAACTATTTCACACTTTTAACCTATAGAAACTCAATAACCAAAACTGCCTTACCCAGTTGCGATCTACTTACGGATAACCTTTGCCCTTCGGCCGAGGGAATTAACACACGAGATTAAATGGTTTTGTTGACCAAGAACTTTACTTTATCAACGCTGACCCGGATCTTAAGTAAACAAGAGTTATCACAATCGACAAGACTGAACTATGGATTGTTACATTTTCAAGTCAGTCAAAAACACTAATTCCTCATTAGACAAAAGGAGATGGTCTACTACAATTACTACATCACGCCTCTCCGCTAATCGGTTTTGAGTTCGTAATTGCTTTTTACACTAACTGGTGACTGTAATCGCTGACAATGCCAACCACTACGTTCAAAACATGTTCCTGTTGCTCGAAGGAGGTGGACGAGAAGGAACTGGATGAACACCGTTCAAGCTGCGAAGTTGAAGAAAACGAGTGTGGAAATGACTGCGGTCAGAAGATGCCTCGCTACATACACCAACAGCATATGGAAGAGAGCTGCAAGGAACGGAAGGTTCAGTGCCACTACTGTTCAGCCTCGATTTTGATCAACGGAACAGAAGATCACAAACAGCAGTGTTCCATGGAAATTGCTGAGTGTCAGTTGATGTGTGGTTTTCAGAGCGAACGTTTCACTGTACCTAATCACATGTCAGAAAGTTGCCCAAGGTCTCTAGAAGCATGCCCTCATTGTACCCAGGCAGTAAGGAAGTCTGATATGGATGAACACGTTGCAAAATGCATAGAGGAAATGTCCTCCTGTGATGAGTGTGGAAAGAACGTTCCGAGGGAGAACATGGACGTTCACTTTAAGGAGTATTGCTCAAAGCGTGGTAAAGAGTGCACATTTTGCGGAACATCGATTGTGGCGAACAAAATGCATGAGCACTACAAGGTTTGTGAATTGCTCGAGACTCACCAACCACAGTGTTCCAGCAGTGATATATCTCTCGCAGGGAAGTACGTGATACGTGAGGTTCAGTGCGTGTTCTGTGACTCGTTTGTACAGGAGACCTCGTTGGCAAAACATTACGACATCTGCGAAACAGCACTTGTACGTTGTGGCAATAAGTGTGGTGTTAAAATATCGAGGAAAGATCTTAGTGAACACTATCGAAACGAGTGCCCCAAAGCACTGGTACCGTGTGAGCATTGTGAGAAGAAAGTCGAGAGACAGTTGTTGGAGGATCACCACGCAGAATGCGTGAAGTTCCCAATTCCTTGTCCTGAAAGTTGTGGTGTTGAAGTTACAAGAGAAGACGTGGAACGACATTTGGATGAAGAATGTCAGAAGCGCTTTGCTGCGTGTGCTTACAAGGATATGCAGTGCAGCTATGAAGGTTTTCCTGCAGGGATGATGCAACACATGAAGGAAGAGATGCAGCAACACATGGACCTATTAAAAAGCATTGCAACAAACCTTCATTTTAAATTAGAGAATGAGAAACAAATAAATCAAGATGTGAAAGGCAAGATGGAAAATCTCCAATTGGAATTAGAGAGTGAGAAGAAAAGAAATCAAGAGGTTGTTCTAAATCTTAAATTACAATTCGAGAGTGAGAAGAAAGGAAATGAAGAAGTGAAAGGCATGGTCGAAAATCTTCGACTAAAATTAGAGAGCGTGAGGAAAAGCAACGAAGAATTGAAGATGGAGATAAATACACTAAGGCTTGAGAGTTTCTTGTGGAAAGTAAAAGACGTAGCTGCGGAGATAGAAAAAGGTAAGAGGGATGGAGATATTGGGATTACAAGTCCCCCCCTTTTACAGCAGTAAGCACGGGTACAAATTAAATGTATCTATAACCCCATATGAGAATCGTTCTGAGTACAAGGGTCATTTAGGAGTTTATATTCAACTAATGCCAGGAGAGTATGATTCCATTTTGAAATGGCCCTTCACAAAACTTGTAAAGTTTAGATTGGTTGACCAAGCAACGGATGGCGAGGATATTGTTAAATGTTTACGTGGAGAAGATGTTGAGAATTTTCTTAAACCCAAGGACGGTCGATGTAATACCGGACGCGGGTTTCCTACTTTTGTTTCTCACAAAGTACTCAGTAGTAGAAGTTACATTGTAGACAATGCTATGTTCCTGGAAGTATCTGTGGAAGAATGATATTAATGGTGAAAGATGTGAAGTAATGAGCATCACGATACTGTACTGTAGTTTGTGATACTTGATAGAGTTCTTTGTGAGGGAAATATTTTTTTCTATGATTTAACACGTAGTTTAAAGAAAAAATCATGTTTGTCTCTAAGATACAAGAAAGTTGAGTAAATCCAATTCTTTAAAATTAATTAGAAATATTGAGGTCTTTGAAGAACAGGAAATTTAATACATATAAATAATTACTGTCATTAGTCAATAGTTAATGTATTTCTGAAAAATGTTCATACAAATTTCTTTCCCATTTGTTATATTCAATTTGCTATCTACAGCAATTTGGTTCTAAGGTACGCAGGATTCATTTTCGAAGGAGGCTGGATTTTTGAGGATGGGTATTAACAGAGATTCGTTGTAATGGGACACTGGCCGGGGAACGCCATAAAATGTTTCGTAATTGTCGTTTTTAACCTTAGTTTTGAAAGTTGTTCGAATACAAACATTGTAATGGGTTGTCATATTAAGGGAGCGTTTGCATATATTTACCACTTTGGTTATCCCAAGTTATTTTCGGCTGTCGTTTGAATATTTTGTATTTCATAAAATTTCGGGAGGGGCTGTTGTCGTATGCCAGTGTCTATAGGAGCCATATATGGTAACGAAGAAAGAAATTTACTGAACGTTTTAAATTGTGGTCTCCATACTCAATATGTCATAGCATATATTATGTGTTTTTTTTATGATGCCGCCAGGGATTGAGGTTTGGAATCCAAGCCTGGGTATTTTTCGAGTGTCTCGTTTGTCTGGTCCACGTTTTTAGGATGAATGGACAGTTGGATGCAAATGGAAAAATTCCAAGTTTGGAACCCGATCGTGTTTATTTTCTTAAGATAGGCGCGTCTAGAATGTAGGCATCTCCCCCGAACGTGCATTATTCCCCCCAAAGAGTGAATACTTTAATCTCCTTTTTTTCTAATTTGAGCTCAAGGCTATGCAGAAAGGGCCACTGAATACACATTCATTTCAGAAGCTGATTTGAAAATAGCTTCTTAGTTGGTCTAAATCTTGCATTTCTTCGGTGTAGGCTCGCTCATTTGTCTCCTACGCTGACTGACTGACCATTGTTTTAGAATGACGTTGCTCGTCACTGTAGACGTAACTTGGTGGTTGCAAGAAGAAGCAATTGACTCCCCCCTCAAAATGAAGTTTATTAAAATTTTAGTTAATGGTGCATTTCTTAACCTCCTGGGACCAGCAGAGAAAAGTAATTAGTAATTGTTATGTATTTCACAAACGCAACAGCAAAATAGTCTTGCGTGGAATTTAAAAACGTTTCGGTTCTTCACCCTCCAACCAAATTTAAGTCCAAACTTCTATTCTTGCCCCCAAAGTTAGGCCCTATGCTCGTCACTGTTGCTTCTCTTCCCTCCTCTTGCCATCCGAAGAAAATACCGCTAGCATTCTGATACAGATACATGATACACATGACAGACACAACAGAACGTGTGAACAACGTTGCGATTTTTGGTGAATTTCATTGCCAATCTCCATTACGATGCTAAATCGTAGTTTCCCATATAATGTACCTTCAGTGAACGTGTATTTTGTAACTCTTGAACTTATCATACCTCTGAGCTAAGGTTTTTAAAACGGTATAAGTTATCAGAACCTTTGAGGATCATAGATAACGTTCTGCAGAGATGCGTACATTCTAGGCCTGTTATCATTATGGGGAAAATATCGCGTGGAGCAAGACCGGAAAATTTCTCTTTAGTCCAAAATTTCGCGTGAGGTTTTTTTTTTTCATTTTAGATTCATTTGCACCCAACTGGGGGTGACATAATTTTCACCTTTTGGGACGTTTGGACCCGTGAAGTGTCTTGTCCTCAATTTCATCACATCATACCTTATCCTCATCTTCGCTATTAGCCAAAAGTGGAAGAAAAGAGGATCAAAATAAATCAATTAATCAGTCGTTTTCTAAGGTGGTCATGGATGTTAAAAGATTAACATTTGAACGTCCCTTGAAAACTTGAACTCCACTTACAATGTACATTTTCATTGCCCTATTTCTTTTATCACAATATATTCATTATCACTCGGATATACATTTTATATGATGGTAGAATTATAAAAATATACTGGATGTGTAGCGTTAAATTCAAACTGAATTATAATCAACAGGGCTCGGAAGTTGATGACCTGAAGAAATCCTTAAAAAATGACCTAGAACACAACCTTAAAACTATTAAAAAATAACCTAAAATTTTAAAAAATACCTAAAAAAAATTTCCGTCCTTAAAATGAAAGCTCGATTTCTTCATAAATTACAAGAAAATAGTTGAATAAGTTGATGAAATCTGTTTGGGGTTAACTATCGAAGCAAAGGGACGAAAGCAATTAAGTGCTAATGCAGTTTTTTTATATTTTGACTTCAAGGTTACATAATACACTTCGCAAAGTTTTTCTGTGCAAGCCATTCACCTCCTTCCAGAGTGGACCTTTGCATGGTCAAAATCTGGAAGAAGAAAAAAAAAAAACAGTTTTATTTCGTATGCATCAGATTATGCATTTTTTAATCTTGTGACTAATTTTACTTTAAAATCACAGATTAAAGCGACAATAGAGGCCAACGAGGGAAACTAAAAGTAGGCTTCACCCAAAGTATTTTCAGATTGCTGGAAAGAAAAGTAAATTAACACGATTAATTTTTTAAAAATCCGGTGCCTAAAATTTGAGATAAAAAATAATATTGTACTTTTGCATTGTGCATATTTACAATTAATGGCGTACTTACTAAAAAGTTCTTGATAGGAAATTTAAATGTGTAATTTATGCTAACAAATGCATTTAAAACTAATGAGTCAACTAGGAAGGAGAAAATTTAAACCTCAAAAATTATAATAAATACAATAAAAACAGCAAAAAAATACTGTAAAATGACCTGAAAGGCCGGAAGAAAAGGCAAGATAAAAACAATGTTTTCTGCTTCTAACTGAAGTGGAACGGACTACTCTCAGGTTTAGCATTGTCTTCAAGGCCCAGAATATAAGATGATTTGTCATCAACTTCCTAGACCAAATAAACACAGTGTAGACGGAAATTGATGCAGTAGAAATAACAACACAATAAATATCATCATTATAAAAATGAAAACATCCTTACTGTGAACCAACCGCATCAAATGTGTTTTTCATAGCTTTCTAGGTCTGAAGTCCGTCAATTTGATAAGCTTTGAAAGAGTTACTGAAATGGAAGACAAGATGAGGCACTTCGCGTACGGAGTTGCTGTGTCACTTTGCTTATTTTGAACCCACTAATCTTCCAAACAAAGGAGAATAAATACATTTTTAAAGAAAAACTTATAGCTTTTGTTATTCCTTAAGAAAAAACAGTCTGTATTTCTGAATCTCAAACCACGATTTAAAAACATCAGAATCGGGTGTGACGGAGTTATCAGTTGCACAAGCTGAGAGGGCAAAGGTCAAGCTGTTATCATATCATCCATGTGAAAGCTAAGTTGACTTGGCCTGCAGTTAACGCCAGCGACTCAAGCCCCTCGGACAGCCATTCTGACTTCGATTTGCCTCGGTAACTCCAGGCAAATACACTCTCACAAGGGCGGCTGCAGGGGGGGGGGGAGGGGCACTTGACACTCCTAAGATTTCTGGAAACAGTTAATGTAATTCAAATGGTGAAATTGTAGAAATATTTTATAACAAAAATTATTCTTTTCTGTATAATCACAAATTTAACTCATTATTGCTTTACTCAAGGGAGGAGAGTTTTGGGTACCAACTCCCTCCAGAAATATCTTCGTAATTGTGGTTCTACAACTAGTGCATAAAGTATGAACATTTATCTTCCATTGTCCATTAATTTTACATCGCAATGTTAACAACTTCTAGCAACAGCATCGTTTCCTTCTGATCAAGAGGTCTCTGGTTCGATATGCGGTGAAGGCAAACAGTGGTTCGGATCCTACACACAGAACTCAAAGTGTGTCAATTGACACACAAAAGTGCATAATTTTTTTGACTCCAACGACACATTAAACATGCATCAAATCGAAAGATGCACCTAAATGCATCAAAATAAATGTGTCAAATGATTCACCAAAATGCATAAACTGGATGATGCACCTAAATGCATCAAAATAAATGTGTCAAATGACACATTTAAGTGGATATTTTGTTTGATGCACCAAAACGTGTCTTTGGAGTCAAAAAATTTGATGCACTTTTAGTGTGTAGAGTGACACGTTTAAGTGCGTCAATTTTCTTCCTTTCCTTGGTCATGGGGGTTGCATACCTGCAAGGGAAAAGTTTCAATACATTTTTCTACTGTAAAAAATATTTCACTTTTCGTACACTCTCTTGAAGCACTTCACATTTAATGTGTTGCAATTGCTGAAAAAGTGATGGAAAAGAGTATTGTCAATATTAAATATTCTACAAGTGTGTAAAGTGCATTCTGGAAATTATTTAGAACATACTCAGAAAACTTCTTAGTACACAATGAGAGAATTCATGATTACTGGAATTTTTTTAAGTGGAGGGATGTTTAGGCCTAGTGTAAATTTCTCTACTGCAGGGGAATGTGGGTGTTAGTATCCTCCTACTTAAGAGTACTGACTTGAAGAAATAAAGGGTGTCTCTTGTTCACATATAACACACCTTTCCGTTTCAAAGTGGTATCTTTGTGATTTTATGGTTATATGTGCAAATATTAAATTGAATATAGAACACATAAAAATAACACTTTCAGGACATTTTGAAAATAACTTGTGCACAAAATGAGAAATCATAATCATTTTTAAGGTGAGAAAAAGAAGTAAATTGATTTTCCTTCTCATTTAATCTACATGTTTATATCTTACTGTGTACATGCAGATTAAAATCACAGAAAAATCGAAAAATTTAAATTATGAACAAAAATTAAGTGATGCAGGAGTAAAAAGCATTGTCGAGAAACTTAGGTGCAATTCATACTAACAAATTATATAGAAGATCTTGAGACAGAATATTTATTGTTTGACACAGATACACTGGTGTTTAATACACATTCTGCTTTAAAATAGTATGTACTCGCCAACTGCCATACATGTAGCACAGATTTCGGGGTAGTCTAATTAAAAAAAATATAGTACATGCCAACAAGTGCACAGATAAATGTTTGTAAAGTGGCAAATTGCACTTCCTACCATCCAGCTACCAGGACAACTTTCCTCCCACTAATAGTGCCAGCCAGATAAGGTGCTTCATTTTCAAAATCTTCTGTTAGAAAATGGAGATACTTCCTGAAAGTAAATGATAAAGTACTCATAAATATGATATTTTTCTCGAATTTTATAACAAAACATCACATTTCAATTGACACTGGGAAAACATTACCAAATGTAGGTGGTGTAAATATAATAGCGATAATAATTTTATACTGTAAAGGAGACAGATTCTGTTATATGCTTATTATATGCTTATAGGCCAAAACGAAGTGACATAATACATTACACAACACACATAGGTTAAACAAAAACTTTCTTATTGATAACCTGCTCAAATCAATTTCCAAATCCAGCCAGTTACAAACAATATTAGCAATTGAAAAGCACAAACAGGAAACAAAGAGAACATTCAATTCTGTTCATAAACGTTTATCTTCTTTAATATATAAAAATTTGATTTAAAAAATACAAGACAGTATTTTTTGTTGTTGTTGGTTCATATAATATGAATGTGAAACAGTGGGCACTTTACCATAGAGGAACTGACGTGGAGCTTTAAAAATAAAATAATTAGGGACTTATGTGGGACGAAAACAGATTAAAGCAAGCAGAACTGAAAAGATTACATAGTTTTGAATGGTGTAATTTGTATACAAATTACAATCAGGAACTTTTATTAACGTATCTCTCTCTTGCCTCCACATAAGAAGGATAAGAAAGTAGAGCGAGTGAGAGAGCGAGCGAGCGAGCGAGAGAGAGAGAGAGAGAGAGAGAGAAATAATAGATAGAGAGTCACCCACTTAAACCTTTAAAGATAGTGAAATAGAGAGATAACTTCCTCTCTCAAATACACACATGTCTCTCTCCTCTCTTGCAATTTATATCTCTCTCTCTCTTGGAGAGAATGAAAAAGGAAATAAATGCAGTGAGAGAAAAAGGGAGAGGCTGCTAGAGAGAGAGAAAGGGGAGATAGAGATGACACACACACATATATTTATTTCTTTATCTTTCTGAAAGAGAGACTCTCTCATACCTAGGTATATGTATCTTGAAGAGAAGAAAAATGACAGAAATGCAGTGAGAGACAGAAGGTGAGAGAGAGATATAGGAGAAGAGGGAAGGAGCCTCTCTCTCTCTCTCTCTCTCTCTCTCTCTCTCTCTCTCTCTCTCTCTCTCTAACAAAGAGTGAGAGGGGGAATTGAGACAACAGGTGGAAAAATAGAAAATTGAGAAATATAAGAAAGAATGAAAGAAAAAAAAACAAATGAAGGGAGAACAGATACCTCTCCTCCTGTACCACTTTCCATGACTAAATGTCATTGTAATAATTAAATTTCCAAGCCTTTGATGGGTAGCTTGATGTGCTAAAAACTTGTATGTTAATAGGAAAAAACATTATTAAAAGCCATTCATTGCGTATCTGAAGCAATTAATAAAATGAAAGAGAAAATACATGACTGAATCTTGTGTTGGCCATTATATATAGATAGTTACTTAAAATTATTTAACATTTGCATTTTAAAAAAAAAATATTTTCAGGGTGTATACTGAATTTTCCATATGTGGGTGTAAGTTTGAATTTATGGGTTGTAGGGTAAATTTATAGCCAAAATGACTTTATGACTTAGAAATGTACAGGGTGTCTACACCGAAATGCCCTATTTTCAATTTGCTCCACATACAAAATGAAATGAAATTAATTAATTTTTTTTCACAAAAATAGGTTGTATGTGAAGTTAAGTTTTTTTAAAAAAATTTACAACAAATCAAAACACTTCCATGTGAGCCCCTGCGGTGACATGAAGAATGTCTAGTCTACAATCAACTTCCATCCAGGTCCGCTGCAACATGTCCGGAGGGATGGTACCAATCACTTCCACAATCCGACTACGGAGATCTTCAAGGTCCCGCACTGCAGTGGCGAACACCCTGTCCTTCACGTAGCCCCAGAGAAAAAAGTATAATGGTGTGATGTCCGGAGAGCGTGGAGGCCAATGCACGGGTCCATCTCGTCCAATCCAGCGTCCTGGAAATGTTTCATTCAGAGTTTTCCGAACATCCAGCGACCAGTGAGGTGGAGCACCATCTTGCTGAAACCAAAGGTTTGGTTGCAGGTCTTCAACCTGGGGAAAACAAAACAACTCCAGCATGTCTAGGTACGTCGTTCCTGTGACAGTTTCCTCAGCAAAGAAGAACGGTCCAACGATCTTGTCGCACATGAAGCCACATCAAACGTCACTTTCGGGCTATCTCGCACCTTTTCTCTGATACTGTGTGGATTCTCTGACCCCAAATTCTAACGTTATGCTTATTCACAGTACCAGAGACATGGAATGTGGCCTCATCAGAAAACATTACACATGATAAGAAGGCAGGATTCCGGTCGATTCGGTTAAGCATGTCACATGCAAAGTCATACCGTCGTTGCTTGTCATCAGGCTTGATGGCCTGCAGAATCTGCACCTTGTATGCATACAGATTCAACCGCTTTTTGAGGATCTTATGAACAGTTGCACGTGGCATCTGAAGTTCCCGTGAAGCCTGACGAATTTATTTGCGTGGACTTGGCTGGAACGTTTGGCGACATTCTCAACCCCCTCCATGCCGCTTCAGAATACTACCAGTATCCAGAAACTGTCTGTGCCATGATTTTATCCTCTTGACGTCTGGTGCTGCTTTATTGAAAACACAACGAAACTGCCTTTGCACCATCACAATGGATTTAAACTCCGCGTACCAAAGCACAGTTTGTGAATTCTCCTGCACTGACGCCATTTTGATTTCGATGGACAACCACGCCAACACCAATGCGCGCCACACGTTGAAAAAATTTAGGTAGTAACTTTAAGTCCTTCTGCTCCCAACGGAAAAGTCAGACCTGGAACGAGAGAGATTTACTATTTTTAAACTGCCTCAAAAATAGGGCATTTCGGTGTGGACACCCTATATATTCCACATGTCATTAAGATAATAGACATTGTGTTTGAGATACATTTGAAAGGAAGCATAAAAGGGAGTAATAAAATATATAAAATAAAAGAGGCAAGATATAGTTATTCCACATTACGCAGTCAAGAAGCAAAATTAAACAGGAAATTGACACGATATCCTTATTTATAACGCAGAAATCATTTTCCACAAAAGAACTCCACCACTGAAACAAATTTAATATCAACGCTTTGGATTTTGTATACAAATAAGGAACACATGTAGTATAATTTACACACACACATTGAGAGAGAGAGAGAGAGAGAGAGAGAGAGAGAGAGAGAGAGAGAGAGAGAGAGAGAGAGAGAGAGAGAGAGAGAGAGAGAGAGAGAGAGAGAGAGAGAGAGAGACACTACATATAATTATGTTACCAATTATCAGGAGTTTCGAAAGGGGGTAGATATACGTATTTTTATTAATAAGCCCTCAATTTGCCATCTTTTCTGCCTTTGATGTTCTTTTGTTAGGAATACCGGGCCACAGCCTACCTGGAAAATGGGTGTCAATCTAAAGTTATTTATTTCGCACATACAATTTTATTTTAGTCAGTAATTTATGTTAATCATTGGCGGCGATTAGGGGTTTAGTTGCCCCCCGCTCTTCGCTATTTCCCCCCGCACTATAATAAATCTTATGTACCAAGGAAAACTTAAACTGCCCTTGCCCCCTCCCCCTCCCCAAGTATTGGCACCTTGGTCCCCCAGTTTTGAAAGGTTGCATGCGTGTTTCATGTTTTCTGTATTTTCAGCATCGCACCCCCTACATTTCTTTCCACATCCCCTAGATGATTAATCCTGGCGCCGCCGCTGTAGGCATGCAGTTTAATTAATAAGCCTATAATCTATCTAATGTTGAAGCGAAGGAAAAAATATTCTGAAGACATTTTCGAATTTATTCAGCATTGAAATATACCTACTATTTATATTTGTTAACTTGCAAGTCCTAATTTAACATTTTCTGTGGAAAGTGAGATTTTCTTAGCACTGATTGGTTTGGAAATGTAATTTTTCATGTTTCGGATAACAATGTCACATACACTTACCTTTTCCTTGTCACAGAATAATCCCTCTTCAGTCTGTTCATATGCTTCACATATGCACAATAGCTTCTGAATATTTCTCTCTTGTCTTCATGACAGGAACAAGTGCCTTAAAAAAAAAAAACCTTTGCATGAGAGATTTATTTAGGATAAGCAGAAATTCAAAATACTAGTTGAGTATCATTCCTTTTTTTTGTTTGAAATAATGTTAAGTCGACATTATTTATTGCCTAGTTCTTAAAACTACACTTACTAAAGCGTTAGACAGTGGATAATATCCAGTTAACATTGAATGCTAGTGGCGTGCCCAAGGACAAAGTTGGTTGGTGGGGATCATAACACTCCATTGCTCCAGTACTCTTAAAAAATAACGCCAGAGGCACAAAAAGATGGCAAAGTGAGGGATAACTACTAAAGAAGGCATACGTAAGCTCCTTCTCCCTTTTGAAAATCCTGGACACACCAGTGGTAGAACCATTATCTCTAACATTCAGGTATATTAAAATAATATTTCTGAACTTTCGTAAATAAGGTTAAGATATTCTAGATTTTCAGTATGTACGCCTACTCCATTTTTATAGAAGAAAGAACATAATTCAGTTTGTGTAAATTCGATGTGGTTGGTGATTGGTGCAGGCGCGCGCACACGGTGTCCGGTAAAAATGGCAAAGGAAAAAATGGCAACGGAAAAAATGGCCAAGTAAAAATGGCAAACGGAAAAAATGGCAAAAGTGAGAATGGCGAAAGTAAAAATGCCGACAAGAAGAAACAAAAAGCAAATGATAAATAATTGATATAATTAATTCACATGTAAATTGTAAAGAGTATTCATCAGATTCTTAAGAATGCAATACCTGATACGTGTGAAATTAATTTATGATAATTTATACACTATATTACCGAATAAGATTACCAAACCTAATAAAATGTTCGTGGTACAGTTCGAAATCAATCTTACATGATTGCATGAGCATAACAAAGTATCAGAATACGACTACTACAGACTTATTCTTCTTCCTTTTTAGAATGCGAACGACTGCATGTACCCACAAAGGCAAAAGTCATAGGCACGTATTCTGAAACTTTCACTTGGTTTACAGCAACAATTCTTATTTATTGTACATATCCAGTGGTTGCGTTTGTGTTCCAAAACTAGGGACATGTAAATAATTGTTATAAGCAAATCATATGTAATTCGGAAGGAAGAAAAACATTGATGCAGTATGTAACAAAAATAGTATATATTCACCATAGGTTTCGTCACTTTACAATTATTTAACTAACAATAAGTATCACCATTAATTTCGTCACTTTACATGCATTGCAACTTTAGGTTATGTGAAACTCCTCGTAAGATATCCTCCAATGTTCTTTTGTTATCACTGTAATCAATGCACAAATTTCGCAGTCTGTGTTGCATGTCGGTATATATTCTCCTGGTTTTCTTCTTTGGCAGTTGTCCTCTCTCAGCCTGCAGAATAACCGCCTTCACTGCTGCATTTTCTTGTTGAATGCACCTGATTAACTTCCACACTGTAGGATGCTTGTAGCCCACAAAATGCGAAAACTTATTGTTCCATCCCTCGCAGATGTTATTTGTACGAGGGTTGTTTGTTAGCGTTGCATCGTGAGTGTTCCAAGTATGAGGAGGGAAGCGTGGAGGGACGCTTCTGAGCCTCAACGAGTTGTCAACATGTGTTCCAACTCGTCTGAAACTTCCCGATACATAAGTCGCGTCAAAGTAGTCTACCAGTTCTTCGGCCTCAGAAGGAGCAATTTCTTTAAGGTACTTCAAGCCGAAGATCACATCTGGACATGGCAAAAAAGCCAGAGAATCAATTTGACAACAAAATAAAGAAAACTGCTCGTTCTCTTTATACATGGTCGAGAGCCCAAGTTCTTGTATTTTTCGCCAAGTACTCTGTCGCAAATGAAAGAAACACCCATTTATGGCAACACTATGGCCAAACTTGTTGTGCACTGCATTGTGAACTGCAATTTCGAAATCACAGACAACGCTCACTGGGGAGAGATGGCAACCAAAGCTCTGACACTTGCTCAGTAAAGCCTGCAAAGAGAAAATAGTTGTCCTGTTAATTCCCTTTCAATATTGTATTTGCTATTAAATTAATAAAATCAAGAAAAAACATTTGCGATTTTTTTAAAAAAGAAACATAACAGAGATTTTATGTTTTAATCAAGAACATATTTTAAACAAAAAGAGCAAATTAATAAACTTTTTGAACATAATGCCAAGAAGACATATTTTCGATAGAAAAATGATTAATGAGGAATCTGTTAATCATCTAAGAAAGGACTGTGTTCCTAGTCATAAAGTAAACTCTTGACTAACTTCTGAAAATACTTATTTATGTTGACCTGACTACATTAAAATGGAATGAATGTTTACCTCAAATAGCTCCTCGTAAGTTGCCTGTGTTTTATTTTGCAGTAGTGCGTAGACAACAGAAACAGAAGTCTCTCCCAATGGAACCAGTATAACATACAGTTGGCTGAACAGTCGTGGTGCGACGGCGAAATTTCCATCCATGAACCAAGTGTCGGATTTTGAAAGAAGCTCCAGACATTCCCTCGTACCGAATATTAGGATCCGACTTTCAGAGTCAGCACCATTATCGTAGATGAGAAATTGTTCATTGCTTCCTCCGCTCGTCAATTTCCACTCCTCTGTGTGCGCACACACACAAACACAGCGAGGGAGAGACAGGAGGGGAAGGGAATTATTTTTTGTTGTTTTTTTGATCCACTTTGTGGACAGTCACGGACAGTTCTGGGTTGTAACGAATGCATTGACTTTCAATGGAATCATTACAACCGAGCAGTGTCCGTGATTGTACATATAGCCTGATCGGAACTGGGCCTACAGTTTACGGTGGGACCCTAACCACTGTCAAATAGAGAACCGAGAGAGAGGTAAATAAAATAAATAGGGAAGCGAAGAGAAATAGAGGAACAAGATAAAGAGAAAGGAATAGAGAAACGAACAAAATAGAGAAGCAAGAAAGGGAGAAAATGAAAGACATAGAGATAGAAAAGCGAGATAGAGAGGAAGAAGATAAAAGAGCAAACAGAAATAGAAAAACAGAGAAAGAAATAGATGAGCGAGGGAGGAAGAGATATATAGAAGTAACGCAGGCAGAAAGAAGAGGAATAGTAAAACATTAATGGAGAAAAAGAATAAAGAAGAAACAGACCGAAAATATGAGGAATATATATAGAAGAAGAAATTATCGAGAAGAGAGGAAGTAAACAGGAAGGACAAGGTTCTAGAATGAGAAAAGAAGAACCGAAATTAGAAAGGAGAATATACAAGAAAAGAAATACACAAAAGAAAAGTGGGAGAGGAATGAGAAGGCATTTTTTCCTTATTACAATAACGGGTGTCAAGTGAAATCATGTATATGCTTCACGCCTAAGACCATGGACGTCCGCAGGATATTTTCCAGGGAGGGGCAAGAAAGGTATTTTTTTCAGGGCGGGCAAACAAGGCACATTTACCCCAAAAATAGTGTTGTTCCCTAAAAAAATTTGCTTAAATTTGAATTTATGGTGTTCATGAAATAATTAACATATATTATTGTGGCTAAAATAAAATTATACGTGTGAAATGCATAATTTTTGGTTGACTTTCATTTTCCAGGGGAGCCACGGCTCCCTCTTGCCCCCACTTTCTGGACGTCCATGCCTACGACTTGTAGTTTTTGCAACTTTAGATGACAGTGACAACGAAGTTTAGTGTGAAACTATTATGCTATGTTAAATATTGGGTCCTGAAGCTGATCTCCCATTTTAGTTCAATCGTTTGAGCTGAACACGTGCTTTTTTACTCAAGCGTTTGGAATATGGCAGTGAAATCAGAACTTCAACGGAAAAAGAAAACCATAAAATAAAATTTTCGAAAAACATGTACAGATACTTACTTTTGTTACTCCTTGTGAAATCTGCATACAACTACAGCACAAAACACTCGAAAACCAAGCGTGTGTATCACAACTTCACAAGACGCCACGGCAACTATGAAAACGGAATGCTTGTTTCTGGTGGTGAAAGTTGTCCTCAGCGCATAGCGTCAGCCAGCGCCCCTCAAGAATTTCCGTTACATTGATGAGTCAGTCACCTAGGGGTTGTTTACAAAGAATTTTCCTTATCGGGCAAGTGGGAGGGGGGAGCGGTTTGAAGTAATAATAAATAAGCTGGACCTTTCCAAAAAAATTTAGGGGGTGTGAGTGAATGCACCAAAAATCTTCTATGTCTTTATTTGATTTTTTTTATTAGAGTCTCTTTTCTTACACTTTTCTCTTATCCCGACAATGGAGATGAGTGATGATATGATAAAATTGATGAAGAGACACGCACAAAAATAAATCCCCAGTCCGGGGTTCGAATTCGAGATCCCTGACGTCGTAGCGCTTTGTAATAATCACTCCACCGCGGAGCAGATTAAGGTGTCTTTCATATCTGTGTGTCGTGAAAATGTACAAAAAGCCAAAAAACTGTTCATGAACTAAGTGATAGATGCTTATGGAAAGAAGCAAAGCGAATCTAGTTTCTACCTAAATAACGTACACAAATCTGAACTTGTTAATAGCTAACTCCAAAGTATTTTCAATATAATTTCAATCTTATGCTTTGTAAAATAATAATAATAATAATAACAATAACCAGCACCTTTTTTCTGTCACCTTTTTATTTATGAACATGCCAGAATATTTTGAGTAGTTTTTATAATGAATTCAAGAACAAACCAATTTGAAGAGTACCGGAATATTCCTGTCCTCCCAGATCAATAATAAAACTGAAATTGTAAGTTTCTATGGCTGGAGGACAAGATGTGACCACTCCCCTTTCCCCCGAGGAAAAATATCCTGCTCACACCCTTACAATGCTGTGATAGATCAAAGAATTCAATTTATTTACAGTGCCGAAACAATGTATCAATAATGCATTATTAGTGACTTGTACATGTACGACTGGCACCAATTTTGACATTTAAGTTAGGAAATATAATTTAGTTACTTCAAATATATTTACATTTGCTCTTGACACTTTATATTTTTTACTTTGATCAATTTGGGAGCTGATGAATTCAAGATGCCTTTCATATTTTCGTAAGATCAAAATTTATATTCTGTATAAGGTAAGTACAATCACCGAACAACTGCTTCGTATGAATTATGCATACAAATGTATAACTTGAAAAATATGCATTTAGATGCATAAAATCCCATCGGAGGGGCAATTGACACACTAAGGTGCATCAAAAGACACGCTCCACAGCCGATATTCCATTTGATGCAGTGAAAGTGCATCAGACCCGGAGACAATTTCCAATAATCCAAGATTACACGTTTAGATGTGTCATTTGATGCACTAAAAGTGCATCAAATTCGCTTTGATGCACTTCGAGTTCTCTGTGTACTTTTAACTCTAGGTCCAGTCCCTCTTAACTTATGTGGACATAAAGTGGAATTAAAACAAGGATTCAATTCTTGACACACATGGAGTTGAACTCTCATAAATGACTGCACCATGTTGAAATGAAGACTTTCACAATCTTTAATGTTACTCAAGAAATAGGACTAGCTCCACAACTTCGGCAGCTTTCATGTAATGTACGTGAAGCCAGGTAGAAAGTGTCACAATACATTTCAGGTTCTTGCATATCTGTAGGAAGTGAGGGAACCCGAAAATTCTGCTCCGGGATGGAGAAAATGTTCCTGTCTCTATCCACACTTCGTGAAACCATTTCATGATTTTCCGGGATGTCAATCACTCGGGAGTTTTCTAATGGTAGGCAAGTGTAGACAATTTGTTGGTTCCAGAAATACGAAAACAATAAGATCAGGGAGCGGTAGTGTTTAGAATTAACGATTATCATATAATATATATATATATGGAGTAGAGAAGGGTAAGACTGCGCGTCGGGTAATACTGCGAACCGTATGTTTCAGGTGAAAATCATACACGGTTGGCACCACTTCTCCACCATCAATTCGCCAGAGATAGAAGCTAGCCGTGAATGTTAGTTAAGACATGTTGCTAGTTTGTTGTGCTGAGAGAGGAAAGCGAGAAAAAATTTAAGGTGTTTACTATTTATTTTGATACTAAGCTTTCTTAGAATTTCTTCACTGTAAATGTAGAGAATATTACTATATTGATTCACAGAGGCAGCTGCGTTAATGTCCAGTTCATGTGTGTATTCGTTTTCATTGCATTGTGCAATGGCTCGACACCATCACGTGGTTTGTTCCCGATTGCAGCGCGGGGCAAGAATGCGCAATAAATTCCAGGTGAACAGATATTTTACAAATCTGCAGTAATTTTTGGATGTCGTGCATTTAATATGTATGAATCTGGTGTCAGCACAGTTCTTCCCGAAACCTCCAAAGGCGATAATGTGAAGGGGAAAGGATCGGTTAAAAGAAGTTGTTAGTGGAGAACGTGAACAAATCATCACTGATGTGTGTCGTATGAGCGCGTCAGGAAGTTTCATTCCTCCTGCATTCATCTTTCAACGGAAGAGAATGAAAGCAGAACTACTTGATGGAGTACCGCCATCTGCTAGTGGTATGATGATGAAAAGATCATCCTTGCTGAAGAAGACGTCAAAAGAAAGAGTAAAGTTGCCCTGGTTGTGATGAGAAATACAGCGAACTCCCAGTCAAGGATTGGATTCCGTGTGCAACATGTGACGAATGGTGGCACGAAAGCTGCACCTCGTATGAAACGGGGACCTTCATTTGTGATTTGTGTTAGCGATGTCCCAGCCGAGGACTTGTTCCACTGTGCCACATGTTTGGATGGCTTGAAAAATGCTTCTCATATGAAAGAGGGATTTTCTTTAGTGATTTGTGTTCCTTTCTGTAGAACCCTCATACGAATGTGACTCTGTTTAGAAAGTATTAGTACGATGCGCATTCTTACCCGAACGTAATCGCAGTCTTACCCCGCGCTCCGGGTAAGACTGCGCGTTTGCATGGTCATGCTTTTCGTTTGTTTTCTGCTGAAATATTGTTTACTGAGCTTTTGGAAATTTACTGTATGTTGGCAAAGGATAGTGCAATCTGTGTTACTTTTTCCGTATGTTACTATAGATTCATAACTTCAATAAAACATGATGAACAAAAACTGCGCAGTCTTGCTCCATCTTACTCTACGTATTATGTTGGAATTGCCTATGCTGAATGATAACATAAGTGTATATTAGTGTATATATTTTCGATATTTTAGGTCGTCTTTCTGCCACTTTGGTTAATTGGGTTATGACGTTTTGACGATGAGTGATGATATAATTAAATCGATTAAGTGACACACCGGGACTCGAACCTGGAACTTCGGAGCGAGATCGAAAGTAGGCCACTTAACGCACGTAGCCACCGAGCTGGCATACTTATGTATCTAATATATATATATATATATATATATATATATATAAACACACACACACATTGGTAAAAGCAGGAGGAAGCTGACGGGATTACAGCCCCTCCAAAAATTTTAAGAGAACAAAAATTTTTAAATGAGACCAGTAAAGAACTCGCGAAAAACCTGTGTGGTAAGTGAAAATTCATCTTAAAATTACCCTTTGATTGACTTTTTAAACGAAGGGAAAAACTGGCATTTAGTTACGATATGTAAACTATCTACATTTACAATTCCAGACCCCTCAGAAAATCTTGCTTACGCTAAAGCGCGAGCAGCCCTACCCAATCCTCCTGACACACGCACCAATCATCACCCACGCAGGGTGTCGCGGTATATGAAGAAACTTGCAGAGCTTGTATAGTACATCAAAACGTCACAACTTTTCGTGGTAACATTTTGCTCGTTGAAGCGTCGTTTGGACAACCTCGACAACCAACATTTCCTAACACGTATGTACACTGAAAAAAAAAGGGTGTGGAAACTCACCTTTTGAGGCGAGTTTGGCTTGTCACAAATAGACGTTCCCAAAAGGTGAGTTTCCACACCCCATATTGGGGTGAGTTTTTCTCACCCTAGTATAGAGTGTGTTTTTCCTCCCATAGGGTGAGTTTGAGGGGTTCGTAAATGATCTTCGTCTAGTATAATAATGCTTACCTTGAAGAATCAGTCAGATCTTTTCTATCTTATACAATATGAATGCAGAATGAGATAGAGCCATCATAACTTCATTGTAATTTCTTCCCAGATGGCAAATGTATCAAAGTGAGAAATGCAATGTTAACTATTGCATTGTGTAATATACGACATCACAGGGAAAACAGTGTTTCTTCATTTAATGCGTTCAGATTTTAATGTGATTAATTGTCTTCTTTATAAAAAGAATATCATTCAATTCAGCATTAAATTTTGACAAAGCTTAAAAATCTTAGAGGAAACTAGATGCGGCACGCTCACCAAGGTATTCATGTAGAAGAACAAGCCATCCATAAATTACATGAAGCTTGCAAGGAATATTATGTATCGATTCCTAAATCATACAAAAAAGTCGCAACTTTTAATGTACATATATTTTGTCCAATAAGTCATTTTTGAGACTTCCACTTGATGCTTAGAAATCAATTGGGACTAGATATATGTATAGTCACATACACTGCTGGGTTGTAATGATTTAATTGAAAGCCAATGGTGCTGTTACAACCCAGAAGTGTCCTTGTCAATACATGACACACGGCATTAGGTCATTGCCTTTCTACGCACATCACGACATGCCCCTGCAGACATGCAATTGTGCTAGGTCAGTGTTTCTGTAGGTCAGTGCTTCTGTAGATCAATACTTATTCTACCTTCGTGCATATATGCTATTAGCTTTACAATCTGTCATAGTTTTATTAAGTATAGAATTTTGATTTGAATCCCAAGAAATCTGATATAATAAACCAACAACAAAAACCAAAAAAACACACCCACGCACACCCACGCACACCCACGTTATGCAACAAGTTATTACGCAATGTTTACGCAACATGAAGGGGATTGATCTTCAGAAGTCACACACGTTAATTAAAATATAACAACTTTTTTCTGTACTGTTTGGAAAGCAATACTCATGCTCACATGCATTGCTAGGATAAATAAATGGCATACTTAACACAACAAAATACTGTATACTTGTATATCCGTAGATACATTTTATGTATATGTTGGATGCAAGTATTTACATACATGGTAAGGGGATAATCTCTGACAAATACTACCTTGCCACTAAATGCATACACATTAGGCAATAATTCAACCTTACCTTTCCTTTGCTGTTGGTTCTGCACACTCAGTTCAATGCCATAATCATTACAATGTGAGTGATTTTTGGTGCTTTTAGAACCTATTTCAGTACAATAAATTAATTAGAAACGAAAATGTACATTCTTAAGAAGACAGAGCAAATTTAGTAGAAGTTATACATATGTTCATATACATAATTTTTAACCATTCTATTTCAAATACAGAGCTTAATTTTTCGCCCCAAAGATTAGGTTGACGAAATAAAGTTACCAGTTAGCAAAAATGTCAACTTTATTTACAATATACATACATTTCATCTTGCAATAATTCAACATGGTTCTCACAATTTTATCCAAAAAAGAGCAATGATTTTTCAGTACCAATTTTACTTCAGTGATAAAAATATGCATGTTGTATTCCTTTAAAATGTCTGTATGGAAAGGCGTCCATGATCTGAAAGGAGAAACAAATGTAAGAGTAAATAAGAATATAATCAAGAATGCATTTAGGTCAGAGTGTGATAGTTCAGAATGTACTTATAACATTTATGAGTCTTAATACTTTCCTAAAGAGTATACTAGTGATGTGTGCATACAAAGTGATTCAAGCTTGAGTAGCCAGCCTTCGTGGATGAGTGGGTACGAAAGCATGTTAGAACGCCTGGGGTGCCGAGTTCGAATCCCAGCCTGGGAACAGGTGTTCTTTGTGAGTATCCATTCATCCATTCCATCATATCATCACTCATCCTCATCTTCGCAATTAGCCCAAAAGTGGCTGAAATGCGAAGAAAAATAAACAAAATCAATCAGTCAAGCTGCTCAATTGATAGATTGAGTTTGTGTATTAAGTTCACTTTATGCACAGTATGGCTAATCGAGACTGGACTGGCGGTTCAAAGTGGGATCCGAACCACTATGTGCCTCCAAGGGGTATCGAACCCGGGACCCCTTGATTACAAGGCAACGACGCTACCACTGCACCATCGGGGAGGCCCTCAAGCTGATCAGTTTCTACATTGAATGCAGTAGCGCTAAATTGGCAATTTATTTTACACAGCATTTCCCATAATATTTAAAGCTGAAGGGGAGTTTAAACCCAGTAACCCCCTTGCGTACGCCACTGATTGAATGAGCAGGTGGAGGGACTAAGATTATGTCACCCTATTCTGCAAAGGTAATATCTATAAACATGCATGCTTTTATTTCGTAAGCAAGGGTCTATACAAGGAGGGTGATGGTGGGGCTGTAAACAGACAGGAAAAAATAGCGAAATGAGGGCTGACTACTGGGCACGCCACAGCATATAACTGGAAATGGCACCCTATCTTCAAAAGTAAGAAATTACTTTAGGATAATATTTTGTGCTGAAACATCGGTGTCGGGAGAGGGAGGTGGAACCGATCCGTTGACTCCCCCACCCCCTGGAATTGCCATCGGCCATTTCAAGTCACAAAAAGCAGAAATTGTTATAACATAAATAATGTTTAGAAAGCTTTTATTGAAAAGTTAAAACTTAAAAATAAAATAAAATAACTGTGCATTTCAGTACGCTAACTGTAAAAAAAAAAGATAATAAGGAAAAGTTGTACTTGATATTCACTCATCTAGTAGAACGAATAGAAGTGTCCTCCCAAAGGATTTTATAATAGTAATAATAATATAATTTTCTTTTTTGTTTATAATAGTTATTACTGTAAAATTATTATCATAACCATGATTCTTATTGTTAATATTTGTTCTACTATTAAGTTAAGTCAATGGGTTGCCCCCCACTACACACACACACAAACACCTTTCTGGTGTCGCCGAAGAGCTCAAACACTACCATTCAATGTTGGGAGGAGGGGGATTGTAGATTAAGAACTTACTTCCCCCTACCAGTTTTCAATGATTTCGCACCCTGTAGTTCTGTCCTGCCAAAGTGTATGTGTAAACATCATGTAGCGAGAAGGCAAAAAGATTTACACATACCCTTGACAATTTTAAATATTGTCTATAGAAACAAGACATAGCTATATGAAGGTTCAACTCTCCAAAAATAAAAGCATGGATATGATTCTGTTTAAATTATGTAACCTTCTCCACTCACCTAATTTAATTAATTTAGAACTACATAATTTGTATTCATGTCCAGATATTATTAGAATAATTAAATCAAGAAGACTTAGGTGGGCAGGCCATGTGGCACGAATGGGAGAGGTAAGAGGAGTTTACAGGATTCTTGTTGGGAAACCTGATGGTAAGAGACCTGTAGGAAGGCCAAGACGAAGATGGAGGGACAACGTTGAGATGGACCTAAGGGAAGTCGGTAGAGATGGAAAAGAGTATATAGAACTTGCTCAAGATAGGGAAAGATGGAAGGCCTGTGTTGCTGCAGCCATGAACATTCGGGTTTAAGAAGGCTAGGGAGTTAGAGTTAGTTAGTTAGTTATGATTCTGTTTTCAAGTAGCAGAAATAAAGTTCTGTTGAAAGTTTAGTAGGCTACGAAAGAAATACATAAAGAGTATAATTTTTATCTTAATGCTAAAGTGCATTTTGGTAATGCATATCCAAAGATTATTAATAACAAAATGAAAGGTGTGTATGTATGGTTCGCACACGCAGCATTATATTTTAGTTTCCTAGTTAGATTTATGTGATTCTGACATTTTCAGATTACATACAGGTTAATTGATTTATTTACTTACATTTCCATTTACAAAATCAGGATCATCTACAAACATCAGAGGTGGTTATTTTAGTTAAACAGCATTCAATGTCTGAAATAAGGAATAAATTGAAATTAGATTAATCTTGAAAGTATCAAAAAATCAACTTCTTCAATACTTCTTTATTGTACAACTACATTTGTTAATAGATGGAAGACTATTTGAAGCGTTCTTACCATCAGGTCTAAAAACAAGAATCCTGTAAACTACTCTTTCCTATCCTATTCGTGCTACATGACCTGTCCACCTAAGTCTTCTTGATTTAATTATTGTAATAATATCTGGACATGAATATAAATTATGTAACCTTCTCCACTCATCTCTTTTAGGTCAAAATATTTTCATAACAATCATATTTTCAAATACTCTCAATTTATGTTCCTCTTTCAATATAATAGACCAAGTTTCACATCCATATAATACTTCAAACAAAATTACTGTTTTGTATATTTTAACTTTTAGTTTCTTAGAGAGAAGTAACATGCATTTCCTGAATTAAGCCTACTTTTTATTTTATTTCCTCTTTAATATAATTTTCTTTTGTTAATATTACTCCTAAATATTTGAATTTAGAAACTAGTTCAAGTAAGTTGTTATCATGTGCTTTCATTAGATATTAGATTTAGAATTTTTTTAATTAAACGAAATAGGTTTGTTAAAAAAATAATCGTTAGTTCATGTGATATTATTTCTTGTGATGCATGTTTGTTGTCCGTGTTGATATTTTTTTTTGTTTGTTTTATCAGGATTCGAATTCTTGAAGGGAGAGAAGAGGGGTTAAGTTTTCGAGAATATCACGCATTCTATGTTTATAAGTAATTACATTTTTAATAGAAAGCGTATCTTTTATCAATATTTTATAAGATTTGGTTGCCTGCAAAAGTTAATCGATTTATCTCCTTGTTCTATCACAATAAGAAACTCAAAATGTAAAATTTTCTTTATCCTCTGCTTACACGTTTTCTCTTTTCTTACAATCTCTATCTCGATCAATTATATCCCTACTTCTTAGAAACATGTTCCTTACCATCTTTAAATGTACAACAGTCGCAGCAAGAGACAAAAAAGCGAAGTAAAATAAAGCAATTTAATCAATTAAACACTAAAAAAATAAATTTACGCTGTGTGTTTGTGTTAAAACTCTAAAAACATCCATAAACTCAAGTCACCTTCTTTGGAAAAATGATTGCAGTTAAGAAATTATTAGCGCCGTCTAGTTCGCTACACTTTTAGACATATGGTGGAGTGCAGATGTATCCCAGCGCTAGGCAAGTGCAGTAGAACTGTATTCAACCAAATAGACGAATAGCTGTATTCAAGTTCAAAAAATTCAACAATTGCCTGTGTTTTAAACATTCATTTGTTTAGTTAGCTCGCACCATGTAACCATACACCACACACTACACCGCTCCAGAACGTAGTACTACACATGTAGACACCAAATACACTACTTAACACCAAATCAACAAAACAGACGAGTTAATGTTGCACCGTGTAACCGTTTATCTGTGGTGTAAAAAACTAGACGCACATAAGTAGTAAGAATATATTATATTTATAACCTCAATTTACTAATCAGGAAAATTCCCCTTAGCGAACCAATCAACACAATTCACGTGACAGGAAGAAAGCACGCGCCTCAGTCAATGCAATGAGTTGTGTGATGATGCGGTCTGTTTCCGCGTTTGACTCATACCAATCATACGTATATCGTCTCCTTCCTTCCCTCGCCTCAAGAAGCTCGTCCATGCTAACGGCCAACGTTTTGCCTGCAGCCCGAAAAAGAGAATCAGGATTCTGCAAGTTTTTTATACGGCTTATTTTGCGAAGATTATCCATAAGAATCATCTCGCACGGTGGACGAAATTTAGGCGTTATTTTGCTTACGTCGAGGAGCCTTGCGACATCCTCACCTACGTCGAATGTGTAAACAAAAATCTTGTGCAGCAGTTCAAGTGGTAAATCGGTTATACAAGTTGTCATTTTTACAAGGTGTTATTTAAATAGAATTTTCTCGGTATTTATATATAAATTTTCTCGGGGAAAAATACAAAAGACACAATGAAGTCAAAATTCAATAAGATTCTATTTAATAAAAAAAACACTTTTAAACTTACGATAATTGATAGAATGTAACTTAAAAGACAATAGTTATAATTATAATATTTGTTTTCAGCTCTGGTATTTATATATAAATTTTCTCGGGAAAAAATACAAAATTCAATACAAATACAAATTCATAGAAATTCAATCTGTGTGAAAAAAACGTCTTGAACCACCTTCAAAATAAAATAATTTTAGCTATTACGATAAAATTTTCAGCTATGTTATTTATATAGAATTTCCAGAGACAACAAGTAACATCTGATCACATCAAAACTCAAGCTAATCAAAATTACTATGAAAAAATATAACTTGATACGCTTTTTTAAACTTAAAAATAATAAATAGTATGTAGCTTTAAAATAAATTAAATACTTAACCTTTAACACTGCAACAACACATCCGTACTCTTCAAAACACTCTCACGATACTGACTGATGAAAACATCCTAAACAGTAAGTCAATCAGAAGACATCCCATTACGTCATAACCAACAACACGCTAGATACGGGTCTGTGTAATAACTTGTTGCGTAAACATTGCGTAATAACTTGTTGCATAACGTGGGTGTGCGTTGGTGTGCGTGGGTGTGTTTTTTTTGTTTTTGTTGTTGGTTTATTATATCAGATTTCTTGGGATTCAAATCAAAATTCTATACTTAATAAAACTATGACAGATTGTAAAGCTAATAGCATATATGCACGAAGGTAGAATAAGTATTGATCTACAGAAGCACTGACCTACAGAAACACTGACCTAGCACAATTGCATGTCTGCAGGGGCATGTCGTGATGTGCGTAGAAAGGCAATGACCTAATGCCGTGTGTCATGTATAGATTATGTATAACAAATAAAAATACCCACACGCTGTATCTACCAAACTAAAAGACTCAACAAATAAAAATACCCACACGCTGTATCTACCAAACTAAAAGTCTCAACAAATAAAAATACCCACACGCTGTATCTACCAAACTAAAAGACTCAACAAATAAAAATATATATTAAACCAAACAGAGTACGGCAACAACATGTCCATACTCTTCAACCACTCTCACAATACTAACTGATATGTAAATTCAACCTATTTCCTATAAAAAACTTTATGACCTTACTTGGTTTTTTTCGCCAAATTATAGGAGACTAGAAGCATATACTTTGGCGAAGCCCGTTCAGGTTCAATCCCCCGAATGTGGGTTCCTCTGCCGATCCAGCAAAGGTGAGAAATCAGCACTGTGCTCTGACTTATATAGATTTATAAAATCAATAGAAATCTTGCTTACTTAAACCAATCAGAAAACACCACATCAGCACATTATGTCATAACCAACCAATCAGAAAACAAAACATGATGCAATAAAAGTAGACCAGAAATAGACCAGAAGTAAGCTTGTGTGTATGTGTGTATGTGTGTGTGTGTGTGTGTGTGTAGCTAATAAAATTATACTTTACAGTGTACTACTGTGTAATCAATAAGCTCATAAGAGCTTTTTGGATTAGTTTTAACTGAAGCCAAAACAGTGCTAAGAGGGGCATATTTTTAACAAGCTTATGAATAACAATCTGACAGATACAGCTTTTGTAAGTGTAGCCAAATCAATCTAAGAGAGGAGGTCGTACTTTCTCAAAAACTTTTTTTGTACAAAAATCTTAAATTAGATAGAGTAGTATACTTAAGCAATGCGCTTATATAGACATCTTAACCTAATTTTAGTACAGGCAATACCTCGTACTTTCTCGCCCCAGTAATTTTCCAACACCACTACTCTGCGTATGCACTATATTTCTCATATCTGCTCATTCAGTTTACATTGTGGCAATAGGAGGTCAAGAGGAATTATGATACAATAATAACCACCTATTCCAGTCCTCGACCTCTATTTTTGCAAAGGAATTCTCTATCTTCTAGAACACAAAAAACAGCTTCGTTCCTGTTTACAGTATAATATGTTGTTTATATATATAGCAGTGCAAGTGTATGTTGGAATTGAGGCTCGGTGAGGTGAGGCATTCGAATGAAATTCGCACCTCCCAACTGTATCTTCTGGATCCGCCACTGGTTTGTGGCAATTTCAAAGCGCTCTGTGGATACCAAAGTCCTCAGAAAATAAAGGACAGAATTTATTTCCTCCACAAATTGATTGAGCTGGTTTATTTTACTTCGCTTTTGTGTCCCTTTTGGCTAATCGCGAAGATGAGGATGCATTGATGATATGATTAAATTCATGAAGGGGTACTCACAAAGAAAACACATCCCCAGGCCGGGATTCGCTGCGCTACCCACTCCGCCATGGAGACCGACTTTCCTTCACAAGGTTAAGTACTTCATAATAATATTAAAGTAGAATATAATATTATTGTAATTCTCATCCAGAAATAGCCCTATAGTAGGGGTGTCGGAGGATAAGGGCAGTTGATTCAGGTTCCGCAACAAACAACTTCAAACCTCCCCAGAACTTATTAGTTAATAGTTGACATTGATACTTTCGAATACACATGATTAGTTGACCAAAAATCTAGATTTTTACCACCTAAAAAACTAATGTGAAGATGAGAATGTTATTTTTGTCGCTTTTATATAAAGAAAAGTTCAAACTACGTTTATTGTGTAATGCTGGTTATTATCAGTTCGTTACAATAATTTGTAATGAAAATTTGTATAATAATAAATGAGAATTTAATGTCTTATTGTTGAAAATATTGTCTTTGCATTTACTGTAGTGTCCTAATATACTGATTGGAACAAAGAACTCCAGAATATATAACTTATATAGTAGTCGTTACCAAAGATAATGTACTCTTCCTGCGGGATTTGTAAGCAATAAGTTCTTCTCAATAAGGGGACCCCCATGGACAGGGTGCAGAGCTGTGGTGTACCGCTCTCGCCACTTGGGGTCCAGGTTCGAGCCTGGGTGAGTGACTGTTGAAATAGCCATTTCCGTAAGATAAATTATTTTCCTGCATTTGTACGTATTGCCAATGGACATAAGAACTTACGAAAAATAACATTTTTAAAAAATAATCCAGATAGTTAATAACAAGCGTTAATGTGAAGATATGAAGGACGTATCAACCAAAATACAATAAGTAACTTAATTTTTTTTTAACTAGTCGTTGAATACAGGGACTTGCACTACTAATAAAACTGTATCTTAGATAGTGGTAAGCAGGTATAATGCTGTTTTTTTTCTTTCTCACTGGCAGGCAGACACGTCATTCGAGGTATTGCATATATCGATTGTCTTCCACTGTTGACTAGAACAATAGAATTAAAGCATGGGCGTCTCTAGAAATTTTTAAAGGAAGATCGGCCGTTGGTATAAAATTTATTATTATTATTATTATTTTGATTGATTGATTTGATTTATTCTACTTCACTTTTGTGCCACTTTGGCTGAAACTGAGCACAATTTAAAATGAAGACAAGACCGAGAGTGACAGCCGTCTGTATAATCAGATTTATACTGTCCGAAAGCCTTGTATTGATCAAGGTTTGGTAAATCGTAGTGTAAATTATTTATAGAATTCCTTATAATCAAAATTTCTTTAATATGCAAATTAATTATCTTTTTATTTAAAGATGTTTAATTTTCAAAAACTTTCGTTTTTAAGTCCTATTACTAAATGTCTTGAAACATTTCTTCTATATTTATTATTGAGATAATCTAAACTAGGCCCAGGCTTTTCCTTCGGGAAAGAAAGAGCAACGAGAACGAGTCTGCTTATACAGCGACGTCTGGCGAAGAACGAAAGAGGCCAGACAGGTTCCTTCATTCACGACTCGCTCGACTCTCCTCTCAGCTTGTAACCTAAATTCATGTTCCACTTTTATTAATTTTTGTAAAAGTAATCCTATGTTCGACTGTATTGATTCACTTCAATTGACCATATTTTGAGAAATCTTACGTGCCAGTGTAATACAAACTGTCTGTAATAAGTAAGCCGTGACAGAGCACGTTGAATAGTAGACTCAAGGGTTTTGCTACAGAATGCTTGACGATCAATTAGTTGGCTCATGAACAGGTCCACATATATATATACAAACCAATAATAATATCTTGATTTAGTAGGCGACGTGCTCGTGGATTACAAGGAAACGGAATTCTTTATAGGGGTGGTCAGGCCAACAGTAAAATTTAAACTAATATTAATAACAATAATAATTATCATGCTTATAATTATTATTGTTATAAACTAATTGAAATAAACCAACTTTATTCCAAATGTATTATCATTACTATTATTATTATGATGATATCCTCCTTGGGGAGAATTTTCTTCTCGATCCACTTGATAGATTAATTTCCAGCGCAACAGTAACTAGACTGAAATGCATATAGTAATTAAATGTTGTTATTAACTTCTATAATAATAATAATAATCCGTGGCTCTGCACCCCTCGAAGGGCTTTAACCTATCCCCCGGCTACCAGTCTCCATCCCACAACCCTACTTAGAGGTGTGGAGATCTTCAACCAGTAATGGGGTGACGTGGGGTCAGCACGTCGAACCCCCAGCCGTTATAGGAGATATCCGTGACCGGGTTACGCTACTCACTCGTAGCTCCCCAATTTCCTCATGATGGTGGGTTTCCACCGGTCCTATGCACAGGCCGAGAACCCAGAGACTGAACCCAGGCGGACTCGAACCCATGCCATGCCGTCGGAGCCCAAAGCACAGCGCCTTAGACCGCACTGCCACGGACGAGGACAATTAACTTTTGTACAGTTTGTTCAAGAAAAAGCTTTCAAAGCTAGTTAGAAATTTTAATCACAGCGTTTATCAGCGGAATATAATCGTGTACCCGAAATAAAACACTGCTTTGACGTGTAATGTCATTTCCAGGGAAGACTTCAGGTTTGGTGCATTGACGCGTGACGCGCACAGCAAGGGGTTGCTCGTTACAAAGGAGAGAAAGTCCAGAAACGGAACTTTGGAGGATATTCACGTGTGGTATTCAACACGTCGTTGCAAAATTTATTTGTTGCCACATCTATTTGAAGACAGTGGCTCAGAAAGGGAACCAACTTGCCTCATTAAATGTAGCGTATATTTGGAAATGAAACAAGAATAACAAATTGGAACTGCGTTTATGGTATTATGTGCTCATTGAAATTAATTAGCCTAACCAAAATTTCTTTTGAATACTTAGATAACTGGACCAATTTAGAAGCTTTTGTGATTTTTGTTTGTGCTGCTCTAAAGATTTCGAAGATATTTTAGGTTGTACATTGACTGTGATGTAGGGGGTGGGGGAAAAGTAATGAAAGTTGAATGTCTTCTGGAGTTGCGGTCCTTGCAAGGATAAAACGCAAAGTGGGATGAAACATTTCCTACTAGACTGTTTGTTGTTGGCGTTACCGCACTTAGGCATACCTTTTGAATAAATGCAAAAGATAGTCGTTGGTGTAGTAAACTACGAAGCAGAGGGTTCTAGGTTCAAATTTTGGGTAAAGGTTGAATATGTCCTTTTCTTTGTCTCATCAGTGTTATCCTCATCGTTACAATTAAACCATTCTTCAAATTGCAAATTGAAGTATTCGTCACATGTCATATTGGTGGCGTACATAAGTTGTTTGGCAGAGAACTTAAAAAAAAAAATCAAATGAAAGAAGGATGGGAATTCTAGGAAAATGACTATAACACAGGCCCGTAGGCAGGATTTTATTTCGTGGGGGCGGGCTCATCCCTTATCAGCACAGGCATCAACAGAAATATTTGCAGAAAGGGGACAGGCCATTGATAAAACTTGATTGGTAGAAAGAATAATGACAATAACAATTATTACCAGTTTACCACGGTTGTAATTATCATTTTACAGTAACAAGAATTATAAGTTATTGAAAATAAACCAATTTTAATCCAAATTATTTGTTATTATTATTATTATTATTATTATTGTGTAAATGGAGAGAGACTGCTACTCCATCCACTGTATGAGTGTATATCCAACACATTGTCCATTTTTCTTATATTTTGTACAGTTAGTTGATTGATTGATTTAATTTATTTTACTTCGCGTTTTGTGCCTCTTGGCTAATTTGCGAAGATGGGGATGAGTGATGAAATGATGAAATTGATGAATGGACATTCACAAACAACCAAGCCCGACCGGAATTCGAACCCGGGACCCTTGGCGTCGCAGCGCGATGTGCTAACCACTCGGCCACAGGGTCGGGCGTTTGTACAGTTAGTGTACTGAAATTCATAGTTATTGTATTTTGTTATTAACCGTTATACACATTCCGTTAGAAAAGGGCTTTAAAAGTTTTGCTCAAATTTTAGCTACTCATAAAGTTTATATTGTATGGCTTGTCACAAAGAAAACTACAAATTTTGAGAGCTGGTGGATCCATTTCTTTGGATTAAATGATAGAATATAAAAATATAAACTGGTGCCTCTATTATACACTAAACTTTTTTCGATCTAATGTTTAATCCTGCTAAGTAAGTAAAAACCTCTATGCACTATTTAAATTAGATATTTGTAGGATTTCGGATGGCTTCAGCCCTTTTAGCCCTCCCCCTGGCTACGTGTCTCATAACAAGAAGGCATAACCCTTCTCTTATTGTCATAATCCTTTACGATAATCCCAGTGACTTCGGAAATATTAAATTGTTAATTGTGGTGGGGTCACATTTGAAACATTAAGTTTATTTTACATCTCAGCACAGAGAGAATTGTCTTGACGCCTCTCGTTAAACTTACTGTAAAGTAGTAAGGTTAAACAAATTATTTAAACGTTAAAAAAAAAAAAATTCCAATTACATTGAGTACTCAGGATGTGTACTCCTGGTGTTATATCTGTAATCTGTGTTTTGCATAAGAGCTTCCTCCTAGCCGTAAAAAAATAATGAAATAAGAATAGGAAAAGTGTAATGCAGCCCGACAGATAAGCGTTATGAATGAACACTAGAAATACCGACTCCAAATAAGAAAATTTACTTCTCCAAGATAACATTGATAATGAAGGCACATTATATTTTCATGATAAAATAACTACAAAGATACAGTCATGCCTTACTGAAGGTTCGAACAACAAAATAGAAGAAATATTGTAAACAAAAACACATAGCTTTTTATGCCTTAATTTGTATGCACTTGCACGGTTGCATATGTCACACGTTCTTTCAGGCTATAAACATGTATTTCCTTTGTTTAAGTGCAGCAAGAAATGTATCAACAAATCTAAACCTCAATATGAAATGTGAGAGGAAAAATCATATTTTTCTTTCGGCTTAAATTTTGTTAATTACTGACGTAAAGCAGTGAAACGGTACTTGAAAATATGAAATTACTATTCAAATAGATTATTCCTGAAATTTACATGTAACATACAGTTATTTATTTCGTACACTTTCTAGTTATTAAAACATCATAGGGATCTCAAAACTGATAGGTTTATTCCAAGGTCCGTCGACCGTTAGTTTCTCCCGCAGGAACAACGTCGACGGACCTTGGGTTTTCGACCTATTTTGAAAGTATTTCACGAGTTGGTCACTCGAACCAGCGCCACTTGCAGTACAGCGCGTCTGTTGAATATTTAGAGAACTGCTACAGGGTGGTAATTTGTTGGGAAAAGGTTTCAGCAGGTAGACAAATTGCCTCGGAGAGCCTGGCAGGGGGTCCAGGACTACAAACGTTGTCATGCCGGCAAAATTCTTTCGCTATGACAAGGCCTGTGAGTGGATTTTCAGTGGGAAAGTTTGTACATGTGGCATCACGGTGCAGCCGAAACTCACGCAAAGAGGTGTATAGGGAAGGTTTTCACGTCAGATCTGCACTCACCCTAGGGTAGGGAGGAGAAACTCACTCAAAAGGGTGAGGATTCCGAGTATTCTGACCTTCGAAGCCTCCGAAGAGCGAAACTCACCCCAAACACACCTTTTTTTTTACAGTGTACGCACCCGTGTGGTACAGGTATACATGAATCATGGGTCTGAACTTGTATACAAGGCTAAAGTACTTTCAATTCAATTTGAATTTTATGATTTGTAAAGTATTATTATTAGTAGTAATGATATAAGTTTATATGATTGAAGGGCTCTGTCCCCCCTAAGAGAAAATCTTTGGGGCGTCCCTTGTGTACAGCATATGAGTAATATGTATAAACTGGGTTAGGTGGGAGAACAGCCAAAGGTTAAATAAACCCTCGCCTATTAATAAAGAACATTTTAAATTCAATTTGAATAACCGAAAGTAAAGGGAAAACTTCAACTCGGCGATAAACCACAGAGAAAGATATATATCCTTTATCTGTGGATAGACCGTCTCCCCTGACCAAACAATCGCCGGCCCCCGTGGCGGAGTAGTTAACACATCGCGCTACGATGTCAGGGGTCCCAGGTTCGCTTCCCGGCATGGATATGGATGTTTATGAGTGTCCATTCATCAATTTCATCATATTATCATTCATACTTAGCTTCACAATTAGCCACAAAAACGAAGTAAAATAAAGCAAACCAAACCAAACAAAAAATCAGGAAACACTGCCGCTTACAAACAACTGCTGTCGTCACATAGCGTCACTGGTGTACGCGGAGGTGGGAAGCTGATGAGGCTATAGCCCGTCCCAAAATTTTGAGAATAATAAAATTTTCAAATGGAAGCAGTATAGAACTTGGGAAAACCGCAAACTCCTCTTAAAGTTCCCTGCTTACCATTTTTGGCTCTGAACATCGTTTGAATTGAAAGTTGAAAATCGTAATCACTAAATATTTTAGTGTATTCCTCCAATATGCATTACAATTGAAAGAAACACCTTAGAAATTGTATTATGGTCTATATTCGCTTCATGACCTCAAGGATACTCTCGGGGCATGCCACATTTCACATGATTCCATATATTGAAGGATTTTTTGTCTAAAGGCTCTTTTTTCTTGTGTGGCTGGGTAATATAATTTCTCAACATAGATAGGGGATAACTACTGATTATCAGGTGTTGGGCTTATTTGAAGTTTTCTTCTCAAATAGCAGAACCATTTTCACTAGAGCTATTAAGTGCTCAACATCAGTGACAAAAGTTGCTGAACCAAATTGTAAAATAAATTAATAGAAATGTCACAGGCTGCCACGACGACCTGTTTTACACGCTAAAGGAATGTTGAACTGTGCAAGATAAATTCATGCAAACAACCTCACACAGTCCTGCACACTTTGCACACCATGGCACAGGGTTTTCAAAGACCTGCAATTCTGGCAAAAACACAAAACCAGTTTTCTTGAAATATATTATAATTTATTTGGGATACAGGCAGGCGCGGTTGGCCCTATAACGCACAGGAGCAGTGAACCCCCAGCAATGTACGGTATTCACTTCAAGAATGGACAATAAACAATATCTTCACCTTTTCGCAAAAATTCCCACATAATAAGTAATGTCTTCGAGGCTGCATCACGACGAATTATTTTGCTGCGAAAGAGAAACCGCGAGTCAGCCGCGCTGGTGCAGTTCTCATTTGATCCCCCGCAGGACAACTCCAAGGAATATGGCAAACTCCTGCCATGGTGAAAGCACCGCGAGGTGGGAATTATAGGGCAAAATACATGGAAACGGATACTGCCGAACCGTCGTCTCAGGAAAACGGACATGCCCAGTTTGTGCTGCCGCAGAACGCACCGTCCTCGCGGCCAAAGAGCTGCCTTCTCCCTTGAAGTGTTGCCGCGAGGCCTTCAAGTTTGGAGCCGATAAGTGACATAGTCAATCTTATCTTTGCTTTGTATCACTTTTGTGCCAAATATCTTACACTAACTGCAAACTTGTGACAGAAATGGATTAGTAGCAATGAATAAAAGCTGGAATTACAGAAGATGAATTAATATAAAAGCAAAATAATTCGTGCAAGAATTCAGACGTTTTGTCTTAAAGGTGGAAACACTTCAAGTACGCGAAAGTAACAAGATGGTGGGATTGAATTTATTTATTATTATTATTTTTTTTTTAAGTGTTTGGATAGTCGTTAAAAAATATTAAATGAAGCTTTGAGTGAAGCAGGGTGGACTGTTCTTAGGTAGCGTCGTTTGATGGAGTGTAGGCGTTGCTGTCTGCAATGACCGCTGGAAATGGATATATTAACCAAAACAAACATCCTCGTGCGTTGAAAGGAAATTATAGGTAAAGCATGTGTTTGTCGATCCACCCTAAATTTGAAAAAGGCTTTCGCGTTTAAAATCTAAGGTTTTCAGGTTTGATTTCTAGTGTGTATCATGTGCAATTCCTCTTTAAGAACACTAAGACCACTTATGATTGGTGTTTTTTTTCTCCTAAAATTGTAGTTACAGAATATTATTCATTATAATTTGGTCTATATGAAATAATTTAGGCCAGTGATTCACAAACACATCCCCAACACCTTCGTAACAGTTTCTCATTCTTTTCCCAAGCAACCCGAAATCGCACATAAAGGCGCAATTTATTTTCGTTTCAGCACTTAATTTATTCGTATATCTTAATACTCTCACATTAGAACATTCTGGACAAGCCCCCATCCTACTTGTTTAGCGGAGAAAGTCTTATTTGCGGAAACTGAATATGTTTCATACATTGGCGCGCCCAAGGAGGAGTCATAACCTCCCCCTTTGGCCTAGCATGTCTAAAAAAAAAGGAACGTCAGAGATAGGAAATAAGTCAAAATGATGGCTGGCTAGTAAAAAATGTATATGTACCCTGGCCCCTTTTCGAAAATAGAGGGCAGGCCACTAGTTTCATATTACAACGGTGAACCCCCAGTAAAACATCCCGTGAGCTGTGCCTGGATACAGGGACAAAATTGATAATTAAATAATTCATAATACACTCCCTCCCTCCACGTCCACCTTGGACATCATCGTGGACAAATAGTTGAGGTCTGATTCCGTTTCTTTAAAATGTGCCAGAAATACAAAGAGGGAACTACCTCCCTCTCTGACAGAAAGTACTCCGAAATGTAGAAAAGAGAACTACATTGGTTAAATGTCCAATTTATGAAGTAGGTATAGTCCGGGTTTTCAGGGCTTTGGAAATACTGTGTGGCCGTCGCTTAGTTCGTTCCTGCTCAAGTGCTGCAAAGCGCACAGTAGATGGCAAAAAGTCAATGAATCTGAAAAGTTTCATACTGTGTCTACGCATAAATTATCTTGTTGAGTTGTTGTTTTAAGTCCACTTTGAGCACAGAGAGGCTAATTGGGACTGGAGCTAGTTTAAAGTGGGATCCGAATCACTATGGGCCTCCACCTGTTATCGAACCTGGGACCCCTTGATTATAGTTTTAAGAATAGTAACAACAATAGTATGTGTAAATTTCCACGTGACTAACCAGATAAAGTAAAAAAGTAAAAGTAAAGTTACCCCTGTGCTTTGCACCACCCCATATAGGCGTATAGGGGGTGTGGAGTTTCTTGATCACGGCTGAAGGTGGGGGTGATGTAATCCACCACACCCCTGGTCGCTTTTACCCCCCAGACTTTCCTCCAGGTACCCACTTTGTACGAGGCTGGTTGGGCGCCGGAGCATCTTGAACAGGTGGAAAGAAAATCTGTTTCCCCCGCCGGGGATCGAACCCGCATTTCTCGCATGATAGTCAGACGACATAACAAGTTTTTTCTTTTTTTTATATATAAAAGGAAAGCCCCTATGCGGAAGCTTCCCCCATCACACTTCATTCACTCATATCATTTCATTCATATTTCAATTTCAGGACTTTTCAGGACAGACAATCACAAACATCCAGTCCGAGCCAGGATTCGAACCCGGAACCCCTGGCGTCGTAGCGCGATTTGCTAACCACTTTTTTTAAAAGGAAATAACCCCCTACACGGAGGTATCCCCCCATTCACTCTTTTTCTCACTTTTACATTTTTCAATTCTTACATTTTTCTTTGTTTCTTATCAACTGGACGAACACAAATACCCATATCTTACCCGGGACTCGAACCCAGAACCCCTGGCCTTGTAGCGCGCTAAGCTAACCATCGCCACGGAGGTCGACACCACTCCGCCACAGGGCCCGACTTACTAAGCTACTGTGGATTATACTTTAAGTACCTAAAATATTAAATTGAAGTTTACTGTGTGTTTAAAATTTATATTCGGCTTGTTATTTTCCAATAAATAATTATGTTTTTAAAAGTTTAATTAAAAATATTTTTTTATAATCTTGCAAATTTAGCATTTATTCAACAAAATTGTCCTGAACGCTATTTTCAATGGGATGTAATTTTTTTCGGTCCTGCCCCCCCCCCCCCAAAGGTAGATCCAAAGTTACGCCCATGTTGAGGGGTGTTAAGCGTGGAACCTGAAGCAACTGGCCCTATTGCCCCTCTTACAGGGCTGTTTCTGTATCAAAATTGAAGTATTACATTATATTACAATATTACATATTATGAAGTACTTGACTTTGTGGGGGAAACAAATTTTGTCCTTAATTTCTTCAGGACGTTCGTATCGTCCAAACAATTCCAAGTTACCGCAAATACAACAAAGCGTAATGGTTTGCTAACAGTCACCCACCCCACCAAGATCCTTGCTTTACAGGCTTTGTTTGTATAGCTTTCCTTCTTCCTTGTTTGAGCTTGAGTCACGGGTCACGTGTCGCAAACCGCGCGCCCTAGTGGCTAGCCAAAGGTGGCTAGCAATACGGCTGTTCGTAAACTCCAGCCAACTCAGCGCAGATCTTACGAGTGGATTAAGCAGACGTCACACAAAACGTCATGTCGACGTCACTAGCCAAGCTGTTCCACGCTGCAGTTTACGAACAGCATGGATTATGGCGTGGTGGATCGTCTCGTCTGCTTGACTCTTGAGCATGTTTAAAAGCAGTTGACTTTCTTTGGAAGTAGTATTAGGTGTAAATGGCACTAAATCTCACTTCTATATAAAGCTCGGCTACATTAATATAAATTAATAGAATATTTTGACAAGATTTAGAAATTGACACAAAAAATAACCCCAAAAAAATTATCATACGTATGCCTACACATCAAAAATAATTATTTTGTAGTATTTTATTGGTTGGTGAATTTAGTTTAGTATACCGTGTGTTAACGCCAACTAATAACGTTGAATTATGGTAAATGAAATGGTTTCAAAAATAGTTATTTCATTACAATTCAGATCAAAAAATACTTTTTCATTGTTTTATACTTTTTTCTCTTCGGATACCAGTTTTTGCATATTTTTCCCATATATATACATCTACGGAAAGAATGATAAGATAATATTAATTACATCTTTTCCTTCAGCTGCCTTTCTGACTTACGAAGGCATCAAATAAATGATTGCCGGCCATCGAAAGCTGTCGCCTCGTGCTTTCTGCTAGTTTTCGTCTGCAGTCAGCCAGCTCAGTCGCATCGAGGACGGCTTACGAATCTTACGAGCCAAGTAAGCCGGATACGTCACCGTGACGTCAGGGAGCCGGAAGTGGGCGGAGCTAGCCGTACTTGGATTGAGTTTAAGAACAGATGTAGCCAGCTTCGGCTGACTTGGCTGGAGTTTACGAACAGCCGTAATGGAATGACATGCCTGGAACAAGCTGCAGACAGTAGATGGCCTAATCTGTGGTGCTGGTAGATGGCTCAAGTTGAAGGTCGCCTCACCATCCCAGAATAGCTTTGTCGCCAGAATAGTCCAGTACTCGAGTTTATAGTGAAGATAGAAACCGGCGTTCGAAGGTAAGTTCACTATTTTTACACGTTTAAGTTTCCTGTATGTTCTGATTGTCGAATGCGAAATACTTAGGCCTACACCAAAATGTGTTTAAGATTTGGCTATAATGACAGCGCATGGGGAGAGGTTGCTGTTAGTGTTTATAGCAGTATAATCGCGTTGAAAGTTCTGGATTCTCTATGGCTTAGCCGTTGCGAAAGTGATTTTTTATGGCGTCGCTAAAGTTATTCTCCCGCCCTTTTCTACCAACGTTGATTTGCTCGCAAACAATAGTAAACTAGCACGAAGTTCACCCACGAATTGGTTGAAAATCTGTTGCATCAACAGAAATGGGTCTGGTGCGGTCAGTGACGTGCCCAGCATTTGCAAAAGGGAGGGGTTACGTTCAGTGGCGGCTGCTTAATACGTGCTACCCTGCTATAGCACGTTGCTAAATTTGTTAAAATGAAAAGAAGAAAAAAGCAAATCTCACAGATGCAAGAAGTTTAATGAAGCCCTAAAGTGAAATGAAACTTCTCATGTTAAGAGCCTCAACATTTAACAGCGGCGCCACGTATTTCCCTCGCGCTGTTGGGGCTATAAGGAATACCGTACCGTGCTAGAATCTCAACAGCACGTTTTCGCCCCTTTTTCATCACTCCGCGCATGAATACTGTACACCACACTCCTCGATTCCTACGGGGGATAGGGTATCGGCTCGAGAAAAATCGTCTGCTAGCGTGTTACAGGAAGACACAGCACGGTAAGTGTGCCATCTCAGGATAAGAAGAAAGTCTACGACAACCTATTGCCTCTGTCAGAACAACGTTTTTTAATGTAATTTTCAAACGTTCTGTACGTTATCAGTGTAGACTTACGTAATGTTTGTAACATGTCGTATACATTAGCAGCACTTGCAAAAAGTTGGAACGCGAATTGACACCACCCCTTAGCCTTTTATCTATTTCGGTGGTAAGTTGTAAAGATTGCAACTCTGAAACTATAGTCCGTGCCTTTTTTGCTTCCGGAAGTGGATTCTGCTATGTAATTTATGTTTAGGAAATTTTAATTTTATATTATAACTAAATTACCTGTTTTTAAATGCAAGAAATATATTTCCTTGTTTTTATGTAGCACTTCAATCGTCAAGAAACAAACTTACAGAGTACCGTCATTTTTCCCCGGGTTCCAGCCCCGAAAATTTTCCGCGCGGTTCATTGTGTTAAAATCGCGTGCCGTGTGAAGTGGTGGTCTTTGTTGTGAAGGATTAGCTTTTTGTTGTTGTTAGAAGTGAAAGTGACTGTGTGTTAGTGTAACATGAATTCGGTGAATTCCTTGTAGCAGCGACTTTTCTCTTCAAGAACACTTGAAGAAAAGTTGGAAATAAAAGCGCTAGGACGGCCGTTGCCAGATTTGGATCTATCACAAAATGCAAAGAAAGGGAGGTAAGAACGCTACGTATAGAAAGCCATTTAATAGAAAACTGTACGATAGTGAACCATGGCTTTGTGGGTGTGAAATTCGAAATGCATTATCCTGTTTTCCTTGCATACTTTTTGGAAGTAATGATTCGTGGTCTAAAGGAGGGGTAAAAGATCTAGGACATTTAAGTGAATATATGAGAAAGCATAGTGAAAGCAAAAAGCACATGAATAATGAGTTAAATTTTGTCTCTCTCGGAACTGTCAACATAGCAACGCAATTAAGCCACGCCTATCTAGAATCGCATAATGAACAAGTTGAAAAAAATCGCTACGTCTTGTCAAAAATCATAGACTGCATCAAGTTCTGTGGAGCTTTTGAGTTGGCCCTGCGTGACCACGATGAAACAGATTCCTCCGCAAACCCTGGGACATTTTTATGGCTCCTTAATTTTGTCAGCAGTTTAGACAGCGCTGTTAAAGAACATCTTGACAACAGCACTGTATTTAAAGGCACTCGATCTCACCATCGAAGTTCAGGGTTGGAGTCTTGGCCAGGGTATGGGTATTCTTTGTAATATTGTACTTTGTAATAAAGAAATTAATGAAGGGGCATACATAATGAATACGTGCTGTTATATTTAATCTTATACAGTATTTTTACCTACTCATGTAATAAAAAATATGTACAATATCAATTTATTATACATATTTAATTAATTTAACAATTATTTTAATTTAAACAATTTTTATTATTATTATTATCGGTGGCGGCGAATGGGTTCCAAAACTAGGGAGCAAGTTGCCAAAACTGGGGGGGGTGAGCAAGGACAGTTTACTTTCCCTTCGCAGATAGCTAAGGTTAAGCATAGTGAGGGGTGGCAAAAAGTGAGGGGGAAAACTGTCTCCACTCCTCTCCTAATCAACGACACTGATTATTATGAGACACTTGGTTAGGAACCCCCCCCCCCCCCGAGATATACTTATAAATATGTACCTGCTGACCACATGTGCATTATTAGCCTACTGTCGGATTGAAAGTTATAGGTACTAGAGTTTGAACTCTATTAAAAAATTAACCAGTAGGGCTACGTAAAAACAAGTTTCATCAATATTAGGCTTATTGAATTCTCCGTTAATCTATGCTAACCAGCTATTTTGTTTCCTATATGATTTATATTTGTTATCGTCGTGAGAACAAAAAAAGTTACGGGATTTTGAGTTTTGCAAACGATCGCTCTCTTTGAAATCCTACAAATAAAGAACTGGTTGATTGATTGTGATGAAATTTTCGTACAGTGCAGACAGAAAGGTTCTAAACACAATTCTTAATCGTCAGAGTTTTAAAATTTGTCAAAAAATCGTTCTTCTCAATTTTGTGAAACAACTCTTTCTTAGGATTTGACATTTCCACAAATACAATCTTGGTCTTGGATTGAATCTCTTTGCATCTGTTTTTAAAACCCAGTACACTGTCAATTCACATTGTGAAACCGATGTTATATAGATTTTATTTCAACGTAGTACATGGAACGTATGGACATCGCTGTGTGCAGTAGCAGCAGGGTGCGAAATCCTGGGGGTATTCAAACCCACCTACAATCTTGGAATCAAAAATCCCCTAAAACAAAAATTTCTGCGGGGGGGGGGAAGTTTTTGTTATAACAAACAAAATATAAGCAATTACTGTTAATTTCAAATATACTTTACAAAGAATAATATCGAAAAAACACACAAATTTATGTAGTTGTGAGAATTGAATGCTTTCTCAAGAGATCATTAACAAATCTACATCAATATACACAACAAAAGTGAAACAAGAATGCAAGACAATAATAACTATGAAATCTAATTGATTTTCGTATTAACATAATGCACTAAGTAAACAAAAACTTACACAAAATAAAACAGCTTCAACTATTTCATAATTTACTAACATCTTTAACCGATTAGTAATGGAATTAGTTAGCTGCTTTGCAATATCTGACATGTATAAAAGTAACAAATTAATTTCCTATATGTAATTAATAACCATCATAATAATATATTTAATAATAATTTAATATTTTTTATTTTTAATTGAGTAAATTATTTTTACTTTTAATACCATTACAAATACGTATATCGTATGTTTGTGGGAGAGGGAGTTTGTAGATTAAGAACTTTCTCTCCCCCAAACCAGTTTTCAATGATTTCTCAAACTGAGTAGCAGCATTGCCATTTTCCACGTAAACCTTTGCTTTGCTTCTTTTCTCTTCTTGTAGAAAGTAACCTGCTTTGGCTCTACCAGTTACATGTTCCGATACAGCCACAGACGAATAAGATGCAAAATCATAAAAAAACTAACAATACGGTTCATTCGAAAAACACATCTTAGAATAACTAACATACGATTTCTTATTATTATTCTGTACTAGGGATGGCCAGATACGGATCCTGGCGGATCCGACATTCGGATCCGTTTGGCCATCCCACATGAGCGCTTCTTTGGAAAGTAAGAATGTGTATATTGTTACCTGCTATTATACACACATACATACATATATATATAAGTGCGCATGCGCGATTTGTAATTAATAAACTTACAAGGGAGGTTATCTAAGTGTCCCCCTCCGATTTCCATGAAAGTAGTGTAATTGGTGCTATTATAAACTCGAGAAATGATGAACCCCCCTCAGGCAGATTTGCCTACACTTAAAACTAGCTCAACATGAGCATATGAGCTTATTGCTCAAGTGTGGAACCCTGTCTAATCCAAGATTTTTGTAAAAATGCCCTCGGGAATTTCCCGTGAAATGATGAGCCCCCTCAGATTGATTTGGCTACACTTACAAAAGGCACTTCTGTGAGATTGTTGTCCATAATCCTGTCAAAAATATGCCCCTCTTGATATTTTTTTTGGATACACTTAAAACTAAGCCAAACGTATTAACACACACACACACACCTACACACATATTTACTTCCGGTCCACTTCCGGTTTAAGTTCAATTGGGCACCAGGCTCAACTTGTATATCTGGTATTAAGATAATGTAATTCTTCTAGAATTGCTCTGTGACTCTCTCATTTCTTACATCATAAACATATGATTTTTCACCTATAAGAAAAACACTACATATGGTGTCATCAGGGAGTGTTTCGTGGAATTCACAGATAATTTTAATGTTTGTCCTGTCATTAACCACAACTTGTTTTCTTTTTGAAGTATTGATGACAAACATGGGTCTCTGTGTTTTGAATTCATCTGGTGTGTAATACATGTCAGTATTGCCAGTATTGACCCTTTTGTATGCTGTAAATGCTTCATATAATTTAAGGAAAACATCCTTGGACATGTCTAAATTATAATTTTCTCTAGGGAACACCTCATTTCTGCCATTTTTAAGATATATGTTCTTGATGTTGCAGCTATCAAATTTACTTGAATTTTTTTCCTGATTATTGTTTCTTCCAGTCTGAAACAGTACCACCACAAAATCTGGCATGTCATATTGTATACTGGAGAATGAATTTGTAGCATCAAACTCATAATAGGTACCAGTTGCGGGCTTCTGTACACATTGATATGTATAAAATTGTAAAGGAACCTGTGGATTTTTTATTATATCTGCTTTGTATTTAAGAGCATAACTGGCTTCATATTCAACAACTGGGATTCTTAGCTCCATAGTCTGAATAATGCATTTGCCTTAATCAGGTAGGGTATTAGGCATAGCTTCCCCTGTAGAGTTTAATGTACTGTACCTCATCAAAGCATTATTATCATTGGCAGCTCTTCTAAATGTAATTCTTAAACCACCCTTCCACATAATATCTTTGTAATCTGAGAAGAATCCTGGCAACAGGCGCATGGGGAACAGCACTGTGTGGCTCTTAGATAATATCTTATCACCAGCCTCAAATCTACCTATTTTGTAGTAAGAAGCCTCGGTTTTGGATAATTTTAGTGTGGCCAAAGCTGTGGAGGTAATACCCGGATAATCTACTCTGTTTATAACAACACCATGTTTTCTGATCTCAATTTCAGAGAACAGATGCGGCACAAAATTGTCCACCAATCTTATATTTGAATTTGCCGGATAATCTGTACCATCAAGCTTTACAACATCAAATTTGATGTATAGATCTGCTCTGTGGGGGTGTATAAAACCATCCCCTACATCAAGATCAACCTCAATCTCTGTGTTGGGTTGATTTAAATTTGCAAAGGTCCTCCTGTTTGGGGGGAATGATTGTAGCTCATAACTCTCAATATTTTCCATTTTTTTTGTATGTATTTTTATTTAAATATTAATTTCTATGATTGCAGTTGTTGTGGCTCCAGCAAAATCAACTAATTCTTCTTTTTCATTAGTGACCATCAATTCAATGTAATCTATTCTATTATGGCACACAGGAAAATATAATGTTGGGTATGGAGTGTAGATGATGGGCTCCATAAATTCAGAGTTAGGTTCGAATGTTGCAATGATGCCAGTTTGTTTGTGAGTGCCTATGCCATTTGATTTGGTGATCATACCCTCGGCCACATTACAGTGAATATTCAGAGTCTCTATGGCTAAGAATTTGGGTATATTAATAGCAGTGTGTTTGATGGCTGGTTCAAGTTTTGTGTTGTTCTCAAATCCTAACAGCTCTCCTATAGTATCCAGATCCACTGTATCTGTAGCAGATACAATCTCTACTCTGTGAGTGACAGAATTTTGAGTTAATACTATACCTCTGGGTAGCTGAGCATTTAGAGTAGATAGATTATATTGCCCTGGAGTGATGACAATTTTTTGATCACCAACTGCAATTGTGTTGTTGTGGTGTGTAATATTAGGGATCAAGTACATGCCATAAAATGCTCTGAGAGCTATTGTTTTGGGATACAATATATCATCATGTAATCTGAGTTTCAATATTGAATTTTGGCTGGTGAGATGGAATACCCCCATGATGTTTCAGATACCACAAGGCTTTTTGAAAATCTTCAATTGATGGTTTATTTATTTCAGACATATATCTAAGAACAGATAAACACAGATGTCCGCAATTAACATCTTTGAAATTTTGAACACGGGCATTATTGTAATAAAGATTAGCTGATTTTAGATATTTTACTAAATTTTCAGGTGGGAGACCTCCAAATGAATCAAACACAAATGCCTCATCTTTTAAATATTTAAGATAACAGATCCAGTGAGTGCCCTGATTTTTGTACTTATCCAAATTAACAATGCCACACTCTTTGTTGAGTGGTTGTTCTGGTAAAGAATCAGACATATACACACCTCTAAAATTTTTGATGCCCAGTGGCTTGATTAAAGCTTCAATATCTTGGTTTGTAAGCGGCTCTTGTTTTTTTTAAACTTATTCATGGCTCTCTTAACACTTTTGCCTTGTTTCTCTATGGCCAGGTTATGGCGCTTCAATTCATCTAATTCTGCCTTATTCTTCTTGGCATCTATTACTGTTTTTGCTATGGCAGCTGATCCCCCAGCCAAGCTCCCAACAGCACCAAGTGCAGCTAAGAAGGCAGGGATAGTAAATATGAAACCCCCCACATGTGATTTTTTTCTTGATTGCTGTAATTTTTTTAATTGGGGGGTACTAAGCAACAATTTCATACCATGGCCCTTTGCAATACAAGATTTTTTTTCTTGCGCTGCTTTTTGGTTAAAAGACTATCAATAGTTTTAGAGATTTAAGACCTGCATAAGGTACCTGATACATAACACCCTTGGCCTTCATTGTAGGTTTATTATATATACATATTTACAACCCCCAACCCAGTTTTTGTTTGGTGCTCATAGCTATGGTGGTCCCCAATGCTGCTATTCTCTCACTTAAAGAAGCATCTTTGCTTACAAATCTACCAAATGCTGCCTCTTCTAATTTCTTGTCTGCAACATGTCTCTTGTCAAGATCAGAATGTGTGTTGTATGCTATGTCATGGTCTCTACAAGCAGCATCTAGGGGATTAACACCAGGATCACCTCTGTTGAATCTATGGTCCAATTTTGTACCGGGACCACAATACTGATAGCCTGGAATGTGTAGTTCAAATGGCAGCTTGTTTATAATGTCATTAACCAGCAGCCCCCGACCCTCAGAAATATTCCAAAATTTAGGTGGTAGAGTATTAATAATTTTTATAAAATATCCAATCCCCTTAGTGTCATTCACTATAAAATTAGACAATTTGGTGCTTATCATGTCCATAATTCCAACCTTTTCATTGTAATAATTGTGGTTACCAGCATTTTCCTCCCCAACTATCACCAACAACCTATCTACAAGTTTCCTGACATCATCAACCCAGACAAATTCTTTGGGCAGGGTGTTGTAATGTTTGATACCACTGCCAGTCTTGATCTGTGACCATATGGGCTTGATTAAATTGTTGTATTTTGCTCCACTGCTAGACTTGACTCTTTTTTGTGTGGGATCATTGTTCTGGTATAGAGCATCTGATTTTATTAATATTTCTTTGTAATGCTCATAATCTTGATCTGTATAGCTGCCAGGTCTCTTCCTAGTCATCAGTTCCCACAATCCAGGTGTGCCAAGATACTTAACAAAAGCACCTTTTTCTCCAAGATGAGATTCTGAATATACAATTATATCATCTCCCATAAATGTTACTCTGAAATTGCCAATTCTATGTATGATGCTACCATCACGCTCTGTGTCAGCATATAAGCCAAAAACCTCATCTTTGTTGTCTTTAGGTGTGCTTAAATATTTTTGAGCAAGAAGACCCAATTCAATAGGGTCCTGACTAGCTTCAATTCTTCGAGGAGCAACAGGACTAGGTGTATGAATACTAGAAAGTGGGGTGATTGGATAATCTAATATGTTTCTTGCAGCTAGAGGTACAAGCTCTGTGATCAAATTTTGATTTTGCTCTGTAACAGTTTTGATATTTTTACCTAATTCACTAATAGCATCAATAATAGGCTGTTCTGTTTGTTTGTGTTGTTCATAAATTCCTCGGTTCTCTGATTTCCATCCCTTAAATCTTTTTACAAGATAATCTTTTAATTTAAGATCATCAATAATTGGCCTTTTCATGGTTATTTATATATGTTTCAATGTCTAGAAAATTGATTTTATTTCTGTATTTGCCACTATTAGGTGTTCTTGTCATATCAATTGTGACAAAGCCATAACTGTCCTGGTTCCAGCACCTACTGCAAAACTTGGAAAAATCATTGTAGCTCAAGTCCCCACCTACATATTCATCATGTATGTGTTTGAGGTTGGTATGATCTTGATGAAACACGCATATAAAATTGCTGTTGTCTCGGATCAGCTGCTTCGGAATTTTAGAAAAAGTCTGTGCCAGGTAGAAGCAATCAATGTTTTTGTGCCGGCCCTGTGTAAAGAAATTTCTAACCTTGTTTTGATTATCCAGTATAATGTCATCAAACACAACAACAGAATTATCGAGACATTCATGGAGTGGCTTAACATCTGGTTCAAAAGTGGCTATATCCAGTCCATTATATAGCTTCATCAGCTGCTGATATTTTAATTGTTCCAAGCTCTTAGAGAAGATATACAAGTGCCTGTTTTTCCAGTCTAACCAGTTGGGTGCCAATAAAAAATTATCAATCATTAGTGTAGTTTTACCACAAGCCGATGGCCCAACAATAAGACATCTAATATTATCAGGCAGCAACTTGCCATTTCTCTTATTCTGCTGTTCAGGTTCTGGCAGCCTCTTTATAACATCCCAGGTGTTCATATTATTACTTTGTTTGCATCGATCCAGCTGTGTTCTGGAAGTCCTAGCCATTTGACAAGTAACTTGTTGCCTTTTTTGCGGATGATTTTTTTCTATGAGATATGTGTCAGGCTGTTTAGTTTTGTTGAGTTCTTCTTCATAGAACCTGCCTTTGAGAATTTATCCTCGGTGGTCTTTTATTATATATGTGTTAAGGGTCCCAGGTTTAACTTGAACCACTGTAAATAATTCAGTGCTCCAGTTTCTTGTAAAGCCTCTTTTGAATAAGTGCTTATATTTGCTGATTCTTACTTGGTCACCCACCTTGTATTTGGCTTTTCTTGTTGTTGGCTGATATCTAGGATAATAAACAGTCCTGATCAATTTTTGCTAATCAGATGAAGTTACTTCAGAGGGTTTCATGTTGATTGTGGAATGGACAGAGTTGTTATATTTATGTAGAAGTTCTGGAAGAATACTGAACCATTTATAATTACCTTGAAGTGTAAATTGTATATACATAAGATTTTTTAGGGTTTTGTTGAATCTCTCTACAATTGAGGCCTTGAGATCACTGTAACTCGAATAATGTTGTATTGACTGGCTTTTAATAAATTGTTGAAACACTGAATTATAAAATTCTTTGCCATTATCTGTTTGCAAATAGCGCGGTGATCTTCCACTCTGATTGATGGTTGTACTGATGGCTTCTGTAACACATTTTCCAGTCTTGGATTTGAGTGGCACAGCCCAGGCAAATTTTGAAAATGTGTCTATTACAGTGAGTAGATACTTGTAGCCCTTGTTGATTTTGTCTAAGTTTTTCAGCTGTCCACTTGCCATCTCAATCAAGTCGCACTGCCATAAATCATCTATGCCTTTTGTAACTACTTGCAGTCTCTTATAATTATGTCTGGCTTGTCTGTGTAATTCATCAACAATAATTTGTCTAGACATAATATGAAAACAAGAATATTGCAACTATGGGGTGTTCAGCAGCTGATACTACAGGATTTTCTAAATATTACTTGTCTCCTATTTGTATATGAAATTCCAGAGAGCCATCATCTTCAACATAAGATGTTTCTAATGTATTGGGATCTGTAAAATCCTCTAATTCTACACTGGTGATTTTTGCTTTGTTATCAGCATTTGTTATTGATAAGGTAGGGTAGTGGTGTGCCTGTGGCTGTAGGCAATATTTGATCTTGATTGGTCTAAGTGTGCCCCCAACAAAAAACTGGTAATAAAATTGTGCAGGGGACAGCATATATATTTTGCCACTTGGTATAAATGGTGAATCATATTCTTTGTTGGGGATACTGTACAATTCAAGAATTACTGTATGTTTAGGATTCTCGATTATGCCTGTTATTTCTTTTTCTGCTGTAAGCAATCTACTTGTTACAGATTCAAGGTGCTCATTGATGGTCCTAACAACATCATCATGGCCTGGCTTGATCTTTATGTCCACAACAAGTTTCTTGTATTGTTGTACAATTGCTTGTAGCTGCGTGGCAAAAACAGACAGAGCATTTGCTTGATTGGATTCCATGGTCCTTAGCTGTTGCTTGATAGGATTCCATGGTCCCTAGCTGTTGCTTGATATTAGCTACAATTTGCTGTAAATTTTCAACAACTGCCAATTTTGAATTTTGAGCAGTAAGATCATGGACCTGTCTTCTGATATCCTGAAACAGGGCATGCAGTTCAATAATATGTTGATTGGTTGGTAGAGTGGCCACTGTCTGAGTGAGTTGTTTGATCTCTGTCTGGATATTCTGGATATCTTCTGATTTCAATATGCGATTCACAGCTCTCTTAATATTTTTAAGTTCCTGTGATGTAGGCAGATTTGATACAGTATTTTGCAAAGATTCAAGTGCCAATTTCACATCATTTAATTCAGAAGCATCAACCACACCACGCATAGCATTTTGGAGCAGGGCTATATCTGCCTGAGTAGGTGTTGATTGTTGTAAAATTTCAAGCTTTGTTTGGATATCATCAATCAAGTGATGAAAATGAGATAGCTCAGATTCAGTGTTGAGGTTTTCAAGCTTTGTGATCTGTTGCTGGACACTGACAAGGGTATCTACAATACCGGGCAGGCGGGATTCTAGAGTTTCTTGTACATTTGTCAAATCACTTTGCACTGCTGCTATTGTACCCTCAAGATGGGTTATGGTACTTTGAATTTTTCCAAAATCTTCATATGTTTCAAGTTGCAGCTTCATATTGGCAACACTCCGAGTTATTGCACTCAAAGCATCAGAAGATGGCAAGTTGTTCATAAAATTTTCAAGTGTCTCAATTTTTTCTTTAACCTCAGCTATGGCATTGTTCAAGGGGTCCAGATTAGGTATCTGTAATGATTGAAAATGTTCCTTTAGTGTGGAAATCACTAGATCGAAATCTTCTTGTGATTTTATGCTTTTGACAATTGTTTGGAGCTGTGCCTGGACATTATTTATTTGCTCTTCCAATTGCTGTTTCAATTGCTCAGAGTTGGTGGCCTGGGTCTTAAATTTGGCTTGAAGAGCTGCTACAGCTTCTTCTAAACTTTGAAAATTATCCAATGTGGCCAAGTCAGTATATTTCTGAAGCAATAATTTGAGTTCAGAATCAATTTTAAGAAGAGGGTCCATGCATTGTGATTGTAAATTTGTAATTTCTAATTGAAGACTGGCATTGAGTGTGGTTTGTAAAGCTTGTAAATCACTTCTTAATTTCTTGACTGATATCAAGCATCAGAATCTCATCACTGTGATCTTCATGTCTTGTATGGCCAAATATATCATTAGGCATTTTTGTTTTAGCGGTTATTTATTATTGAATATCTAATTCTTAATTCTATAAAAAAGGTATAAGCTTGTCATAGGATCCAGGGACCTCAATATATAAGCAGTCACCAGCAGAAAAAGTATATACAGTGCCAGAAATCATGTTTGAGTGCTTAATTCTATAAATATTTCTCCCTACTTAAATTTTGACATTACCCTCAGGGGTTGTAATAAATTGCAATTGACCACCTACAGGTAATTGGTAATGATTTAAATTATTGTTAAATATGTACAATGTTTTACCTGTTTCATCATCAACATCTGTAAGTATGCTGTTCATGTGAATAATTAACAAAGCACTTAGTTTAGATATTATATCAGAAGAGGGTTGTGGTGTTGGCAGGTCCATAATAGCCTGTTTTTTGAACCCAATTAAGTTCATAGGCATGTTTATTTATTTCAAATCATGCTCTGTAATTGGGCATTGATTCCCATTTTTCAAATCACAATGACCCCATGGTAGAGTATGTATGCCACATGATAAAATGCATATCTTAACATCATGTGGGTCCAGAGCCACTTTTCTTACAATATTGCTAGTCAACAAGTGATCCACACTCTGAATTCTGGATTCTGATGTTCTGATTGTGCTACATGATTTGAGGCAATTTTTGTAATCTTCAAATTCAAGCTCTTTGTCTACAGTCACTCTGCCAATGCCCTTGGCCTTTTTGGCAACAACACCACTACATGTTTGAAAACTGTACATCTTGGCCCTTAACCCAGCAAATGCCACAATAACATCACCAAGTGTCTCATCTTTTAACTTGCCAGGCACCTTTTTGTTGTGTGGTTTAATTTTTGAATGTTCAGTGGTATCAAAATATTTAAACAATTCAGGCTGTGCTATATCTTGATAAACATCTTCTGTTTGAATATCAAGAACAAAACTATCTGTGTCCATGTACATCAATTTTACACTATCACCATAAAAAGGTTTCAGCACATCATAATACAATTTTAATATTTGTAATTTGGCCAATTCCAATATGACAGCCCCTACATAAATAGGTTTATCAAACTTAATCTTTGTTTTTTCATGTTGAAAAGTGCCATATTTTCATCATAAATTCTTCTGTAGTTGAAGTTGGGCTTTGCTATCAATTTTTTGCTCCGGCTGGGGTCAGTAATTATTTTAACATCAATATGTTTTCTGACATTTTCAATTGTTTTGCCATACACTGAATTTACCATCAATTTAAACAAGGTCTTATCAAATTGGCTCATTGCAGATGTTCGAAGCTCTGTGTTTGTATCAATATATGGCTTCAACCATCTTGAGTGCCTGAACCTCAAAACTTTGCCAACTTTGCTCACTTGAACACCATGTTTCATCAGGAACTGGAGGTTTTTGTAATATATGACATAGCCCTGTTTTGGCTCCAGAGTCATCATCAATTTCTTCTGTTTAGAGCCAGGTGAGCACTCAACCTCAGGAATTGGGGGCAGATCAGAAAATATGTTGTGTAAATTATCAGGAATTGTCAGATCAACCTCTAAGAACAGGCCATAGTTACTTTCATCAAAATCCTTAAGATCTTCAATATTGAAATCTTCAACCCACTCAAGCCCTGCATATGGCAGTTTATCCATCATAGCATAACCATAGAGGCTGTTGGCATCTACATACAGTATATAATTTGATGGCAGTGCTGGATCATAATCAGGAATATATTTGTTATTTGCTCTGGCATATCTCTGAGAGCATTGCACCATGCCTCCTCTTATACATTGCTCCATAAACAGATACATGTCCTGATCTTGGATCAGATCCAATTGCATTTTAGTGTTTAAAAACATTGCAGACCATGCTAGCCCCGGAACACTGTAAAAATATATTGGATCCAGCTTATAATTTTGCATGGAAGATTTTCTGAATGCCTGAAGTATATCAGCCAAGAGGGTAACATCAAGTTTTAAATATGCCATGTGATAATCACCAAATGTCTGGCATTTTAAATTGTTCCACATCAACTGGGCATGGTGATAATCATCATCAGTGATTCCAGATCCTCTGATTTTGCTGTAAAATGCTTGTTGTGGTGGCAGAGCACACTCATCAAATTTAGAAAAATATGTAACATAGTCATATGGATATACACCCTTCCGCCTAATTAATTTCAGGTCCTGATTTGGAAACAAAGCACATGTGATTTTGAATTGATCATCAGATAATTGAGTGGCCAGTGTAGCCAGGCTAGCCGATAAAATTCTGTATGAATCAAGAAATCTTAAGTGAATAGGAACACCATTAACTTTAATTATTTTGCTAATGGCAATATATTTCTCATTATTTTCAGCTAAAATATTTAAATTCTGCTTGTCAAACCTCTCGTACCTGATCAGATGATGAAAATCATAATTGGATGCACCATGGCAAAATATAGGGACAAATTTTGGTCTCTGGATCTTAATATTACAGCTATTACACAGGGCCATTAAGAATTTACCATCTGTATGAGAATGGTGAGGTACCTTGATATTTGTATCTGAAAATTCAGAATCACATATCGGGCATTTTTCTGCATTGTTGAAATCTTCAATCTGTTTCTCTGTTAAAGGCAACATGGGTTTTGATTTTAATAAGACATTAGATGCTATGTCATGGCACTCATTTTCTATTCTATGTGCAAATTCTTTGATGGCATCTGCTCGCATGTATAAATCTTTTTTACTAACAACACCATCCTGTACAACAACATAATAAAAACTAGAAGGTTCATGTAACTGGTATGGTGTAATTGAAGGTTCATCGGGATCTGGGCTACTGAATGCAAGAGGTTTGAGATTTGATTCAAAATCACAGACTATATATGCTGGGTGTTCCAACAAGGCCTCAAACTTTTTGAATTTTGCATTTTCACTTGGCATTGGCATCACCATATGAACAGGTTTATGGTTGCCACAGTATTTCAGATGCTCAATTAACTTGTTTTTAGCAATTTCTGCATTCACTTCCCGAACCCAATTCACCATTTTTCTACCATCAAATACAGTTAAACATCTTCTGCACAACTTAAATATTCTATAAGATTTGTCTAGTTGTGTTCTGACTAAAGCTTCAAGATTATGTATCAGAGGGTAATGGTGTGTATCATCCCCTTCAATTAAGAGCAGATCAATCGGAACAGCAGAATCATCATCAAATATACTGATTCTGAGAGGTGCTATCAAGCAATTGCCACGGCCAGTAGAACAAATAAATACATTAATAGATAATTGTTTACCATTGATATCCAGGGCCTTTTTTTCAAATTTATCAATATTCTGAACAGACATTGGATATTCTAAACCCTCCATTGCTTCATCAAAATCATTTTCATGCTGTTTATAATAACTTATTCTCTCAGGATTCCTTGAAACTGGAAACAAAGCAGCTAAAATACATCACAAAAAGCATTTCTGGTCGGTATTTTCTATGTTAACCACGGCTCTTTTGTTTTTGATATTGGCAGGTAATGGCAAATATGTAGATCCTTGTAATGGGCTGAATTCAGAAATATTAACATAGAGCTTGTGTGAAGAACCGCATAGGCTCCATCCTGACTCTTTTGTTGCCAATTCAGAGTGTTTAATATTCAATTGATCTATCAAACTGCTTATTATTTTGTCTGAATTTGTATTTGAGTATATAGGTACAGTTTCTGTTATGTGGGGCTGTGTAAATTTTGTGCCATTTGGTTTCTTATATTGTGTAAACAATTTGAGAGACAGCTTATAAGAGCCATTTTGTGCATTTAGAATTGCCTGCACATTAGGATTTATACTGTTCAAATAATTCTTAATACCACATTTTTGCTCTGATACAAACCGGTAATCCCTAAGTTGGCCAGCAAAACTGCTATGGATAGGTGATGCATAGCGTGGTTGCTTTGCCGGTCTAGCATTAACAGGTGTTTCATGCTTCCTTTTCAGACCAGATGTAGATGGTTGTGGGGGCAATGTTGATGACTGTACAGAACAAGTACCCTTATGTTTATAAGTGAAGTATTCCATGCTATATTTTCTATGGCATTTAGGGCATATTTTAGTGGGAGTTCTGCATTTGTCTAGAACACAATTCCTTTGGTGCCTGGCCCAATTGGGGCTGTATATATTCTCATTGCATTGATTACAATATTTTTGATTCGGCATTTTTGTTGTTGTTTATTATATAAAATTTCCTGGGTTTCAATTCAAAACTTTATACTGAATAAAAAATATAAGTTGGGTTCAGCAGTGTGCTTTGTATATTTCTTCTATATATTTAATGTTAATATTATTATTAATTTTTATCCTCGGTTTATTATATAAAATTTCTTGGGTTTTAAATCAAAACTCTATGCTTACCTTATGACAGGTTGTAAAGCTAATAGCCTACAAGTGGAAAAAGAGAATAAATATTGATCTACACTGACCTAGCACAAATACCTGCACAGACATGCATGTCCTAGAAAGGCAATGACCTAGCACTGTGTTATGTATTGATTTTTGTATAACAGGCTGGGACAGATATAAGCCTGACTCTAAATATGAGTGGATTACAACAAACAAGCTGGATGTAACAAATATCAGATTTTTTATACAAAATATAAGCCTTTTTTGTTCAATATACCAGAAATATATTTAATATGAATAATAAGAATAAACCAAACAGGCCTGTAGTATGAAAAGCACTGTAACAACACATCTGTACTCCTCAGCCACTCTCACAATACTGGCTGATATGTAATGCAAAATCTCTTTATATACCCCAAGCACGGATTAAAACTTCTGAAACAATAAACCAATCAGAATATAACACATCATCACATTTTGTCATAATTAAGCAATTAGAAAACAATACATGCCTAATAATTTGTTGCATAATATTGGATAATAATTTGTTGCACAGCATGATGCAATAGCTCTTGCATCATAATTTGTTGCATAATATTGGATAATAATTTGTTGCACAGCATGATGCAAGAGCTTTTGCATTACATGTGTGTGTGTGTATGTGTGTGTGTGTGTGTGTGTGAGGGGGATATGTATGGGTGTAGATGTGTGTGTGTGTGTGTGTGTGTGTGTGTGTGTGTTAATACGTTTGGCTTAGTTTTAAGTGTATCCAAAAAAATATCAAGAGGGGCATATTTTTGACAGGATTATGGACAACAATCTCACAGAAGTGCCTTTTGTAAGTGTAGCCAAATCAATCTGAGGGGGCTCATCATTTCACGGGAAATTCCCGAGGGCATTTTTACAAAAATCTTGGATTAGACAGGGTTCCACACTTGAGCAATAAGCTCATATGCTCATGTTGAGCTAGTTTTAAGTGTAGGCAAATCTGCCTGAGGGGGGTTCATCATTTCTCGAGTTTATAATAGCACCAATTACACTACTCATGAAACTTCGCAGGTATATATGTTTTTGTGTTTCAGCTAAAAATCTGTTTTAGGGGGCAAACCCCCCCGCTCAAATGACCGTCAGTACCAAGGTTTATTAGCGCATAAAACTGAGTTATCATTGTTATTATTGATCCTCAAAATACTTACTGAGATGTCCGCCGCGTAAGATGGGTGCTGAAATCAACACCTTCAGCGTGTAGCTAACCATTCAGGAGCCGCGGATTAACGACAGACTTATCGCACACGTCTCAATCACTTTTTTTTTTATCATGCACCGCCCATGATGATCTCACACCAGGCAAAATGCTTTAATTTTTAGGCTCGCACAGACTCGCAGTTACAGAGACCGCACTTATCCACTTTTCAACGGACTTCGCTGTGCGGTGTTGCCACATTCACATGCATCTTTGTTCCGTTGAAAAAATCTGTATATAATCTGTTTCGCAATGTGAACTGACGTTGATAACGGATTTTAAATTCAGATGCAAAGAGCTTCAAAACAAGACCAATATCGTATTTGTAGAACTACTCAATCCTAAGAAAAAGTTGTCTTACAAAATTAATCAGAACGTTTTCTCTTTTAACGATTTCAAAAATCTAAAAATTAATAATTGTGTTTAAAACCTTTCTGCCTGCATCGTATTAAAATTTCACTACTATCGGACCACCCGTCTTTTATTTGTAGAATCTCAAAGAGAGCGATCGTTTGCAAAACTAAAAAACGGCACGTTTTTTGTTCGCAAGACGTTTCGGATACTTTTGGTCATCCCTACTATGGAACAGTTATGGCCAGCCCAGACAAAAACATCAAAAGTAGTTTGTACATAGATAATGTTGCTATGGAACTGATATTAAGAGTGCCAAATCAAGTTAAGAAACTGACAAACTTTGGGTGCGTATCCACTGTGAGACATTTCTCCTCTCCTTTAGAAAAGCTACCTCCACAAAACCATGCTTATACAAAAAATGCCTTGCATGATTCTTGAGACACAATTAACAAATTAGGTTAAATCCAGGTACAGGAAAATTGCCAGTGGCGAGGGCCAACTCCTCCGAACCAACGACCAAATCACTTGGTTTCTTGTCAGAATGATGTCGAATGGGTTTTTGCAATAATCCGTGTTATTTCCAGATTTTTCGCTTCCCTTCCCCCCACCGCAAATTAAATGAAAAGTGCAGGACGATTTGTGGAGAAGCTCTGTGCGATATAACAAGTGAGAATACATGATCTTGACTATGTGATTAGTTATTGTTAAAGTAAATAATAGCACATTATTTGGGAGAGAGAGAGAGAGAGAGAGAGAGAGATTGGGTCGTCTAATTTGAAACGAAATTCCTTACTTTTCTAACCACGGATATTATTTGCATTATTTTTATATTAGCTAAACCTTCAATTTTTTAAGAACAGACACCCCTCTTGCTCACACCTATGACAACATGTTCCTTCAACAGAACAGCAACACTGCCTATTGGAATTATCAGGGTCTACTTGTTTTACTTCCGTGGTGGAGTGGTTAGCACAGCGAGCTACCATGCCACAGGTCCCAGGTTCAATTCCCGATTCGGACATGGATGATTGCATTTGTCCGAATGAGAATACAGAGAATATATAGAAAAAGTGAAAATCTGTCGATACTACCGCTTAGGGTAGTTCAAAGAAAAAAATAGTTTGTAGGGTGTCTGACTGCCATGCAGGAATGGATGGGTGGTTGATGTAACGTGGGACTTTTTCTGGCTTTGTCCCCGCATAAAGGGGCTCTGGGGCAAACCGCCTTGTCCCCGCATAAAGGGACTCTGGGACAAATCCAGCATCAAATCAATATATACCTGGTGGCAACCCTGGGGGCTGAAGGCGGCCGGAGCGTGTTACTGATCACATCACATTCAAAATAGCTAGAATGAGATTGTGTGGGGCCCTCCCTCACCCTATATGTACCTTCATGGCACAAGGGTACATGCACAGGAGGAAAAAACTTTCAGGAGCACATAGGAAACATTGCAGGGCCTCTACATCTCGCCTTCCCCCACCCCTCTCAGCATTGCGGGGTAACAGCTACGCCACGCCACTTCGAGTTTACTGCAGTTCACCTGGCCCTCCTAACCTACGATTCCGCTTTGATCTACTGTCGGATTGAAAATTGTGGATACTAGAGTTTGGAGTCCAATTATAAATTAACCAGTAGACCTACATAAAACTGAGTTACATCAAAATTTAGCGTATTTAATTCGGAGTTAATCTATGCTAACCATTTTATTTTAAGAGAATGACATCTGTATTTATCATCGTAAGAAGAAACAAAGGTTTTTTGTCGTTTTTTTTTAGATTTGCAGCCATCGCTCGATTTGAAATTATATAAATAAAAAATCAGATTGTCTGATCGTGATGAAATTAGAATTGTGCAGGCAGAAACGTTTTAAACACAATTTTTACTGAACAGAGTAAAGGTGTAATGGTAGAACCAGTACATAATAATTTTCTTTAATGGATGTTGGTATATGTTCATTAATATTATTTTTATGGGTTGGTGAAGGTAATATTTGTTTATTCAGTTTCTACATAACCTGCTATATAGTTGGCTTACGTGTCTGGGAAGGCCAGTTTTTCAGAAGGCGGGTAGTTTAAAAACTTGTCCTTTCAAAACCTGGAGGGTGAAAAAAGAAGTCGTTTACTGGCTTTTTTCGAATCGCCTATATAAGGGATTCTATTGAGTATCGGGGGTTGGCATTTTTTCGTTGCTTGGGCAAGAGGAGAGACCATGGAAAGTTCTCTCGGTGCCGGTAGTGGCTGTGGCTAGTCTAAGAAGGCTAGCGGTCACGGGTCAACCAATTTCATGGAGATAGTACTGATGGTCTCGGCCGACGTACAAATCTTGTTTTTGCACCCAAGTATAGTTTTATATGAAAGAAACGGCGTTTTTAGTAGTGGCTGTGGCTAGTCTAGGAGGCTAGCGGACACTGGGTAACATTATTTAAATAGAGATAGTTCTGATGGTCTAAGCCAACGAACGAACCTCTATTCTTGTATGTATGTATGTATATATATATATATATATATACAGGGTGATTCTAAAGGTAGGGTACAAACGAAAACCACAGATACCTCCCATGAAATAGAGACGAAAGTGCCCCTTCCACTTTGCCGAGAGATGCCTCTGTGAGGAGCTAGACAACGCCGAAAACGTGTGAAAATGAACTTCACACCGCTGTACAACCAGTACCAGTGAAGATAGAAAGGCGGAACTAGTGTTGCCCACGAGACGAGAATTTGGCCTGTCTCGTCTCGTGGAAGTCTCGTGGAAATGCTGTCTCGTCTCGTAAATATTCGTTTGTCTCATGACACATGGTCAATCTCGTCTCGTCTCGAATTTTTAAAAGCCTGCCCCGTCTCGTCCCGTGGACAACACTAGGCGGAACAAAAGAAGTCCAAAGGAACACCAAAGTTGCCCATCCGAAAAACACCAGGCGGCAGCTGCGCAACGCATGCGCATGGGGTTCCACAAAGGAAATAGGAGTGTCCCGCAAGACAAGTGAAGGGAAAGGTTAGCGATCGACAACAGTAGGGCAAAAGAAGCAATGAAGCATGATCTAACAATTGCACAGCGGGAAAAAAACACCATGACTGAAGCAGTGCAGTCGAGAAAAGTAGTGAAAGGTTGCAGAACCACGGGAGGACGACGTAGGACGAAGAAACACACAGAGAATGCAAGCAAAGTGGTCCGTGACACTCAACAGGCAACAGACGCGTACATGGTTCGGGGCAGAAATGGCGGCGCTGGCGGTGCAGCGCATGGGGAGTACCCAAACACAGTGTAGAGACACCGCTGCAAGAACAAAGCACGGTGCAACAAAAGAGAAAGAGGACCGGACGGGGAATTGTACCTGCCAAGGAGACAACAAATGCGGGACGAGGGATTCCCTGTAGCAGCACCGAGGGGATGTCACACAGAGGTCGTGCGCCAGCAGGACAAATACAGCAACTACGGGCCCAGGAGGTTATTGCCAATGAAAGGTGCACGTACAGATAGGACCACGTTCCTCGTACAGACGTTGTTACAAACGTCGTGATGAGGCCCAATCAGCCTCTTAGAAATAAAGCCGGAGGCACATCGCTGGGTGGGAGGGGGCGAAAGGCTGCTGGAGTGTCGTACGGACCCCACCACTCCACTTTGCTTGCATTCTCGGTGTGTTTCTTGCTTCTTTTGTCTCTACTGTTGTCGATCGCTACCCTTTCCCTTCACTTGCCTTGCGGGACACTCCTATTTCCTATGTGGAACCGCATGCGTTGCGCAGCTGCCGCCTGGTGTTTTTCGGATGGGCAACTTTGGTGTTCCTTTGGACTTCTTTTGTTCCGCCTTTCTATCTTCACTGGTACTGGCTGTACAGTAGGGTGGATCGAAAAACCGTTTTTTTTTCGAAATCGGTCTGCGGCTAGTGCTTAAAGTTTGTGGTTGGTGGTCCTTATAACCCATAAAAAATTCCAACTTGATCGGATAATATCTTCAGGCTGTGCTTTTTAGTCAAAATTTTAAATTTTTATGAAAAAATGTCCAAAATTTGGAATTTTTCCTGATGGTTTCTCGATGATTCTGGAGTGATTTAATGGCAAAAAATTACATATATTGCTTGTATGTTGCTTAATATTAACGATTTAGTGTGTTTGAATCAGGGAAAATGGTTTCTTAGTTCGCCAAAATTCATCACAAAACGCCAAATATACAGAAATATTACGGATGTTGGGTAGGCAATAAACCCGCTATAATTACTCAACTCCACCGACTTAAATTTACCAAAAACGATAAGGTAATAGGAAAGGAAGTAAACTGCAGCTCTTAGTTTATCGACTAATCGACTATCCAGCACTCACCACGAGGAGGTGGCTGCAATCGAGCGCCGCCCGCCCACCCACCCAGGTAGACTGGCCTCTTTAGGTTTTAAAGACCGCTTTGGTATCAAACTTTGGTAATATTTTCCTGTCCTCCAATCGAGCTCTAATATAGCCATCTCGGGAGTCTTAACCATACAGCATACATCAGCTTATGTCTTAAGAGCAGGTGATGGATTTGACGTTGCTACATACAGCAATTGATGCAGCAGTTACATCTTTGACGCACCGTTCCATTGCCTGGCTATGGCACGGCAGGTCAAAAAAAAGTCTACAGTTTTCCTAGGGAATCGTCTCGTCCTGCTGCGATCTCTTCTAAGTCTTCATTCGTAATTAAGTGTGCTACTGGAGGCGATGTTATTTCTAATTTTCCCCAGTGCACTAAATCTGTGCAATCTTTGGCATTATAGTTAATCACTGGGGGTGCAAATTTTCTAATGGTGTTGTTTGGTTGGCTTTTTCTTGTTTCCAGGATCTTCTTCGCCGCGTTTTGACGCACATTTGGACGACTGTCTGCCAGCATACCAACAAGTATGATTTCTGAATGCCCCAGAAAGCATGATTTTGAAGACGTTCATAGAGAAAAGTCTTTAAATCGTTTGGTAAGTACTCCATTTTCTGCAATGTTAGCCACAGATTTTTTGACACATCCTTGATAGTTACATTGCATTTGATGTAAAACCACATGGGAGCGTAAACTTTAACGACAAATTCTGTCAATGTCTTAAGAGCAGGTGATGGATTTGACGTTGCTACATACAGTCGAAAGATGCGCCCTGCAAGAGTCAGTCATCGAGCATGGTGAATGGGCCCAGGAAGACAAATCGCAAGATCATTTGGACACACTCCACTGTTTGCAGCTTGGCACATTTTGTAGAGGTAAGCCTGGTGTGTGCTGAGAACATCAACGTCAATATCAGGAAAAACTGCTTCAATTTTTTCGAACTGGACGATGGGCCGGTCTTGGCAGGTAGACAAGCTCTTTCCTACGTCGCCATGAAATCCCTTCAGGCCGGATGTCTTACAGTCAATTTTCTCAAAAATGTGTCTTAGGGGCAGTTCATTAGAATGCAATTGACACACAATCCATTGGAGAGGACGCTGCATATATTCTTCTAAACGCCAGATGATGCCCGTGTGCTTCCCCGTGTTCTTCCTCTCTTGGTCGGATACTATGCACGACAATTCCGTCAAATCTAAGCCTTCTTCGCAGAGAAAGTTCCAAATAGCAGCAGTTGCTCCTTCTGCGTCGGCTGTTTTGAGCGTAACATGAGTAAGGTAGAATGAACCAGGTTCCTCGATGAGAGAAATGTGCTCTTCTTGACAAGTCCGTTGGTACGTTTTTCAAGTCTCTTCACATGTCTCTTTCAACAAAGTAGAATCTTTCCTTCCATCCAAGTACAGCGACAAAATGTTCTTGTTCTGGGGACATTGTTGTTCTTGTAGTGTTTGTCGCGTTCGAGAGCGCTGTCGCCTGACATTGTTTCTGTTTATAACAATGTTAAATTTCCCCCTTTGAGGTAGTGTTTTATCTATATCACTCAGAAGACTTGACGCCAAATGTGCAGCTACTTTGTCTGACACACCACGCCTCTCACATGCACGCGAAAACGAACTCAAATTGACCCTGGTCTGACTACTTGTTCCTGAATTAAAACTTTTTCTTTTGCGGAATTAATTCTCCATCTTCATCATAAAAAAAAACACGGGCGACGGAAGAAAAGTCCTACAGGTGCAGGATATAAGCAACGCACGTTCTGGCATTATTAATGTATTTGCATCTACCTTTTCATGGTAAGTGTTGGATAGTCGATTAGTCGATAAACTAAGAGCTGCAGTTTACTTCCTTTCCTATAACCTTATCGTTTTTGGTAAATTTAAGTCGGTGGAGTTGAGTAATTATAGCGGGTTTATTGCCTACCCAACATCCGTAACATTTCTGTATATTTGGCGTTTTTTGACGAATTTTGGCGAACTAAGAAACCATTTTCCCTGATTCAAACACACTAAATCGTTAATATTAAGCAACATACAAGCAATATATGTAATGTTTTGCCATTTAATCACTCCAGAATCATCGAGAAACCATCAGGAAAAATTCCAAATTTTGGACATTTTTTCATAAAAATTTAAAATTTTGACTAAAAAGCGCAGCCTGAAGATATTAACCGATCAAGTTGGATTTTTTTATGGGTTATAAGGACTACCAACCACAAACTTTAAGCACTAGCCGCAGACCGATTTCGAAAAAAACGGTTTTTCGATCCACCCTACTGTACAGCGGTGTGAAGTTCATTTTCACACGTTTTCGGCGTTATCTAGCTCCTCACGGAGGCATCTCTCGGCAAAGTGGAACGGGCACTTTCGTCTCTATTTCATGGGAGGTATCTGTGGTTTTCGTTTGTACCCTACCTTTAGAATCACCCTATATATATATATATATATATATATATATATATATATATATATATATATATATATATATATATATATACCGCATGAGGCACCTAAAAGTACCACCTGAAAAAGCGAAGAAACCAGAAACAGTAGTGATGTGAGGTTTGCGGGAAACAATAATATCAAATGGGGCTCGTAAATCGGAGGTATGGGGTGGGTCGAAAAGTATCGACAAATGGGGCATCTGGAGCAAAGTCATATTTTTTAGAATGGAACGATATACAATAACATGCATAATATAAAAGAGCACACGCAGAGAAACACAACGCCGTTGGTCTCGTGCATCTACTGCACATAGGAACGAAGATATGGCCATGTGAAAAAATGTAAACAAACTAACAAGTGGCCTACTTGACCGTCAGTACCACGGCATGTTAGACTTCTCAGATGCCTGACAGAACTGCCTTTACGCAGAGCAAGTTTTGATAGCAGGTCCACGAGATCGTGTTAGTTCATAGCAAGCAGTCGTAGTGGTAAGAGCGAAGATTATGGTGTTCACAAACATAGAAAAAGCGGACATGATCCTGATTTATGGGGAATGCCGAAAGAATGCCTCAGAAGCCTACCGTGTGTACGCAGAGAGATATCCGTACAGACGACAACCATCTCGACGTCTGTTTGGTAAGTTATTTATTAAATTAAGAGACACCGGAAGTGTAACACCACGAGCACGTGTGCGGAACAAGCCAACTACAGGTGAGGCAGGTGCAACAAATGTTCTCGCCTCTGTTGCTGTGAATCCGCACGTTAGCTCCCGTGAAATTGCCAGGGATGCTGGGTTGAGTCAGCGAAGTGTATTGCGCATTCTTTACACACACAAGTTTCACCCATATCATATCTCCCTCCATCAGGAACTTCACGGAAATGATTTTGTGGACCGTGTTCGGTTTTGCACATGGCTGTTACGACACGACACACCCGATTTGCCACGTATCCTCTTCACTGACGAGGCAACTTTTACCAATCATGGAAATGTCAACCTAAGGAACATGCACTACTGGTCGGTGACACATCCACATTGGCTTCGCCAAGTGGAACGCCAGCGCCCATGGAGTGTGAACGTGTGGTGTGGTATAGTGGGTGAACATCTCATTGGCCCTTTTTTTATACAAGGGACACTGAATGCTGACCGATACATACAGTTTTTACAACATGAACTGCCTGTACTATTGGAGGACATACCACTTCAGACAAGGAGGGAAATGTGGTACCAACATGACGGGTGCCCAGCTCACAGTGCAAGACGCGCTACAGCATGTGTGGAAAATACATTTCCAAATCGTTGGATTGGACGTGGAGGGCCTGTCAAATGGCCGGCTCGTTCCCCAGATTTGACACCGTTAGACTTTTTCCTGTGGGGAAAGCTGAAGGACATTGTCTACTGGGATGTGCCAACAACTCCAGAGGATATGCAACACCGCATTACTGCGGCCTGTAGGGACATTCCCTACGAGATGCTACATTCTGTGCAACGATCTTTGCGTGGGCGCCTCGTTGCCTGTATCGCAGCTAACGGCCACCACTTTGAACACACACTTTGACAGGTTTTCGCTTCTTACGCAATGGTTTTTCGACATACTGTCATGGTCATTTTCATTATGCTGTAACACTGTCAAATACATGGTGCTGACGATGTCTACTGTATTTTTTCTTCCTTTAACACGTTCTGTCTTCATCTTGTCCAATGGCTTCCGACATCTCATACTTGTACATGCCGTGGTACTGACGGTCAAGTGGGCCACTTGTTAGTTTGTATACATATTTTCACATGGCCATATCTTCGTTCCTATGTGCAGTAGATGCATGAGACCAACGGCGTTGTGTTTCTCTACGTGTGCTCTTTTATATCATGCATGTTATTGTATATCGTTCCATTAAAAAAAATATGACTTTGCTCCAGATGCCCCATTTGTCGATATTTGTCGACCCACCCCATACCTCCGATTTACGAGCCCCATTTGATATTATTGTTTCCCGCAAACCTCACATCGCTACTGTTTCTGGTTTCTTCGCTATTTCAGGTGGTACTTTTAGGTGCCTCACGCGGTATATATATATATGGTGATTGGTAATTCGACGTATTCCTGGAAAGGGGTAATACTAGAGGACATTTGCAACAAATTTGACCCTATGCACCGGGGGTCGAAAATCAATGGGTTTCGAGTTATTGCAGTTTGTAGATTTTCGTGAAATATACCGACTTGCGACCAAAAAACTAATAATTGTGTAAAAACTACTACACCCTGGACACTTAATCGACACGTTGCTAACAGCTGACGACTGAGTGACTACTGGGGAAAAATTCATACCCATAATTACCATACTCACAGAAAGAAACAGTCATTGGTGCACACGTCACGAAGAAATTTGGAAATTATCGTTTAAATCGAAGAGGATTACTCAAAAAAATGGTAACACACTTAGCGTAAAAATTACGGAAAAAACTTCCTCGTTTCATAAGCTCTCCAAAAATATGCAAATATTGTCAACTGGCACACGGTTTGGGGGAAAAATCTGAATAAAAAGCAGAGAAGGCGCGTTGTAGACCTCTTGTAAAGTGAAAAGAAGTTGTCGGTTGTGAGAAATAAAGGGACGGAAATGAGTGAAATAATAATGTTATTTACCATTCTCATGATTCCAGGTTGTCAGAATTAACTGTTACAAAAACTACAAATCCTGTTAATATTGTCTACCCCGGTTACGTATGCAAGCACGCAGCCTGCGGCGTACTTCAGACACAGTCACTCGCGTTGATACTCTGTCTCTTATGTCTCAACTCTCTCTCTCTCTCTCTCTCAACTTTTCATGGGAATGCACTGGTGTACTGTAGACTAAGTCTTACATGTGACCCTAAATGTAAAAGTCGCATGCTATTGAGGAGGGATATCCTGTCAGAAGGATGGATTTGTGTCGATATTTACTACATACCGACACTGAAGACCCCCATCACCTGACAAGAATTCTGTGGACGGACGTATCCAAATTCGACCGCTATGGCATTACGAATTTTCATAATGCGCATTTTTGGGCCCCTAAGGGTCATAACGCAAGAAAATCTAAAGAAAAGGCTCACCAAAAAAAAAATCTCACTAAATGGGAATCATTCACAATCATGTGATCGGGCCATTCTTTCTGCCACAAAACCTAAACGGCATTACCTACGAAAACTTCCTAAGGGAAGAATTGACGACGCTGCTGGGATGTGCCGCTCGCCACAAGATGGGGTATGATTTACCAACATGATGGCTGCCCATCCCACTATTTCCGGGGTGTGCGACAGTGGCTGGACGACAATTATCCCATGCAAATGGATTGGTCGAAGCGGCCCGAAACCCTGGCCGGCGAGGAGTCCGAATTTTACGCCATGCGACTTTTGCATTTGGGGTCACATGTAAGAGTCAGTCTACAGTACACCAGTGGATTCCCATGAAGAGTTGAGAGAGAGAGAGAGAAAGAATTGAGACATAAGAGAGAGAGTGTCAACGCGAGTGACTGTGTCTGAAGTACGCCGCGGGCTGCGTGCTTGCATACCTAACCGGGGTAGGCAATTTTAACAGGATTAGTAGTTTTTGTAACAGTTAATTCTGACAACCTGGAATCATGAGAATGGTAAATAACATTATTATTTCACTCATTTCCGTCCCTTTATTTCTCACAACCGACAACTTCTTTTCACTTTACAAAGAAGTCTACAACGCGCCTTCTCTGCTTTTTATTCAGATTTTTCCCCCAACCCGTGTGCCAGTTGTATATTTTTGGAGAGCTTATGAAACGAGGAAGTTTTTCCGTAATTTTTACGCTAAGTGTGTTACCATTGTTTTGAGTAATCTTCTTCGATTTAAACGATAATTTCCAAATTTCTTCGTGACGTGTGCACCAATGACTGTTTCTTTCTGTGAGTATGGTAATTATGGGTATGAATTTTTTCCCCAGTAGTCACTCATTCGTCAGCTGTTAGCGACATGTCGATTAAGTGTCCAGGGTGTAGTAGTTTTTTCACAATTATTAGTTTTTTTGGTCGCAAGTCGGAATATTTCACGAAAATCTACAAACTGCAATAACTCGAAACCCATTGATTTTCGACCCCCGGTGCAAATTTGTTGTAAATTTGCTCTAGTATTACCCATTTCCAGGAATAGGTCGAATTACCAATCACCCTGTATATATTAAAAATATCGAATTTCAACTATTCTTGTATATATATATATATATATATATATATATATATATATATATTAAAAATATCGCATTTCCCTGGCACTCCTAGGGATGGGGGGAGGGGGTGACATCCAAAAATAATCGAAAACGACCGATATTATTGTGGAATCCATAGTTTTCGGAGTCGCTAAGATGAGTAGTGACTCTCCAAATGCCATTCAACTCCAAGACAGCCCTAGGTGTGGAAGTGGTTAGGGGATGTAATGTAAAAATAATCGAAAATGACCGATATGAGTGTGGGATCCATAATTGTCGGGGTTGATAAGATGAATAGGGACACCTCAAATGCCGTTCAATTTCAAGATACCCCTGGCACCCCTATGTTTGGGGTGGGAAGGGGTGACTTATAAAACGACAGACATTAGTGTGGAATCTATAGTTTCCGGGGTTGCTAAGATGAATAGCGACACTCCCAATGACATTTAACTCCAATACACCCTGGAACACCTAGGGGTTAGGGGTGGGAAGGGGGTGACATGTAAAAATAATCGAAAACGACCGACATGAGTGTGGAATCCATAGTTTTCGGGGTCGTTAAGACGAATAGTGACACTCCCAATGCTGTTCAACTCTAAGACACCCCTGGCATCCCTAAGGGTGAGAGTGGGAATGGGGTTACATGTAAACGAACGATATTAGTTTTCTGGGTCGCTAAGATGAATTGTGACACTCCCAATGCCGTTCAACTCCAAGACACCACTGGCACCCCTAGACAAGGGTGGGAAGGGGGTGACATATATAACGACCGATATTAGAGTGGAATCGATAGTTTTCGGGGTCACCTGAAAGAGAAAACTTTAGGCTTTGGTGGATCAGCTACAACTTAATTATTAGTTTTATATAATCATTTTATTCTCAGTCCTCCCCGATGGCGCAATGGTAGCGTCGTGGCCTTATAATCGATACCCGGTGGATGCACAAAGTGGTTCGGATCCCACTTTAAACTGTAGGTCCAGTCCCTATTAGCCTTACTGTGCATAAAGTGGACTTAAAACACCAACTCATTACGTTACAACTCATTGGGGGGCACCCCTGTTAACTACTCCGCCGTTGAGAATTGCGTCGTTAGATTTACTCCTATGAGCCTATATGGAATATAATTAAATCCAAATTTCCGTATTTGTAATTTATTTTACGTAGCTTTTCGTATTATTTAGGTTAATCGCAACGATGAGAATGAATAATGAGTTGTAACGTAATGAGTTGGTGTTTTAAGTCCACTTTATGCACAGTAAGGCTAATAGGGACTGGACCTACAGTTTAAAGTGGGATCCGAACCACTTTGTGCATCCACCGGGTATCGATTATAAGGCCACGACGTTACCACTGCGCCATCGGGGAGGACTGAGAATGAATAATGATTACATAAAACTAATAATGAGGCACAAGGGAGAGGAACACCCAATCTCAGGCAAAGACTCGGAACAGGGACACACAAATGGCCTGGGCCACAACGCGGCAATTCCATACTTTTGGATTTCTCTTCCCATTAAAAAAGACTCAACTAGTGGATAGGTGTGCAAAGTTTGCCACTACGTCATACTCAAGTCTTTGTGTGAAGGCACCACTAACAAGGTACTGAAAGCTGGACGGAGATCCACTGGACGCTAACGCTCAACGAAGTCAAAGTTTGTGAGAGTTCGCCTTCTCGATTAGTCCATCTGCTCATACATGTTGTGCCTTGCCTAACCTTCATATCAAGAGGTTCCGGGTTTGATACCCGGTGGAGGCACATTGCACAATTGAAAATATAGGTCCAGAAGTAATGGTTCCGAATGCGAAATGTTTTTTCTCAAGTTTTCTAGGAGTATTGGAAAGTGCTTTGGAATACTGGAATCTGATTAGCACAGCATGCAAGGGCTCCAGGGTTCAAATCTCGGTGTGGGCATTGTTGTTCTTTGTGAATCTCTTCATCACTTTCATTACATCCTCCTCTTCGCGATTAGTCAGAAGAAAAGCAAAGCAAACCATGTAAATCAGACTTTTATTGGTTATGTAAGCAATACCATTGTTACGTAAGTTTCAATGAACGATGTCACACCTCACCCCCTTACTAAGAATGGTAACCAATAAATAGATGTAAGTATATCGAATATAGGGCTTAACTTTGGGGAGGGGACAGTCTATTTTTTTTTCCCATCCCACTAGAATAAAGCGCAGGACTAGTTTGCTACTTAAATGCTACATTCGAGGAAACATAAAACATCTGTATTATTTGTTCCTCAGGTCCCAGGAGGTCTTGGGACCTGATATATCTTTAACTTGTAAATGTTAATAAACCTGAAACTTTTTGGGGAGGGCAAGTACCGCCCCTTGCCCCCGCCAAGTTACGCCTATGGTTGAGATAGGCACACGTTTTGCCAGAAATTGGAATGCAGATCTCAGGATTTGAAAAGTAAAATAATGCGTTAGATGTTAATAGGGGATTGGAGGTTCTTTGTGTATTCTTGTTTTTCGCATTCATTTTCCTTGTAAAGAATGATACTCTTGTGTTATAGATAAGACTATTTCCTTTAGTCCTTAATCAGTTATATCTGTATAGATTAAGATAAGGTGTTTTTAGACATACGCCGTGTCCCAAAAGGAATTCTACAACTTCGATGGCATACAGCACAACTTGTAATTGACATAGAGGAATATAACTTGTTGTAGCTGATCATAAACGCATAAAGTTTTCTCTTTCAGCTATTGAATACGATTGTGCACCACCACACTTGGCCTTAGGCGTGAGAGATGTCCTGGACAGGCAGAAAAGTGAAGTAAAATAAACCAAATCAATCAATCAACATAAATAATCAACATCTTATATTATGACCATATGTGACAGCGGTGCTCGAGAATGAGACAATTTTGTAGCAACTGTTCTGGACAGGCCCAGAATGCATTGCGTTCTGTTTATTGTATCTCACTCATCCTTACAGTAACTCTCACGAAAACAGGTAAAAGAGAGAATTTAGATAAAAACATCGCCAGACAATAGTATTACTATTGATAATACTTACGTCCAACTAATAAAATTATGCATTCATATTGATTGACTTGGTGTTTTAAGTCCACTTTATACACAGAAAGGCTAACCGGGACTGGACCTACAGTTTAAAGTGGGATCCGAACCTATATGTGCCTCCACCGGTTATCGAACCCGGGATCCCTTGATTACAAGGCGACAACGCTACCACTGCGCCATCGGGGAGGCCTAGAAACCATTTTAGAAATGAAAAGATTTTAAATAAGAAAAAGGCACAGGAACTCGAAATGAATACTTTATTAAAAAAAACAAATGGAGACAGAAACCAGTGCAGGATTTTTTTTGCCTATTTTCGTAACCAAGAGGTGAAACAAAACTGATTAAGATATAGTAAGTGCTATGTGATCTTCGGTGAAAGATCGTTAATGCTATCTTTGGAAATTGATGTGAAGTATAATGATTAACACACCTATCCGAATCGTGGGCTAACTCAAACGAAACACTGACCATTTATTGTTATCGAATATTGTCAGGCAGGCCCGTACCCAGGATGTTTTTTGAGGGGGTAGCCAAGCTTAAAACCTTGGTTATACTGTCCCTATATATATATATATATATATAATATGTCATGAAATAGATGTCAATTATTAATTAATTATTTGATAGATATTTATATTTATAAACATGTGTAAACAAATTAATTTGCTACATTTATAAACTAGCAAATTCATTCCTTTAACGACTGGTTCAAAATGTCAAGAAATTAGAAGATAGGTGAAATGTTTTTAATAAGTGTTAGATATTATTTAATTATTACTTTTTATTAAAAATGGTAAATAAATTTTCATACTTTTATTGTGTTATGTTTTTATAATGGTGTAAATCTATTAATGGTCTCTCGAAAGGAAATATTTCCTTATCAGAGTTGTAGCTAGAGATTTCGGCGCCCAGGACGAGAATGATTTTCGCACCCCTGCACCGAATTTTCATCCCCCTACCTAGATGTAGCTGGCATACTTAGACATTGTAGAAATTGTACTCCCACACGCCCTATACGCCTTCATGGCGTGGTGCTAAGCACAGGGGAATACTTTACTTTACTTTTTTTTATTGTACTTAGCCTACTCTTTTCCGCTGAATACGATGAAAGGAAAACTTAGCATTCAAGAAATGTGGCTAATAAAAGGACATCCCACACCATCTTCATTGAAGCAGTGTGTGTTATTGTTCACATGTGTAAAATCGATTGCAAATTAAAGAACTAGGTGGAGGGACAAAAAATTAGAAACTTTAAGAAGACATTAGTTTCCTATTAAATTAGCATGTACATTATTTTTTCCCGACGAAAGGAGATGCGAAATGGAGGAGAAATAACAAGTTGGTCTAATTTCTATGTTCCCAGAGGCCTAGGGTGACATTTACAACCACCTTCGCAGCTATGGTTCCATTTCTCACTAGTCCAATTTGATATAATTTTAAAATCTTATCTATGACTGCAGAAGTACGTTCTTACCCCATGCTGTTACCAGCCCTAAAGAGAGAGAGAGAGGGGGGGGGAGGGAGGGAGAAAGAGACAACAAGAGATGTTTGCAACATTCACACACAGGCTGACATCATTCTTTGTTATTCCTTCTTTGTATGTGTTTATGATGTTATTCTTAGTAAAGTATGTTTGAAGTCCAAATTAATTGCTTATCTTTCTTCTTATAACACAAACTTTTACCCTCGGAATTTTTTTTAAAAATAACAAAATCGTTGGTGGGAAGGTGGGAGATCCCCGTTCCGCCATGGGAATTCGTACCCTGAACGTAACCACCAACGCTATGGGATTATCCTTATAATGAAGAACATGTCTGAATGTGAATTAACCACAAAAAGAGGACATTTTCCCATGAAGACTGCAGATCGAAAAAAGTCAAAGCAGGGAGTAAATATGGTGAACTGTCCCGACCAAATTTAAATATTTAGTAGCTTCTCACAAATTGTTATAAAACTAAAAATACTAAATATAGTAGACTGCAGACTTCTGGAGTCTGCCTCCCTCCAGAAACAACCCATTCATTTATACAAGAAAATCTAAATTCTTGCAAAATCTTCAAAAAATTATTCATGTTATTTTTGTAGGTTTGCATTAAAATATTTCGTGGCTCCCTTGGGGGGGGGGGGCACGTCCCCTTTGCTGAACGCATTACTTTCGTCTACAAGGTTTTTTTTTTAAGGGAGGGGCGGGTCTGGTTACTAGAACGACTGGAAAGTGAAAGTAACCACTAGTGAAATGACGTACCAGTTGTTTCAGAAATAACTGAGAGGTTACAAAAATAATGATTACTAAAATATTTACACAAACATCAGAAAATATAATATACAGTACATTCGACACAAGTCTTCTGGAAATGTTTATCATTTTTAAAAATTAAACAGACTCAAATCGTGGATGTAAGTCAGCTCGCCTGGGGATTAAGAAATATAAACGTACATATCTTCAAAACTCTGTCTAAATAATACTTAGTAGAAAAATCAAATTTGTGCAAGTGAAAGATATTTCAATTTTTTTTTATTTATTTTTTTTTTTTTTTTTGCGAGTGATCATTCAAGGGTTTTACTGTTTGTGTTATTTGCAATTTTACTTTCGGGTTAATCTGTCAGAACAACCGAATCCAAAAAACCAGACAAAGTTAATAATTAGCAAATAAAGAAAGGAAAAACGAAGGTCACAAGCTACAAGAAGGTGTAGGCATCATATTCTGCTAAGCTTCCTCGTGGCAACTCCCGCACGATGGCCGTTGGTGTAAGATGTTATATTTGGGGCTGGAGGAAGAGTGACAACTTTTCACCTGAGATTTCGGCCTGTGCATGGGACCGGTGGCCATCCAACATCGTGAAGAAATTTGGGAGCTACGAATGAGTAATGTCAGCCGGTTAGAGAAACAATGAAGGGTGTAGGGTTCGTCGTTCTGACCACACGCCACCTAATAACTGGTTGGCTGATCTTTCTTCTCGGCAGGTGGATGTAAGGCCTGAGATCGGTAGGTAGGCCCTGATTCTCAAAGCCTGTTGCGCCATCAGTTATTACATTGAATTAGATTGTTGTTTTAAGTCTACATTTGAAACAAGGGTTAATCGGGATTGGACCTACAGTTTGAAGTGGGATCCGAACCACTATGTATCGAAAACGGGACCCCTTGATTACAAGGCGACGACGTTACCACTGCGCCATTTAGGAAGCACAAAATATCATATTTATTATTATTATCAATATTCCTCGCGGCAACAACGAATCTTCATGTAGTGAGGAAACTTCAATATGTAGTATTAAATTGTATTAACAATTTAGTTCGCACTGAAGTATCTAAAAAGTTAATAAACCGGTACGGTTCTTGGCATTTCTGACGAGACTGAACGGTCCATTTCGAGCACTCAATATTGTACTTCACAGGAATATGTTAATAAAATTTACAGTGAAATATTGTACAGATTGTAGAACTATTGTTATTACAATTATATCTCCATAGAGGTGCTATATTATTCGTATTCATTCTTAATGATTTGAATAAATCTTGAAACATACTTTCTATTTCTCTCGTTTCAGATCAACGGCTTCTTTTCATTTCTCATCTCAGGATTGTAGAACGTGTTGATGAAGACGTTCTACCAAGAGACTAGAAAAAGTAAACGTTAGAAAAGACTTATCTCCAGTCAGCAGCCATACTGTGAAGATCGTGTTGAGATAATTTCTCAGGAGCTCCATTACTTGCATGCAAGGTTTTGCGTCAGGCCGTGACTATAGCTAGGGAGAATGCCAACAGCAGCCTACATGACCTGTTCCTTTTGTGGGAAAGAAGTGGAGGAGGAAGAATTAGAAAATCATCAGTTGATCTGCAGAGTTGAAGAAGTTGAATGTGGGAATGAGTGTGGGTTTAAACTCCCACGTCAAGTCCTGATCCAACATGTGAATGAGAGTTGCAGAAAAAGAAAAGTCGTGTGTGATCTGTGTAGGGAGATATTTTTACAAGAGGAAATAGAAGAGCACATGGGCCAGTGTTCACAACAGGTTGCGGTATTCATACTGGAGAGTGGTGAACAAATCGATAACTCTAGTTTGTCCGAACACGTGGACCAAGATGGTTCCAAAGCATCATCAACGTACAACAAACATGAGATGAAATCTGAAATGTGCGTCCATTCCTGCGACATGTTTCTGAAGGAAGTGAAACCAGAGGATATGGATATTTGTCTGAAAGAGGAGTGCAACATGTCTGAAGTGGAGTGCGTGTTTTGCGATTCGTTCGTGCCGGAGGATTCGTTTGTTAAACACTACGGCACCTGTGAATCAGCACTTGTACGCTGTGCCAATAAATGTGGAGAAAAGAAGGCGAGGAAGGAACTTAGTGAACACTATCAAAACGAGTGCCCGAAAGCACTGGTACCGTGTGAGCATTGTGAGAAGAAAGTCGAGAGACAGTTGTTGGAGGATCACCACGCAGAATGCGTGAAGTTCCCAATTCCTTGTCCTGAAAGTTGTGGTGTTGAAGTTGCAAGAGAAGACGTGGAACGACATTTGGATGAAGAATGCCAGAAGCTCTTTGCTGCGTGTGCTTACAAGGAGATGCAGTGCTGCTATGAAGGTTTTCCTGCAGGGATGATGCATCACATGAAGAAAGAGATGCATCATCACTTGGAACTAACGAGAAGTGTCATCGGTAAGCTCTGTTGCAAAGTTGAAAATTTGGAAATGAAATTGGAGAGTGAGAGTAAAAGAAATGAAGAATTGCAGACGAAGCTAATGGTACTAAGACTTGGGAGTTTCTTGTGGAAAGTGGAAAACATAGCTGAGGAGATAGAAAAAGCTAAGAACAATAGAGATCTGAGAATATTCAGTCCCCCTTTCTACAGCGGTAAACAAGAGTACAAACTGAGAGTGATCTTGTACCCTGATGGTTATCTTACTAAAAACAAAGGCTATTTTTCACTTTACATTCAAGCATTGCCAGGAGAATGTGATTCTCTCTTGGAATGGCCCTTCCCAAAACTTGTAAAGATTCGATTAGCTGAACAAAGAACGCGAGACGAGGACATTGTTGATAGTATTGGTGGTTCCTTGATTAAACCACAGGAAGATGAATTTTATATTTTACACAGTTTTCCTCAATTTGTCTCTCACGAAGTACTCAACAGCAAAAGTTACATTGTAGACAATGCGATTTTTCTGGAAGTATCTGTGGAATAGTGTTATTAAAGCCGAAAAACATGTTGTAATAAGTATGGTGCTGCAGATTGTAGAGCTCGATATAGTTTCCTGTGTAGGAAATGTATAGTGTTTCAAAAGCTGGCCAACAGTAACGTTGATTACTTATAACACGTAAAGTAGATATATTTACACCAGGTTTTCTGCATTATGAAGCCACATAAAGTGAAAAATATTTTCGTACTTTTGATTGCCAATTCATTCAATATAAGAAATTCTAGAAATTCATTAAAAGCTCAATTCGGAATGATTTCTTCCAGATTGTAATTTCGGAAGAGACTATCAGGCCATAAGTCACTTTCTAGTGAGTTGTGATGCTAATTTGTGGTTTGTGTCCAGTGGAGCTCATGTACATCATTTGATGGGTTTGGAAATATTGCGTTAAGTGGAAAAGTTACAATTTTACATGCGATTGCACTGTAAGCACTGAGTACATACTTGAATCTGCTTACAAAACTCGCTCAACTACTAAAGCGTTCCAACATTTTCAGGTGCCTGAAGAATGGCTTGCAAATAGACGGCTCTAAATTTATGTAATTTAACGCGGCAAGAAAAAAAATATTTTCCCCCACCCCTCCTAATGTTTCAAAGAGTTTAATGCCACTCTATTTTCCATAAGACTTGTGTGAGTTTCGTTTCAGAAACTCGAAAAGTACACTATAATAAGAAAAAAAAACATTACCTAAGGGACATACTTTCAAGAGTGAAAATGAAAAATTTAAAATTTAATTCATTTGATGTACTTTATGTTTCAAACACGCGCAGACACATATATACTGTATATACACACACATTGGTTTTGAAAGCAGAAAGAAAAAGTTCTAACAATACTATGTTCTAATCTTTAGTGTGGCTCAGTTTTCACCATGAATGCATTATTTATCATCCTTTCCACCTGAGTGTGGTCTCTAAGAAGTTTGAGAGTTCAATCACCCCAAACTTCTTTCCAATTCCCAATATAAACAATAAACCATGGAAATTCAGATGCTTATGCACACTAATGTTGTCATTTTAATTAACTATAGATGAGGTGGCCTATGTGTTATGAAACTTACCGATTGCACTATGTTGTATGGTCAGATGTATTTATCCTTAAATCCGATCGAGTAGAAATTCACCAGAGTATACACCCTGCGTGGTTGCACAAAATTAGGTCTTCGACACATACTTGATCTAACTAGAGAACTACCGTGACTTAGTGAGACGCAAAAAGTGAGACAAAAATTATCGAATAGAATTAGTTCATTTGATTAGATAGTCCGAGCTATCATATTTTGTTGTTTTTAAACAGGCAGTTAAATAAAATTAATTCATTCTTAACTGAATAGCCAACATTATATCATTCCCTTAATTAAGTCCGCTTACTTTCTAGTTGTGTCGCTCAATAATATTGCTGAATTCCAATGTTACTTTACTATTCGACGATTCTTCAAGAAGATATCAAGCTGTGTGTACGAAAGTTTGAATAAACATGAAAGACTTACACAAATTATCTATCATAGAAAGATGGTGTTGCGTAGAGTGCAGTAAGGAAGAGCACTGCATCGTGCCATGAAGGAATTTGGCGGGGATGGGCGTAGGGCACCACACATTCCCGATCTCTGCCATACTGTACGTGGCTTGAATATCTGATCCCCTTCGTAGAGTACTAAGTAAATTGAGAGTAGACACGCTAGCTCATTTCATTTGCTTGTAATTTAACTTAGTTCGAAGTTCCAAGCCGAGAAGATTTTAATTGTACTTGATATCCCACTTTATTTTTAAAGATCAAGTATTGTACCATAAATTTTATTTTCTAAGGGCCTGAACCTGGATTTGTATTACATCCATTATTAATATAAAAATATAAAGGGGAGAATAGTAAATTTTATACTTTATCATGGTTTTATTACATTCCTTGTAATTTCACTTTGAATATATTATCGTGAAATTAGCTTTTAGGATAACTTAAGAATATGTACTTGATTTGTTTTTGCTTATTTGTATTGTTACGTCCTTACTTGCAAATTATGTATGTTCATTACTATTATTATTAGTATAATTTACTCCATGTCAGTGGTTCTCAACCTACGTGAGATCGCAGCAGGATATATTTTTTTTAAAAAAAGTAGATGCTCGATTCCAACAATTTTACTTTCAATTTTTTTCTAATTTGTCCCAAATATATATATTAATTAATTAATAAGTCTGCACCCTTGAAATTGAAGATTAATGTATACATTATGGCATAATTATACATAGTATTAGTTCCATTATGCTTAAGCATGTTGACAAATATCAACTTAGAGTTAAATTACTTGTCAACTACCGGATGATCAAATGATTAAATTTAATTTGAAAGTCCAAGTTTTTGTTCTTATGTTGCATTTTGAACACCAAAAGATTCCTATTACTCATAATATTTCCAATGCAAGATATATTTTCCTCAAAATTCCTGCACATACTAAACAGACAAATTTTAGGAACACCTCTCGGTGCCTTGTATAATTGAATACAGGGTGTGATACCGGAACGCAGTTGAGAAACACTACTCAGTTCAAGTGGATCAAAGTCACACTTACAGCGATATGTTCCTTGACGGGTCAAGTGTTGTGAATGACCTCTTTACTTCTAATTTTGTGTTGTAAGGTTACTCCACTTAAAGACCGCAAAACTCTCATTTCTGAACAATTTGTTCTAGTTTTATCGTGTAGAGGAAGACTGAATGATTAATTTGCTTTATTTTACTTCTCTTTTTATGCCATCGCAGGGCCTTGCCTTGGGCTGGGAGCATTTACATCTAGTTTTCTTTGTAAATGGATGACCCACTTAAAGAAGATTTCAGATCGAAGCGACAGGCGACGCGTGTCTCTTGGAAACTGAACCTTGCGAAGATGGGGATGAGTGATGATATGATGAAATTGATGAATGGACACTCGCAAACATCCTTGCCCAGGCCAGGATTGGAACCGGGGATCCCTGGCTAACCACTCCGCCACGGGTGCCGGCATGCGTAGACGAAGAGTCCATCATTCGCTACCAAATAAAGTATGCGATACGTGCCATGGTCTTGCTTGCAGAGCTGCTGCTTTTTACTTGCAAAATGTTTCAGGCCAATAATGAATTGTACAATGCCTTCTCAGTTCCAAATATATATTCATTGTTTCAACTTATACAAGCAATAGTAGGATTCACACTGCAGTGACAGGGGTATCTTCATTTTGTAAGAAAGCTTTCACCGCTGATACACTACTAACAGACCGAGGCGACACGATGCAAGACACTGAGAAATCCTCCCAGTCCAAAAGACACTTCCGGCTGGTCTTTTCAGTTCGGTTCGAAATGTTGCATTGATTACTGATGGTCGGTTTCCAAGAGACTGTCGCTTCGATCTGAAATCTTCCTTAAGCGGGCCATCCATTTACAAAGAAAACTAGATGTAAATGCTTGAAGGCCATTGGCGAGACCCTGCGACCGCCAAAAACTGGAGTCTTGTTTTTCGTTGCGATTTCTTGGCTTCGCCCATCCATTGCATTCTGTCAATTTCTCGCGGTAAGACCTCTCGCTCCTGTCCATTCAAAACATAGAGCTGCTTGTTTCGATGTTATCAAGTGCCCTCTTTAAGAAAAGAAAAGATGGTATAGATTCTGTTGTTGTTTTTTTCTAATGAGAATTTTACGTATGAATTTGTTGATTGCTTTAAAACTGAACGACATAGAAAAATATAGAAAAGTGTTTACACATGGAGGAAGATTGATATTTCTGGAAGAGGGGTTCGAACCAAGTGTCTCAGAATAATAACAACAATAATATATAATACGTGGAAATAATATAATAATTAAATTAAACGTGCGTCATTTCACCATAAACAATTGGGCGAATAATCTCGGAAACATGCCATGCAATTTATTCTGTTCTGAGGAAGGATGTATTTAGGGAGGGCGTCCGGACCTTCTCCCCCCCCGAAAGCCTTACGAAGTACATAAATTAAATAATGAAAATTGACTTGTTAAGTATTTATTGTATAATTAATGTTATTTATTTCCTCTGAACGTATTTGGAAATAAAAATTATATTCATCATACGGCTTAGAAGGACAGTACCAAAGAAGAATTGTGCACATTAATAGTTAAGAAAATATGCATAAAATAATAATCTGGAACTTTATTTCTTGTCAACTGGATGTAACATTCGTTTTCGTTAATCAATAAATATAAATTCTTTATCTTTTTGTTTTTGACATTATTTTTTTCCATAACAGTTGTTTCATATAAATTTTGGCAATGTTGAGTACACGTAAGCTAGATAATGAATACATGCTGTTATATCTCTCTTCTTATACCGTCTTCTTACCTATTCATATAATAATAATAATACCATATTAATTAATTTACATATTTATTTACTTTAATTTAATATAGTTATTATTTAATTTTATTATTATTATTACTACTACTATTACTACTATTGCTGCTGCTGCTTAGATACTTGGTTCGAACCACCCACCCCGCCGAAATACATTTCTAGATAAAGCATGGTTCTGAGAACAGAGTATTTGAAAGTGTGTTCATTACTTTCGCATTCACGTAATTTTCTAGGCCTGTTGTAGTCATGTTACAAATAAGCACTCCGCACGAGCTAACTAGTGTATTGCGATATTGCTAGTACTGGGTTCGAATCCCGCATGAAGTATGGATATTTGCGTGGTGAAGCAGAGTATGTGACGAGCTTCATGACTCTATGTATAATTTTTTGCAATCTGAAATCCTGGGTTCAAATATCGGATGAAGTGCATGCTGATAATTATTTTTTACTCATCCAGTTCATCAAATCAACAAAAATTCCCCTCTAGGTTCCAGCACCAGCGTTATTTGGGGCCTAGTTTGGAAAGGGAAGGGGTCGTTGGGTAGAACATGAACATTCGGTTCGGTTTTTTTTTTTTAAATCTACAATTTTACATTTTAATAAACATGAAAATTTGTGTGTGGGGGTTTCCTCTCTTGCGCATTGTCCTCATCAACTCCAGCAAACATTTTTTATTAGATTACTTTTTATATTAGATTAAATAAAAAATAAATCACCTCTAAGCAAAATGTAATATTATGAGAATAATCTCACGCAAAATAAACGCACAAGATCTTTCCCTCCTCAATTAAACAGTCACAAAAATGAAACAACAACAACATACAATGTAAGTAAAATTAGATGTGGTACACATCTAGCATAAATTGTTTAAATATACATATTTTTATACGTAGCTAACTACGTAACTTCAAAATTAAAATGAACTGAACTGAAGCGGAACTCAATAAGTATGATATGTGCAAAAGTATGGTTTCTATGTCCACTGGGTGGGAGATGATTATTCCTGGTTGGGGTGGCTCAAGATAAAGGAGGGAAAATCCTCATCACCCCCCTTTAATCTTACCCTGAATTAAAATGAATAGATACATTTTTGTTTGCAATTTTCACATTTCGAACTCCTGATTTTCCGTTCCATTAAATTCAAAATTAGCCCAGAACTAGACCCAGAGTTCTCGGAATTGTTATCTGGATTTAAAATGTGGTTTTGAAATAACCATAAATTCTAATAAAAACAAAGAAATAAAAATGATTTATGCAAATTTCATATTAAAAAAACAGGAAATCCGTGTGCTGTTCTAAACAAATGGAATATTTCCCATGCCCTCGCATTATACCTAGATATATACTGTATATTATACTTGTGAAGTAGTAATATATATATATATATATATATATATATATATATGAGTGTGTTGTGTGTATACATGAGAGGCTGAATTTTGTACCCCCAAATGAAAAACGTTCTTGCGCCACTGTACATTTCTACAAGGACAAAAGGAACAAGTGAATGTAGATAATTTAATAAATATGTTGATACATGGAGCTTTGTGATATAAATATTCGAGTTTTCATTCAACTGCAGACAAATGAAAGAAACATTTGTTGTAAAAAGATAATAATGATGTGCTTGGGTTAGCAAACGAGCTTGCTCACTGCGCTGATAAAAATTAATTAGTAAAAATTCGATTCTTACAATAATGTGTACGGAATGAATCAGAACAAAATATTTGTTTTAGATGAAAATATTCTGATTTTTCAAGATGTGCATAGTCCTACATATTACATAAAGTTCATTAATGTTTCTCATTTATATTCAATCATGCACTTAGGAAGGAAGGGCTTCAGCTACAGTAACCCCTGTTTCCTACTACATTGGTTCTATCCATGGGCATATATATAGTTCACGTGAGGGGGGGGGGGGTTCAACTTTTGGTACGATTAGATTTGCTATATTTTATAAGTGAAAATCCTAGATACTGCTGTCCGGAAGCCTGTTGGGGAGCCGGGGGGGACGGGGGGGCTAGATCCGACAAAGTTGTGTATGTACATATCCATTATCATATTATTTACACTTCTTAAAAAGAAACAGAATTCTACTTCGAAGTATATCATTAATCTTGCATTTCATTTTCGGCACCATAATGAACTAAGCCGCTATCTCACAATGTCGAAACTTTATTTGAGAACTGCGGACTGAACACCCAATAACTGGCTGTTTACAGTAAACAGCTTGCTATGCAACGGAAGAGATTTGCAACTGAAATTCAGGCTGTGTCCGAAAGGTACACAGTACAGACTTGAAGTATGGTCTTCACGGAAGTGACGTCACCTAGTGTGGTTCGAAAGCGACAAGTACACAAGCTACGAAACCATAGCTCGGATTACGGATCGTTGCAGACTTGGGTCACGTGATTTCCGCACTCGTTGTTCATTTGTTTGAAAACAAGGAGGTAGAAAGCCAGCATCACAGGTTTAGGCCATCAAGTTGATGGTTAAAGTTCTTCTAATGTGTGGAAATGTATGTATAAGAACATTTGAAGATGTTATCTGATTTCTATGGTGAGAAACAAGTGTTTAAAACGCTGGGGAAACAACGAGTCCTCAGTTTTATCTGCTGATCGTATTTGGCGCTGCAGTCGAAGTTCAATTCGAAAGAATTTCACTTCCAGTCTACGACTTGAAGACCGCATTGCAAGACCGTACTCGTAGGACGCTTGCTTCAAGTACGGTTTGCACCTTTCAGACACGGCCTATGTGCTGCTACAGACGGCGGCGCTATCGTGAAGTCAAATATCTTTGCAGCATCTTCTTTAATACGGATTGATTGATTCATTTATCGATTTGGTGTTTTAAGTCCACTTTATGCACAGTAAGGCTAATCGGGACTGGACTTACAGTGGGATAAGAAACCACTTGAGCCTCCACCAGGTATCGATCCCGGAACCCCTTGATTACAAGGCTACGACGATACCACTGTGCCATCGGGGAGGCCTCTCTTTTAACCCGATAACTCTTGTATTATCTAGAGGGAGATGTTCAATTTACAGTTATATTGTTTACTAAAATGAGCATTTTAATATTACAAATTTAAATATAAATAAAGTTGAGGAAAGTATAGTCTTAATCATTTCTTCTTTCCCACCCGATTTCAGGACATTTGTGCATCCCGAAGAAACTATTCAGGACACCAGGACAAATGATATCATTCCGCGTCTAGGTATGATCAGGCTATCAAAATCCAATCTATCGACCAGGTTACACAGTGAAGAAACAAGAGCTTGCTGAAATATTGTAAACTCTGTAAAATTTCTACAATTAGTGAATACATTTTCACAAGTCACGCTACTTAGCATTGATACTTCTCTGTTCATCTTGTGTCAAACAACTTGAGAATGTTACGGTGTTTCTCTGGTTTTCTTGTACTGCTTTTTTAAAAACCAAATTCCTTTAAGAAGACTCGAGGGGGAAAAAATATAACTGGTTTGACAGTCCCATTGCAGTTTCTTATCGCAGAAATCCCGAGACTATCAGCAAAATGCAGACATTTGGTCTGCCGTGTAATCTGGTGTGTGGAATTACGTAATTTCCTTCCCATCCGTATCTCGTCCTATACGTCTCGAATTTAGGAGAATAAAATAAGTACGAAGAAATTTTTATGAACAGGCGGATAGAACAGGAAAGTAATCTGGTAATTTTACTGAACCGTAAGAGGGCTTTGGACCCATTGAACCCTTTAAATACGCTCATGGTTTTATCCATTTAGATGCGAAGTAAAGGTGCTTAGAAATGTAACAAAGTGACTTATCGATTGGTCCAAACTTAAAGGCAATTGAGATTCATTTTTGTTGAAGAGTGAGCTTCAACCATTGGCTGTTTTACCACATGAAACTTACCTGAAGAAAGTCAATAGCGTTTATTTTTCAAAATAAGTATTTAGGTTTGTAGTAGAAAGAAGTAAGTGATACTTGTAATGACTTTGCTTGCAAAGGTACTACTTTTTGACTGCAAAATATTTCACGGCGATAATGAATCGTACACTGGTAAAGAGATGTAATGTTCCAATTTAAACAAAACCGACATTCGTCACTTTGCCGCTGTCAAGTAATCCTTGGATTGGATTGATTTGGTGTTTTAAGTCCACTTTATGCACAGTAATGCTAATCGGGACTGGACATTCAGTTTAAGGTGGCATGCGAACCACTATGTGCCTCCACCGGGAATCGAACCCGGGACCCCTTGATTACAAGGCGACGAGGCTACCACTGCGCCACCGGGGGAGGCACTACCCGTTGTTAAGTAATCCTGGAGAACAAATAACGTTCCTGTGGAATGTAATTCAGTTGTGATTCAGAAGTTACAACCCTTTACTTCTAAAATGTTACTTAGTTCGAAATCTATGCCAAGGACCACCAAGTGAGGCGGCGGGACTGAAGTGCACTGTTACCACATATGAGAAAAACAAAGCGGCCGACGGCCAAGAATTACTGCGGGAAGCAGTACTACCAAGTCACGCTGTGGTAACGTTTATCGTGAGTGTTGCCTGGTCTAAGTCAACCTTCTCTAAGAAAGCAAATAAGACCAATCGCGTTTCACCGAGTGTAACCGAGTGTTCTCCTGGACAATATTCGGGACTCCTTGCGCGCTGCGACGCCAGGGCATATCGGGTTCGAATCCAGGCTTGGGCATGTGTGTTCTTTGTGCATTTCCCTTCAACAATTCTATCATACCATCAGTCATCCTCATTGAAGCGATTATCAAAAGTGGCAAAAAAGCGACGCTAAATAACAAGAATGAAGTGATATACTAGACAACACCCTTGGTGGGAGACTCACGATTTTAGCACAGATGTTACCGGATTCGAATCCCGCCAAAGGTGTTCCTGTGTGCGTATCCCCTTACTAATTTAACCTATTCTTATTCCCCTGTTGTCTCGATTTAATCTAAAGTGACAAACCGCGACATAAAATAGAGACAATGCAAATCCTCCTGCATTAAATCAAATGCATTGTCCTTTTTGGATACCTGTGAAGGAATATATGTTTCTAAGTAAGATTGTAGGAATTTTCTCCCGTATCTCTACGCGGGCAAGTAGTCATAGTGTGAGTATTATCATGTTCTCGTCCAAGTTCAAGGACGATTGATCGGAGGTCCGTTTTTATCTGCACGAAACAAAACAGACCGTCACGGCAGCTGCAGACATATGGATTTCTCCCAATGCAGACATTGGCCACTTCGTATTGCATTATAGCGCTCACTACTTGCTCACAGTGAAGAAAATACCGGCATCTGCTTGTGTAGAATGTTTGTTTGTCGAGAAACACATGAAAATAGAAAGGGCTCACGAGTCATTGCCTAATCTGCAACCTCGCTTCCCCGTATTACACTCCGGTAACTGCTTCTTGAAGGCCTACGAGGCTCTGGCGCCTGAACCCGCGGTCAGAATAATCCTGTGTAGGACTGTGTTGTTTCGTGTTTGTCCTTATGTGTTCCTATATACTCTCAGCTTACAAATAGGGTATGTAGATTTTTTCCTCAGAGACAGTGTAGTTGAATTTCTTGTTCTTGAGTGACGAAGTTTGTAACAGACTTAGTTTCTTCTCTTGCTGAGGTCCTGTCCTCAATTACGCTTTATACTCTGCTTCAGGTATCTCTAGAGCAAGTGAACGGAAACAAGTCTCTGCGTAAGTAGTGACGCGATACAGCCCCACCATTGAACACGTGAGAGGAAATGGGATTGCGTGGAGGGGGGAAGTGACTGCAGTTAATATCCATCGCAGCAGCGTGTACTGCTTCGCTTTTCCCACTCGATTCCCCCTTCCCTTCTCTGCCGCTGCATATGTAAGTATAAAAGGGGCTTATCTCCGTATTGTGTGAGCGGCAAATCATAAAATAGAATCAATAATCAATCAATCATCCTAAACTGAGAGAAAGAAAAGGTTGCATGTGTCGGTGGTTGTGGTACATTCACAAAGAATGAATAGGTCACCCTGGTTTCTCTAGAACCCTAAATTTGAGCCCACCTAGTACTACCGGGTGGTGTAGATGCCGCAAACAGTATTGTTTCCAACGCCTAGGTCACCTCTCAGAGACCCTTGGAAGCCAAACGCCTCTGCTTACGTTTGTTTATCACCTTACACTCTGATAGACTAATTGAGAATAAACCTGCAGTTTGAAGTGGGATGTGTCTCAACTGCTGATCAAACAACTTGATTAGAAGGAAACAAAAATAGGTACTGCACAAATTGGGAAGACCATGATGATGCTATGTATCCAGCGCGATAAGAAACGCAGCAGCCTCTAGAACGAGCTTCACGTAGTACTTCCTTCCGCCACGTCGTAACTCTCGGCGCCACCGCTGTAATCTGGTTTCTCTGCGGCGTATTCCCAGCTCCCCACTTCCCTTGCTAGCATGTAGAGCGCCCGCCGCAAGAGTAGACAAGATCTGTAGTAGTCTACTAACGCTCTCGCGACGAAGGTTCCGAGATTAATCTCTGCCAAACTCAGAACCTGGATGATCATCTCCTCCCTCAAGACGTCGAAACAATAAAGCCTTCCATTAACACATGAACTCACACCAATTCTTTATGAACATGTGAAAAGATAAAATAAGGCCTCCGGAGGAGGACAGTCGCACCCTGTACGTGCCAAGGTCCTCGAGGGGTGGCTCACGCCTCTTAACCCGCCTTTGCAGCTATTGTTGGGGCGTCGTAGGAACCGGTGTGTAATTACAGCGCAGAACCATTATTTTGACAAAGTCCTGTTTCCCTGCAGGCTGTATCGGGGAGCTGGGCTTCAAATGTTGCCGTTTCTTGCCCAAACACTAGGCCTAATTGGTTGTTTGACTGCGAGTTCCTTCGTAGGTAAACGCAGCAACAGGGTCACTGTCATGAAGGCGGAAAATTAAGAGAATGTCACAGCTCCTTGAGCCCCCTCAAGATTCTCAGGGAAGAATGATCGTCTCCACAACCCTTTAATCCGCCCATGCTACAAGCTACCCAGATTCGTAGTTGTAGTTCGCATAATTTTTTTCTTTTGTCCAAATCTTTCGGTGTACGACGCACGTCACCTGCACTCCCCTTGCCACAGAGGATAAAGAAAAATGGGTGAGAAGACGGAGGTGGCGGGAATATTCAGTGGGACGACAGTCTAGTTCAATATAATAATATTTGTGTTCGAAGAACAGTGTTCTGCCATGTATGTTGAAAAATTACACAATGTTTGTTTAATTTTATGTCACGAGAGACATTATTATTTAATTTATAAGAAATGAAAGGCTAAACTCTGCATACCCTAGTTACATGCTGAGGCTGTGAAGTGGAACTCAGCAGACAGGACGAGTAAGATAACACACAACCCCACACAGGAATATGCTGCCTGTGGGTCTGCAAAATGAGATCCGGAGTATACCACGTGGAAGAAATTTATAATTAGATTCCCTTCGCTATCACTCCTTACAGCCCAGACACGGATCTTTTGGTAGGTCGCCTGGTTACCGCTCAACACACTCGACCAACGAGGTGTCAACATATGGCACACTATAAATTGTTCGCAAGAACCATTCATAATGCGCAGCTCTTCGTGGATGTATCCGATTAAAATCGTGTGCAATGGCATGCGAACTTCTCTCCCTAGACGTCACTTTGATCTCGATGTGTTACCGATGAGCTAAACAAATGTTAAGGCATTTTTCTAACACCTCGAAAAGGAACAAATTGGTACAAGAATTCAGTCATAACTTTTTACTGGTTAAAGATACGTCGAAAAAACCTTCGCCGTTGCATTTCTCGTGAAATTCTAGCCTGATTTGATATATCACCCCCTTCCTATTTAAAATTCAGGAGTTGAATTCAAGATGGCGAACATCAAGATGGCCGCCGACCGTGCGGGTGGCGTCAATGTGGTTCCCCCTTGGCCTGGCAACGATTGGTCATCACCATTTCCATGTTGCGCGCTGCAGTGGCCTTGTACCGGGGGTGTTAAATGACTTTTTGAGCCACCCTGTAGAATGCTTCAAGCTATGTAGATGGAAACCAGGACGACTTATATTAGGGTAAAATAATAAATAATACTTTTCACAGTCAGGTGTCAGTTTAATGACTAACTAAAATTAGTGACGATACTTCCCTTTTCAGAGACGTGTCCCGTACATATATTTAAATAATAATAATAATAATAATTCCTTTATGTATCGGGCGAGGTTCAGCCGTAGGCTGCTCTGCCACCTAACACTTGTCATGACATACATAAGAAAATATAAGTATATATAATATAATATGATAATATATGAGTACAGATGGAAAGCTTGATTACACTAAAGAGAAATTTAAAAATTTACATTACCTACAATTACGAATATTCTCATTTCAGTAATATTAGTCATAAGATAATATAAATGTGAATGTCCCGTTTTATACAAGTCTGGGGTTATCTTGAAAACCAAGTCTAAATTTGAGACACATTTCATGTTAAAAGATATGCATTGTTTTCTACGCTTTCCGTTATTTGTAGAGCAGTGAATAAGCACGCAGTTCCTTTACGGAATTGCAAAAATAATTTAAAGTTCCTGCGTCTTGACACAAAATCAAAAGAGAAATCTGGAGTTGCCTTTCTGGTAGGTGGGGAAGGTTTTCGGGGAGATTTCTAAACGATTCGATTGATGAAGAATAAAGCTGCTCTCAAGAAAATGGGTTCTTCTGCTAAATACTTTTGCCATTACTCAACTTCATCATAAAGGTTGATCAGTAAGGACGAGATTATAATAATTAATACCTTTTGACAATGGGAGATTATATTTCATCTATTATTTATGATGTATCATTTATGTGATTCATCCTTTAATAAATAATAACAATAATTTTATGATTAGGCCTAACCGATTCTTTTAGGAAAGGCGGTGGGGAGGGTAAACGGATCTCCTTGGGATATCCCGTTTTTGGGTCAAATTATTATGGTCACCCTAACTAAAATAAATCACACTCTAGAAAATATTTTAGTGGTTAAATGGAGACTTTAGAAGGTATATGCTTTCTTGAATATTTTTTCAAAATTTTCTAAAGCTCATGAAATATTTCTTTTTCGCAAGAACGCTTCCCTACTCCCCTGTCTATAGGGGATGTTCCTATTTAAACAAGAAAATCTGTCAGACAATTCAATGCAGTAACAAAAATTCCGGTTTGACCAAATTCCGAACGTAAACAAGTGGGATAAATACTTTCTTGGAGCTTATTTTGTTATAAAAGATTTCCATACAGAATTTTAAATTTGAATTTTTTAAGCAATGTATGAAAACAAAGTTATCTGGAAATATTGGGAAGTTGCTCGACTCTTTCGATGAATATTTAATGAATAGTACTAATCTTTTCCAAGCCAATGTCGATATTTTACTCTCTCTCTCTCTCTCTCTCTCTCTATATATATATATATATATATATATATATATATATATATATATATATATATATATATGCATACCTACGATAAAAACTTTATCCTATTAAAAAAGAAAGTTCATTCCCTCATAAATTAGCAGTTTCTTATTATAATAGAAGTATAATATTGCATTCTCAAAGGTAAAACTAAGGTTAAATTCACCAACGCAAAAACAAAGATATTCTATGTAATTGTTATGAAGTGCACATTTTATTTCTCATTAATAAAACCACAAATAAATTTCTGCATAAACGTGTATATTACGTAGGTTCTAATTTATATTAGGTCATTTATCATTCTTTATAATTATCAGTCCAATTAATCACCCTAAACATATGTATGCCATTTCCAGTTGATTTGCAATTTCACGAAAACGAAAAAGCAGGCATTTCCACACATGCAAGTAGTTTGATTAATCTGCAGGTTAAAATAAAGTTTACATAATTATTCATTCATTCATTGATTTTTGTCTAGGGGCATCTTCCTTCAGCCCTTCGCTTTGTAGCAGTATAGGACCCCATTTATTTTGATGTCTTCAATCATTTGGTATCTTCTTCTTCACTGGATTTTATTTTCCTTGACCACCCCTTCAATAGCATCCCTTAGGATGCAGTTACTTCTCATCCAGTGAACCAACCACTTTCTTTGTCTCTTCATGATTATCTCCAGCATTGATCTCTTTTCCCCAACTCTTTCTAGCACTGTTTCATTTCTCAATTTTTCTGTCCATTTCATCCGATCCATTTGTCTCCATAGCCACATTTATAGAGCATCCAATCGCTTCTTCCCACTTGTTCTCAGTGCCCATGTTTCCGCACCACATAGAGCTACACTACATACAAAGCACTGCATTAGTCTTTTCCTCAGTTCTTTGTTCATAGATCCACAGAAAATATTTTCCTTTCTATTGAAGGCTTCCTTCGCCATTGCTATTCTTACTTTTATTTCTTGATTGCATTTCGTATCATTGCTGATGATGCATTCAAGATATTTAAAGCTTTCTACTTGATCGATTCTCTTACCTCTCACACTCACTTTTGCCTTTCTCGGTTTTCTTCCGATCACCATTGTTTTCGTCTTCTTCACATCACTCTCATTACGAACTGTTCACAGTGGGTATTCATTTCTGCTAGCCTGCATTTATGTTCCTTTCATTTTTTGCCAACAAGTTCATGTCATCTGCAATTCGTATACAACATATTTTCCTTCCTCCTACTGTTATCCCTCCCTTGCTATGGAAACTGTTTTTAACTATTCCTAAATAGATGTTGAACAATGTAGGGGAATGGCAGAAGCCTTTGTCGTACCCCTCTTCCAATTTCACTTCCTTGGCTCATTTCTTCTCCTATTGTCATAAACATTCAAATACTTCGAGGTCTCCCCGATGCCGTAGTTGCACCGTCGTCGTCTTGTAATCAAGGTGTCCTAGGTTCGATACCCGGAGGAGACACATAGTGTTCGGATCCTACTTTAAACTGTAGGCCCAGTCCCGATTAGCCTTACTATGCATAAAGCGTACTTAAAACAAAAACTTAAAAATAACTGAAATACTCCGAGTTCAACAGAATGGATAATTTGTTCGACGTTGTGTAGCTACTCGAACTCAGCCCTCTTAATTGTTCTTTCTACCACGATTAAAAACATCCATGATTGTAAACAGTTACACCTTTCAAAATTGTTGTTCCAACAAATGAGCGTTAGATCATTATAATTTTAAAACACTGGAAATATTTCCTTGGGTTTATTTACCGGCGATGAAGTGCCAACTCTAGAGTCTGTTCGGAGAAAGAACATACTTCAATATTCTATTTTTGTCTTTTCCGTCGAAAGCCAGGGAGGGTCACATGAACCGCTGAACCAATAGGCTTTGTGCGGTTGCGTTGGTGAGTATTGTATTCTGTGTTGCCAAATTCTTCGTTTCAAGTTGTATCCAAGTAGAGCAAAGCACGGCGAAGCCTAATGGTTGTCGCCGCGTACCAAACGATTGGGTCTCCGATTTCCTGCCTTTGAAATGCGGGCGAATGGTGCATGTTGACAGCAAAAGGTGTCGTGTACCCAAGGAATATAGAGTACCACTGGACAAAAATCAGGCTGTAGCAACACCGCTTTCCCCCCTTGAAACTCCAATAACTAGAGCCGAAAATTCTGGTTTTCTTGAAGTTTATTCTTTTGCCTGTATGGCTTTAGAGCCTTGTTTCCAATCTTATCGCTTTACTTCCTAAACCCACTGATTTTTCCGTATCGGGTCTGTCGGAAAACGATGCATGGATACTTGAGAAAAAAAAAATTCGTTCTCGACCTTATGTTGCAACCAACAGCCACTCTCCTTACACCTTCGTCTCGGCCTTCTAACTGGTCTCTCTTACCTTTAGGTTACCCAACACAGATACTAAACGATCTTTCTTCTCCTTCTCGCCACATTGAAGCCATCTTGATTTATTGTTTATAGTAATAGCAGGGGATGAAATATTTAGCAAGATTTTCTTTTTCTCAAACTTACTTTATTTTCTTCCTTTAGTATAAGGAACCAGTTTCGTATCTGACAGAACAGGCAGAATTACTGTTTTTATTAACTTATGCTAGAAAGGAGAATAAGTTTATGAATGAACAAATGCCCCCTTCTCCCTCCATACCCCGTGGGTACATACCGATCGCCGCCGATTTCGTTTTCGTTGCCTCGGAAACTCCCGAGAGATTGTTATGAATTGCCTAAATAACGTCTGCTTTTAATTTCCTTAGGGCCGATTAAGATTGTTATGTAATTTTGCTTATTTGTAGCATAAAATGGGTTGATTTCTATAAAATACATTGTAAATTTGCAATTTTCATGTACATATTACAATTACGCACATGCGCGTCACCAGCATATAGTATGAATTTTGGTTACTCTGTGCCGCATGACGGGGTCATGTTTTATTGACATAGATAATTTTTATTTACACACAGCGTGCGATATTTTCACAATATTATATTTTTCTTTATTTGCATGTTCCTCCAAATAATACAAATTATTATATTACCATGTAAGAGTGTTATTATTATACACATGTATAAATGTATCACATACATACATACATACATACATACATATTTATTATATAATGCAGTATAATATACTAAAATGGCTATATTGATGCATAGTTGGTTCAATACTTCGTTAGATTTTGAATTCGGTTATTTTACTTCGCTTTTCTGTCCCTTTTGGCTAATCGCGAAGATGAGGATGAGCGATGATGTGATGTAATTGATGCAGGAACGCTCACCAACACACATTCCCAGGCAAGGATTCGAACCCGAGACCCCTAGCGTCGTAGCGTGCTGTGCAAACCACTCCGCCACGGAGGCCAGTAATATTTTGTTAGATATTGATGTAATATGACAGAATCACTTGGAAAAACACTAATACATTTATAGGTTGCTTGCGAAAGTCAAATGGTAAATTTCAAAATTCCCATACATTTACTTCAGTTATGGTAAAGAGCAAAAAACTGTTCAGTGCAAAGTCCTCGACATTCTAAACAACAGAATGCGTTGCTTTTTCTATAGGTACAGGAAATAAATATTTTAATTTATCAGACTAGCAATGTTACCAAGAATAATAATAATAATAAAAAAAGCATTTCTTTGCTCTCAAACGATGCCTTGATGCATGACAAAAGGAACTGTAATGACATATTGCCATTCGATGCAACAATGCTAAGAGAGTTGCGCAAATCAGAAAGTAAGCTAATGTTTATTTCAAACAATCCTTCACCAATGTACCATGAAAGACTTACAAGCCTGTTGTGCAGTACCGCTAACGGGCAAGCATTCAAAGAAGATAGGACGTATTACGCACATGTGCGTCAACGACACACAGCTACAACCCCACATGACGCACATATGCGTCACCGGCAGCAAACATGTTAATATTACTTACGTCTCTTAATATTTCAGTACCTCCCCGATGGCGTAGTGGTACCGATTAACCATACTGTGCATAAAGCGAACTTAAAACACAAACTCAATCAATCAATCAATCATAACATTGCACGGTGTGTAAGGGATGACCATTTCTGAAGACACCCAAACGTCAACATCTCCTCCACGTAGTACACCCTGGACTGTATTTTGCAGAGGCTCTGGCGTCAGGACTCACAATCAGTACTGTCCGCTGTGGTGCTTGGCTTGTGTCGTCTCCATATGTTTGTAACTGTCCCTTCATCCATCTTATCACTAGTCATCCTCATCTTCACGATTAGCCAAATGTGGCAGAAAAGCGACTTAAAGTAACCTATATCAATCAACCAATCTTAACATTACACGTAATTACTATATATCTGGAGACTGACTCATTTCTGACAAGAAGTGCATAAGTTTTGGTGTATATAGCCTACACACACACGCGCGCACGCGCACACACACACACTCACACAGAGAGAGAGAGAGAGAGATGCACATACACACACACATACACACACACACACGCATATATATATATATATATATATATATATATATATATATATGAGCATAAAACGTCTTTTATTTAACTGTGTACTCAACGAAGGGTCTTCGGTTCGAATCCTTGGTAAGGGACGGGTTTTTGTGTTTGGCCTGTTATCTACTTGCATTACATCATTTGTTTTCAGTGTCCTGGCTAAACTAAGAGATATAAAGAGACGTATATATTGCTATACTTTAAAGAAAGGCATGTTAGAACGATCAATAAATATCTCTCTCTGCACGTGAACACGTTCACTATCAAAGCACGTAATCAAATTGCCTACATGGGACATTGTATACATTCAATGCCTCTGTTGCTGTGGTGATATCGCTTCAACACTGACAGGTATTGACTTGTAGGTTGTTTTCCCTGTTGTGACGACGTGAGCAGTGGTCCGTTGTATCGGGTAAGGAACAATCTAGTAGAAGCTCAGACTAGACAATATAAACTCTGCGTCGACCTGTGAGTATACAGTAGCTAGGAAGAATGCCAACAACAGCCTAAAAGACCTGTTCCTTTTGTGCAAAAGAGGTGGAGGATAAAGAATTAGACAGTCTTCATGTAATCTGCAGAGATAAAAAAGGTGAAGTGAAAATAAATGTGGCTTTAAAATTCCACGTCAAAAAGCGCAGAAAACGTGTGTGTGTGTGTGTGATCTGTGTAAGCAGACTGTTCACACGAAACATGGAGGATCAGAAGGTTCGGTGTTCACAACAAGTTGTGCAATCCGAGTGTGGTGAACAAGCCGATCAATCCAGTTTGTCCAAACGCTTGGACGAGGATAGTTCCGACTCATCAACTACCTTTGACAAAGAACATGACCGAATATGTAAAATGTCCGTAATTTCCTGCGACATGTGTCTAGAGCAAGTGAAATCAGAGGATATTAATACTCATCTGAAAGAGAAGTGCGTGATGCGTGAGATAGAGTGCATGTTCTGCGACAAGTTAGTGCAAGAGAACATGTTCACTAAACATTACGACATCTGCGAATCAGCACTTGTACGTTGTGGCAATAAATGTGGTGTTAAAATATCGAGGAAAGATCTTAGTGAACACTATCGAAACAAGTGTCCGAAAGCACTTGTAGTGTGTGAGGATTGTGAGAATAAAGTCCAGAGACAGTTGTTGGAGGATCACCACGCAGAATGTGTGACGTTTTCAATTCCTTGTCCTGAGAGTTGTGGCGTTGAAGTTGTCAGAAAAGATGTGGAACGACATTTGGATGAAGAATGCCAGAAACTCTTTTCTGCGTGTGCTTACAAGGAAATGCAGTGCAGCTTTGAAGGTTTTCCTGCAGGGATGAAGAAACACATGAAGGAAGGAGTACAGCATCACATGGATCTACTGAAAGGCATTGCCGCAAATTTTAATTTTAAATTAGAGACTGTGAAGGAAGTAAATCAAGAAGTGAAAGGCATGATTGACAATCTTCAAATGAAATTAGAGAGTGAGAAGGAAAGAAATCAACAATTAGAAGACACAATCGGAAATCTTCAAACGAAATTAGAGTGTAAGATGAAAATAAATGAAGAGGTAAAAGGCATGGTCGAAAATCTTGAATTGAAATTAGAGGTCGAGAAAGAAAGAAATGAACAACTGCAGAGGGAAATTTATAGACTAAGACATGGGAGTATCTTGTGGAAAGTAAAAGACATAGCTCAGGAGATAGAAAAAGCAAGGTTCGATAGAAATCTTACTCTCTTGAGTCCCCCCTTTTACAGCAGTAAGCACGGGTACCAATTAAGAGTTATGTTGCACCCTGTTGACGGTGGTTATAAGCACAAGGAGCATTTAGGAGTTTTCATTCAAGTAATGCCAGGAGAGTATGATTCTCTCTTGCAATGGCCCTTCATAAAACGTGTAACGTTTAGGTTAGTTGACCAAGAAACGAAAGGTAAGGATATTGTTAGGACTATTGAACGATTTGATAGTGAGTGTTGTGATAAACCCAAGAATGGTAAATGTAATGAGAAGGGACAGGGTTTTCCTAAATTCCTCTCTCACAAAAAACTCAATAGCGGAAGTTACATTGTAGACAATGCCATTTTTCTGGAAGTATCTGTGGAAGAATGATATTAATGCTGAAAAATATAATGTATTGAGAACCACGAGTTCTGCAGTTTGTGGTACTAATATGTTTTAACACCTTGCTTGTGTTGCTTAATAACACTCAAGAAAGTTGAGAAATAAATTGAATTAAGAGTAATGGGGAATTTTGAAGTACAAGGCATTTAATACATATAAAAATGCTGCAATCAATCATTCTTTAATGGGTTTCTTCTTTTTTTATAGTACTGAAAATTGTTCATACATTAAGAAATGCAAATTTGTCTCCCATTTCTTAGGCTGTTTCATGTCTACACAACTAGGAACACTAACTTCTATGGGAGTAAGTTAAGGTAACGAAGATACATAGAACAGTCGCTACAATCAATCTATCCCAGGGCGGCTTAAGGGTAAGACACCTTGGGTGGCGTCCCCCTTGATTAATGCCAAAATTTCATATCTGATTACGTAATCGTGCCTCTTTGTTTAAGTCCACTTTATGCACAGAAAGGCTAATCGGGACTTGAAGTGGGACGAATCAATTTGTGCCTCCACTGGGTGCGTGGCTATTTGTTTTAAGAAGGAGGTTGGTTTTTGTTGACAAGAATAAATTGAAGTTACTGCTGTATATTGCAAAAAACAAGAATTAAAGCTATTGCTGTTATTTTAATGTCAGTAGCCTATGTAGATAGTAAATAAACACATACAATAAACCTGTTATTTAGCTAAGAGTAACACCAGAGCAAGATTTTCATATTTTATTTATGAGGTGTGAGTTATTAATCACAATGTCACATAACTTCAAAATCTCATAAAATGAATAAAAACCCCTCCCAACCAGCATTTTGTCCATTGAACACTATGGTGAGAGAGCCAAGACTTTGAATCTAGTATACACCACTGATTCTTAAACTATTGTATTATGCCACACTTTCATTCTCTGATTTGTTTTGTCACAATATGTTAATTGTCACTTCTATGCATGTGGAGTAGAATCTCCAATAGTATTGGATGTGCTGTGTTAAATTTCTATATCGTTAGTTTATTACTGTGTTGTAACTACAGTGTAGACATAATAAATATATACTACGAATCAACGGCGTCAAATGTTTTATTTAGAGTTTTTTAGGTGTAAATATCCGCCAATTTGAAATGCTTCACATATGCCACTGTGGAACAGCCAATCAGAGCGAAGGTTGGTCTTATGAGGATAGTCTGTGAGTTTGGAAAGAGAAAGTTTCTTGTCTGTGGCTTCCGAGTGGTGTTTGTTTCCGTTCGCTGCTCGATGAAGAAAATAACACAGTTAATATGCATTCCAGTTTGTTAATAGAATTTATTCAAAGCGATGAGATTTGTACACGACAAATATTATAGCCGACACTAAAAATATTATCATTACCAGTCTATTAAATATTAGACCTATTTGGTTGAACAAAATATATATTTTTTAATGAATCCTGCGAATTTCATGTATGAATATTAGGGTGCTTCAAAAATGTACAGCAAAAAATATACTTAGTTTTTTCTTGATCTCACCCCCTTATTTCGTGCCAATATACTATATAAAGACTGACGTACTTTCGACGTGGCCTTTGGCCACGTCTTGTACGCTGGCATGCGTGACCTTCGGCAACGTTGTGGACGCTATCTTGTTATGGGGTTTCTCAATGATCTTAATGACTTTGAAAATATCTGCATGTTGTATTGGAGGAAGGGAAACAAGTGCATAAGTTTGCTAATTTGAAATGTTTAGAAAATAACTTCATGTGTGTACTCTAATATTGTACAAATATTCAACACATTATTGTCTATTTTCATAATAATAAACTGGGTAAATATTGTCCGTTTCAAAATAGTTTGATATATCATATAAACGAATTGAATAGCGACACTATATTGGAAAAGTAGTATTTACGTCTTTTGTCATTTTCACATTTGTATATGTAATTAAAAAGATAATTATTTTCCGTCATTCCCATCAAATTCCTACCTCTCCTCTATAGTAAATTCTGATCCTCATGTTTTGAAATTCGAAATGTCTAGCATAATTTCCTAGCGATAGCACGGGAGCTAATGTGTGGATCCACAGCAACAGCGGCTAGCACGTTACTTTCACCCACTTCAGTCACCGTCTTGTTTCGAGTACGTTTGCGATGTGTTACATGTTGTATTGGATGAAGGGGGACAAGTGGATAAGTTCGTTAATTTGAAAAGTTTAGAAAATAACTTTATGTGTGTAAGAGCCCTAATATGGTACAAATATAAAAAATATTCAAAATTGTTTATTTTATAAATAATGAATTGAGTAAGCAATAACCTTTTCAAGATACTTAGTTAGATTTTTTGTATAAACAAATTCAATAGCGACATTAAATTGGAAAGCAATAATTACGTCTTTTTTCATTTTCACATTTGAAAAAATAATTGAAAAATAGTTGATTTTCGCCATTCCCCTCAAATTTCTCTACCTTGTCTCTGTAATAAATTCTGATGCTCATGTTTTGAAATTCGAAAAGTTTAGCATAATTCTCTTACAGTAGTTTTCGGTGTGAAAATACACATTCTTTAAGTTCCCTAGCAACGTCCGTTTCTATGGATAACAACACGTACGGCAAGCTCTAAAGAATTGTTTGTTATTATACCCCTAAACATTTAGTTAAAACAAGCACGATGTAGATATTTTCGCATTGGTTATAACAATATATACGTAATTGTATCTGGAATGAATCTTCTTCTTATGTAGATGTCACCTTCTTTGAGGCAACTTTTCAAAACCAGGAGTTCATTCATCTGTGTGTAGTCTGTGAGAAATATAATGTAGCTAGACAATGAAGAATTGAAGGAAACAATGTGAGTAAAAGAAAAGCTACGGAAACGGTTGCTATGGACGTCTAAAAAGGGCATTTTTAGCCTTAAAGAAGGGCCAATTGAGCGATTTTTTAATTTCGTCGGCATTTTGGGACAATTTCATGGGGGGTCGTAATCGGGCGTTTTTCGCCTCCGGGGCTTCCTTCATGTAGAACATGTATGTCAGTGAGTGGTGGGATTGGGGCTATATATATATTGGGCTCGCGTACTTTCGACGTGGCCTTTGGCCACGTCTTGTACACTGGAATTCGAAAGACACGCCCTCCCTTACGGTTATGCAACCCGGAATTTTATATCATCTAATTTCGCCTGGTAGTGTAGTTCCCGAGAGGAGCAGTGTTTCCAAACCTATAACCGTAGTGTTTCCAACCCTGTATTCGTTGGTTGGTTGTTGATTTGGTTTTTTAAGTCCACAATGCACAGTACACCCTTGTGCAAATTTATTGAAACAAAGCATGAATTTAGTAGTTTATTGTAAAAACTCAGATATACATGTACAAAACTCACCTAAACGTACATTAGTAATGGATATGACCTCCTGTATTTTTAAGCAGCATTTGAACACGGTTTGGCATGGAGTGTACTAGTTTCGAACAGTCACTTTTGATTTTCGGATCCCTGTACCACACTTGAATGAGCGCCTGAATGAGCTTCTCCATAGTCGTACAGTCCACAGCACGGAGGCGACTTTTGCATATAGCCCACAAATTCTCAATGGGATTTACGTCCGGAGAATTCACTGGCCAATCAAGTACCTGTATTTGCTGCTCTGTCATGAATTTCTTCACCACTTTCGATGTGTGACAGGGGGCTAGGTCCTGCTGCAATATCCCAGTACCGTCAGGATACCTCGTTTTCAGCTCTGGAAAAGCACACTTTCAGAAGGATACCTCGTTTTCAGCTCTGGGATAGCACACTTTCGTAGAACCTCAATATATTGTTGCGAGCACATCATTCCTTCTATTGGATGCAGGCTTCCGACACCATAATAACTGAAACATCCCCAAAACATCTTCTTTTGTGGGTGCTTGACAGACTGATCGATGTGGCAATCACGAAGCTTGTCGCACTGTGACCTTCGAACATGCTGACTTCGCCGACCCTGTACAAAGAAATGGCTTTCGTCGGTGAATACGACTTTTTGCCACTGGTCTCTTGTCCATTCCATATACTTTTTTGCCCATTTATACCGATTTCGTTTTATTGTTGTCGTTAAAAGCTGTTTCTTGACAGGTCTTCTGGCTTTTCGTCTGACCGTTATAAGGTGCCTGCGAACTGTAGAGGAACTAATTTTGATTCCTTTCTCCTGCAAATCCGTTTTCAGTGCGTCACTCGTTTTGCGGGGATCCTTATTGCTTTGTTGAATCAAGTAAGCATCATCTCTAGGGGTTGTTTTCTTATTACGCCCACACTTTCATTTACGTTTAGGAGAAACCAATCCGGTTTCCTCCTGCAACTTGATGACACGACTGACAGTTGCCGAACTCACACCAACCACTGACGCGATCTCTTTATACATTTTAGCTGTATGTTAGTGCAAAGTTACGATCTTCGTGCGTTTCCTAGTCACATCCATCTCGACCTGCCTTCGAATCACATCTGGTGAGGTTTCAAAAATTTGAAGCAATACTGCAGCTGCTTACGTCATGAGTGCATCAGTCAATGTACACTACGGCAATCGGACAGGATTCTCAGATTTGATGCAATACAGTAACCTGACGTAATGATTGCATCAGGCAACAAAACAAACGATCTAACTGACTTCTCGTGTTTGTTTTGAGTACACGATTACGAGTAATGTAGAAAACATGCTTTGTTTCAATTAATTTGCACAAGGGTGACTAATCAGGACTGGACTTACAGTTTAAAGTGGGATCCGAACCACTTTGTGCCTCCACCGGGACCCGTTGATTACAAGGCGACGACGCTACCACTGCGCCATCCAAGCCTGTATTGCTTTGTAGAAGACGAAACCTTCACGTAAACTTCTTCATTCGTTAGTTACATTTGGTTTACAGACTCACATTACAGGACACTCTTTTCCTGTATTGCATGTTTTCTGGAGCATTTATTTTTCCTTCTGCGGAGAAAATTCTCTAAATATTTTTCATCTTATGTTTCGCAGATTGTCTACCATTTATTGGCTAATCGCAACAATGAGGATGAATGATGACTCGATTAAATTGATAAAAGGACAGTCATAAAGGAACCATGGGGGCTAGATTCATATTATTATTATGACTATTATTATTATTATTATTATTATTATCTTTCTTTTTTTACTTTACTTTTGGCTAATCGCAACGATGATGATTAGTGTATGATAAAATTCATGAAGGAACACTCATAAACAATCATACCAAGGCCGGGACTCCAACCCGGGAATTTCGTTAGCGAGATCAAAAGCCAACGGCTTACAACGCTCGGGCACAGCGGCGGCCAATTATTATTAGTGATAGTGTCTCAAGTAGTGTATTTTTCCACCATATTCTTTCATACAATCATGAAACGGATGAAAATTAAAATGTTAAAATACCTGCCTACGTTTTTTTTTTAGCTTGCAATATAAACCCCTACTGCACGAAACCAAATTGTGGGAATACGAAACAGAACCAAGTTAACATATCTTGACCGTGGAAAGTGTTAATACAAAATCTAGAAAAGAGCCATTTAACCTTTTGAGTCCCGAGGCCATTTTCACAAGTAAGCCTATCGGTCCCGAGCCGATTTTGAGTAAAATGCAGAGTTTCAATTAAATGAGTGTAGATCGGAGACTAATTGCCCTAGAGAGATGAGTGATATACCGTTGTACGCGGAATGAACCAGAAATTCAGACTATATGAAATTTATGCAAATTCGACGTAAATGTGGCGGGGGGAGGGGTTAAATCTCTAAATTCCAAAATTTCGGAAAAAAATTTGGTTCCCCCACCCTCGCCCCAAGAAAAAAGTACATGACAGTGTCGACATGCACATGGAAATGATCGCTGACATGTAAGGAACACAAAAATATTTGCATTATTATCATATGACCAATGTAACTTGAGTTGTACCCCCAAAAGGAATGGTCGGCACGCCACTGATTCAAGCTTCAAAATGCAGCGGTACCTTGAAATGACTATAGCTCAGAAACTAAATTCCCTAGAGATATGAAAGATATACCGTTGTACGCAGAATGAATCACAGATTCAGACGATATATAATTTATGCACATTCGGCGGAGGGGAAAAGGGGGAAATCCCCTCAAAAATACTTTTCTTTAAAAAAAATGGTTTCCCCCCGCCCCGAAAAAAAATGCAAAATTTATACAAATTTGGCGTATATATGGAGGGGGAAGGGGGAAAAACCCCAAAAATTATTTAAAAAATTGTCACTTCACCCAAAAAATGTCCTCGCACTTGGGCACAAAACGACACCTACACACAACATTCACGGAGGAAAGGCTAGAACGCAGTGAAAAATGAGCGCCGATTCTTGCAGCTGCTTGAAATTCTATTTTTAGACAATGCAGGGTAACCCCTGGCGCAACGTGTGGACACTTGTGCTAAAAAAAACAAAGGTTTCCTTCAGCGCGCTTCGAAATTCCATTCTCACAAGGCAGATTCAACAACCAGTCTTCCCCCTCCCCCACCCCCTGCTTGCACCCTCACTGAAAACTTTCATTTTGACATCGAGTACTGATAAACAAGCTTCCTTCGAATGCAGTTAACAGGTGGGAGTGAAAAGCATTGCTTTAGAACAACAAAGCCCGTCTTCCTTTGTCGGCAAAAATTTGACCTTGAAAAGAGACGCAAAAGAGAAGTCCCTTTTCCCACCTTTTCACCTCCATTTTCATGAAGACAAAAAAAAATGCAGAAAAATATTTCTGTTAAATACATGTGTTAGGAACAATATAAAAAAAATCGAAATTCTAGCCAAAAATAGAAAAGTTATAACATAAAACTACGACCTTGACACAGGGTATCTCGATCGAAATACTTGGGACCGTGAGGCTTACATTTGGGTATCTCGATCGAGATACTTGGGACCAAAAAGGTTAACAGTTGCCTGATTGCTTTTCCATTTGTTGGAAGAATTGTCTGAAATGTGTGTGTAGTGGCAGGCAAAAGAGAATACAAAGATCGAATAGAGAGGCAACACTGTCACTGTCCAGCACATTTTTCTCGTCGAGTGGGCGGGGCACTGTGGGTGCGAGCGAGCTGCTGTTGTTTCTGCAAAAAGAACACTGACAGAGAACTGAATGACGCTCCGCTTAAAATCTAGTCAATCGAGAAAGGATTTGTTGAGGAAGTGAATTGAAATATAAACACTAGAATTTGGTCTAAGCCTATAATGGTTACTCGCAATAAGAGCTGATCAATTTTTACATGTGGAATTCCGTAATGAAAGAGGCAACAGGCCGCACTTCACACCTTTAGCCTGGTAACACTAATAAATCATCTCATTATATGCGTTCGGTTATGCTGATAGTCATGTTTAATATATTACCTTCAAACACAAACAATATCATGGACTCACTCAGAGGAAGAATTCAATTTTACGCTTTAGTTTCCTGAAGATGTTGTAGCAATATAATCATTCCGCTCCATTTTCGTATTCTCAATTGAACTCGCACTATTTTTTCCAGACGTTGAGCCCCACCTCCCTTCTCCCACCTTAAAAATTCTTGGGTGAGAGGCTACAAACTGTACTAAAACTGAATTACAGACAATATTTTACGGCTCAAAGTGACGTGACCTAGAACGTAGTGAAAGATCACTGGTGCAAAATTCAACGTAATGATGATAAAATGAAGGTAGGAAAATGGATGTGCTACAAAGATTTACATACATACATACACATAGTTACTTCCGTGTAGAAGACATTTCTTCATATTTTTCTCACCTTGGCTTCCTTGAATTCACGAAAATGTAAAGCCATGAACGCGTCAACCCCCTATAATCACGGAGTCCCAGGTTCGATTCCTGGTGGAGACACACCTGCCTAGTGGTTCTGATCCCACTTTCAAGTGTAGGTCCCACTTCGGGTAGCCTTTCTAAGCATGAAATGGAATTAAAACAAAATTGGAACACGGTAACACATCACAACACACGCGCAGAGGGCGTTGAACTTAATGACTGACAATTATTATATACATCGAACTTTCAGCGAAGCTGGAATAAGGTCTATTTGCCATGCCAAATAGTGTGAATTTTCAGTCTCATGGTGTCTTCTATACGAAGTGCACGCAAGTTATCTAAAAAAAATTGAAATTTGAGGGTGAGTCGAGCTATGTTTCATTCAATAAGACTCTTCACTTCAAACACATTTTGCTCTATAGCTGTCGATTTCGAATGGGCATCTAAGACTGGTTGCTTAGCGAACCGGATTTGGAGCAAAATCACGGACTATCATAGTTCCAATCACACTAGAGACGTAGCAAAAATTGTTCGCCTGAAGACGAGAGAAGAGGTGATCTCTTGAAATGTCTCGAAATTTAAAGATAGAATATATGGTCAATCAAAAAGAAAAACAATGGATAATGTCCAATTAAGTAGAAACGCTGTTAGAATCGGTGTTCATTCACAGAGAGAGAAGGGTTATTTTGATAAAATCCTCGTTTCCCTGCTGGCTGCTTCGGGGAAAGGGGGCTTTGTAAAGTTATCGTTTCTTGCCCAAGCGGTAGGCCTAATTGGTTGATTGACCACGAGTTCCTTCGTAGGTAAACGCGGCAACAGAGGATCACTGCCATACAAGTGGTCCCCGCGCCGGCTGAAAGAGCGACGGGAATTTAAAGGAACATTGTCACTAACTTCAGACAAACATCCAATAATTTCCTTAGGTTTCAAAGCTGATCCGAAGGGACGACAAATACCAAAAAAAGACATGAATTAAATGATCGATTGGTCCGTCCTTCTGTTAATGGACGGCAATTCATATTAACAATAATAATCGTAAGATTATCACTAAAGAGACAACAATCAAAGCTAATACGCATCTAATGATCAGAAATTACTAAAATGTTAAAGTTGTTTTTGTATCTTTTGTTATTTTATGTCGCTCTTCTGCCACTTTGGCTAATGAGGATGAGTGACGATTAGATTAAATTGATACCATGATACCAATACTGAAGCCGTGGCTCGAACCCGTAAATTTCGTGGGATCGGATCCCCACACCGCCACGGATATCCTGCCACTCCTAGCATGGGTAGAAATGTTCTCGTAGCCGTAGCGAGTGTTGTTGCGCCTCCAAACATAAACCTGACCATTTTCGTCAGACGAAAATACTTTCTCGTCGCTCAAAATTACGTTCTGACAAAATTCTTGAGGAGCTGGTAAATATTGTAAAGAAAACTGATCCGTGCTTCGTGATGGAAATGCACCATTGCTTCTTCCTTTGCAGCTCGACGGTGCCGAACTGTTGAAGCATGGCACTCCAGTTTAAACTATTCGCGAATCTTCGTTGCAGCCATGAAGGGATTGCCCTCGCTCATCTCAATGTTGCCTGCATCTTCTTCCCTGGTTGTCTTCCTCGGCCGGCCTTTGTTGGGTCTTGACTTCATTCCTTGGTCCCCTTCTGCCTCGTAAAGCCGAATCCAACGCCTGACGCATGAATCGTCCACACCATGGGTCGTAGCAATCTGAAGTGCAGGAGATCCGCCGCACAAGAAAATTCGGAATATCTTCTCTCTTGTAAATTTCGAAAGTAAGGCATGATGAAATGATGTCGTAAAGGAACATTCGGACCGAAGGGACATGCTGCACGTGGCACATGCCTCTTGAAAACACCTTATCATTGGTGCATGTAGAGTTTCACGCCCATTCCGGTGCAGAAAGTTTCATTTTATTGGTTCCGTTGCAAGTGACATGCTCAAGGCATAAATACGTGTAAAACTGCTCCAGGATCTCGAACGAAGCACCCACCGGGGCTCGAATTAAAGCCAAAGCGTGGTGGCAAAGGCAACCGTGATGTTACTGCATCTGAGATTTAGGTCAATCAGAGTCTGCCTGGTGTGTGCAAAGAAACTCGCGCTTTCTTTAGGAAATAAGGATACTATTGAATCAATGCAATGTAAAAGAGTATATAATGTAAAATATACATTACTATTGACTCGTGCATTCCCTGAAAAATATGCATTGTTTTCTCGCACATTTCTGCCCGCAATGAATATAAATGTATAATCTATTAAATTAAGCAGGTGCATGCATATTTAAAAATATTGATAAGATGATTCAATTGAATTGAATTGATTTGTTGTTTTTTAAACACACTTTGTGCACCGAAAGGCTATTTGGGACTGGGCCTACAGTTTATAGTGGGTTGCGAACCACTATGTGCCTCCAACGGGTATCGAACCCGGGACCCCTTAATTAAAAGGTGACGACTCTACCACTGCGCCATCGTGGAGGCCCTAGTCCCCTTACGGAGATAATTCGTTCGGATCAATAGAAATGCCCGATCAAAACAATTAGGGAATATTATTTTCAATGAGGATATTCTTCGGAAAATGTGTTTCTAACAACAGTTTACCTAAATAGTGGGGACGTGGGGTGAGAGATAGGGACGGAGTTGGAAGACAGAGAGGGAAAGCACACAATTTTCTGTTCAGTGCGAACCTTTGGGATTGGTTTTTCCTGGCGCACCAAAAACACAATACGTATAACCCAAATCTTCAATAGCGAAATTGTGAGTCAATCACTCAACTGGAATAAAAAGTACGGATTTAAATCTAGGAGGCCAGAAGATAGTTATTGCGCAATACAAAAAAAAATCCACTTTGCCCGCCAGAATTGTCATGCCTGAGTGACATGTAGTTTACGTTAGTTGTGAGAGTTGCTTCAATTCCATTGCCTGCCAAGAATAATGATAGCGCTGAAAGCATAAAATACGGAAATGTGCATGTTTGGCGAGCTATGAGAAAAGTAGATCCTTGTGTTTTCTTTTCGAATTTTACTCATTTTATGTCAACTTTTACATATAGCCAATGGCGACAGAGAATGCATGATGCTTCAGGGAAATTGATGAAGATTGAAGAAACAACGAAAAAGAAAAACTCATAATTATCAGAGGCTAGGAACCAAGAACCCTGGCAACGCAGCATGTTATGATATTTAAGTATATCACGGATTGCTGCTAAATCCTTTCCTAGATATTTGTAATGAATGAACCCCCGCCCCCGCTACGAGAAAAAAAAGACTATAGGATGTGAAACATTCACAATGTAATTGCATTGCTTTACATCGCTTTTGGCTGCATTCCAAATGTAGTAAGAGATCAGCGATAAGTTGATCTTTTTATCTTTTTGGCCAAGGTATAAGTGTATTTGAGCGCAAGGGGCTACCTATTTCATCATTCATAAAGAGTTAACTTCGTCGTTACACTATATAGCACCAGACACAAATGCATCAATTTCTATTTCGGTTATTTTACATCACTCTTCTGCCTCTTGAGTTAATCGCGTTAATACGGATGAATTATCAATTTTTAAAATTGTGACGGGACAAACTAAGTGATAATACATTCATGCCTGACCAGAGTTCGAATCTGGAACATATGACCTCGCTTCGCTAAAAAGGCTGGCAGAAATGTATCGGAGAAGTATAGGAGGACCAAGAACCGGTTTCACCCAGGACAGACGATGAAATCATTTACAGCGACTCGCTGTGGCAGTGTTGCTCGCCACCACCTCCCCCTCGCTCGCAGGTAGCTTTCTCAGCACCCCACCTGCTGATGGAAGAGTACTGTCAAATGCTGGCACCCCTCCTCCCCCCCTTCCTCCCAAGGTTAATAAATGAGACTCTTGCACTTTCAAAACCCTTATCGCAAGAAAAAGCTGGCATCAATTTTACACCACCGTACAATAAGATTTACACGGGAAACATTTCTTAACATATTTTCTTGATTCGGACTAAGGTCAAATTAAAAATAGTCAAAGGAATTATACACAAGAGAATTAAATTACTGAAAATATGGGAAAGCGCGATACCGAAATCTGTAGTGAGTGCGAAGAGAAAATCGTGAAAAGGAAAAAAAAAAAAAAAAAAGAGTATATACTTATTCGAATAACCAGATTAAGAGAGAAAGTTATCACGGCTCGAACAATGCAAATGAAGAAAAACGGGAAAAGAACTAATACGAATTGAAATATACGACAATCGGAAGTAGGCTGAAGGAAGCAAATTTTAATAAACGTGGAAAGAAAACATAATCAAAGGAGCGCTGGTTCGATTCGCGACGGAAGCTCATATTTGTTGTTCGAATCCCACTCTACACTGTATGTCCAGATGCATTTACACTTAGAACAAACTTCGTGGAACATTTTCCAAAACAGATGTCGCCAAAAATTTAAAAACAAAAAGAATAACCCTGAAGAAAAAATGCGGAAAGCGTTTTTGCAAAATGAAAAAAATGGGTGTAATGGGTGCAAATAGGATACAGTGGGAAAAGACAAGCGTGACAGGCATAAGCACACCGAACGGGGACGGGTTGGTTATGGGGGTCAGAATCCTCTCTTTGGACTTACCTATGGTGGCAGGACCAACGAGAAAAAATCTCGAAAAGAATAACTGCAGAAATGGAGTTCGGGGGTCCGCATTAGCGCGAGTGATGTAAACACCAATCACAACTTCCACGTCATTTTACGTGTTCCGAGCACACGTAAATTTTTAAGAAAATTCTTGATTTCAATTTATGCACAGATACATTAATGGAAACGGAACTTATGATCTAGAATGTGGGCCACCAGTGGGAATTGTATCTAGGACCGCTTGATTACAAGGCGACTTTAGGCTATCGGAAGGGGCTTTTCTTTCTGAAATAGATAACAGAATTAGTCATAATGCTACCTTTTCGTCTGCAGGACTCTCTCATGGGAGGTGTCAAGTATCCGAGCTATAACGAAATCCGTGATACCTCCTTTCACATATTCGTTCGGAAGTGGTAAAAAAATAATAAAAAACTCAAGCATAAAGGTTAATAACACTTGTTATTATTACCAGAGACATTCTCAAAATAAACTTGTCCGTTGAAATCAAATCAAGAGGAAAGCAAGATCTCCACCCGGTCGCGTGAATCTGTGGCTAGATTCAAGAGTTGGAAACACTACGCTTCCCGCGAGCTGCTCTTCCTGTCGAAACTAGATGATATAAAATTTCGGGTTGCATAACCGTAAGGGAGGGCGTTTTCTTCGATTTCGTGTGTACGCTCACATGCGTGACTTCCGGCCACGTTGTGGGCGTAATCATATTATAGATGGGGTAAAATGTCTGCATGTTGTATTGGATGAAGGGAAACTAGTGAATATATACGATAATTTGAAATGTTTGAAAAGTAACTTTGTGTGTGTATGGTCTCTAATAAGGTACAAATATTCAGAAAATTATTGTATATTTTCTTAATAATAAACTGAGTAAGTAATAACCGTTTCAAGATAATTAGTTGGATGTCTTGCATAAACGAATTCAATAGCGACACTAAATTGGAAATGCAATATTTACGTCTTTTGTAATTTTCACATTTTTAAACGTAATTAGAAAATAATCGTTTTCCGTCATTCCCCTAAAATTCCTACCTTGCCTCTGTAATAAATTCTGACGCTCATGTTTTGAAATACGAAACGTCTAGTATAATTCCCTTACAGTAGTTTTCGGGGTGAAAATAAACGTTCTTTAAGTTCCCTAGCAACGTCCGTTTCCATGGACAACAACAAGCACGGCAATCTCTAAGGAATTGCATGTCATTATACACCCTAAACATTTAGTTAAAACAAGCAGGATGTAGATATTTTGTCATTGATTATAACAATATATACGTAATTGTATCTGGGCTAAATGATCTTCTTCTGGTGTAGATGTCACCCTTGTTTTAGGCATCTTTTCAAAACCATGAGTTCATTCATCTGTGTGCTATTGATCTGTGAGAAATATAATGTATCTCGACAATTAAGAATTGAATGAAACAATGTGTGCTGCCAGGGGGGGCCACTCCGCGACTTGCACGTTATTGGCTAGAGCTTGTGACGTCACCAAGCGGACACGAGCGGTTGAAAGCTATGCGTAGAATGTAGCAGATGGCCCATGAAACGCTGTGTTTTCATGCATCTTTTGATATTATACACCAAAGCTGTTAATTTGATTTGACAGCAAGAGATCAAATACGCGATAGAAGAATACATTTATTCCAAAACAATGCATAGTTTATTTTTTGCGTGATATCTTGTCCCTGCAGGCTGTAGTCCACTGCCGGCTTTTCTTTCCAGCTAACCTACTGCATTTATTTTAAATGTCTCATTCTAAGGAAAGTTCTTGTCCGGGCATATTCTGATATGTCTTTTTACTGAATGTCCTGGAATTTCCCTTTAATATTTTTACGCTACTTTTAACATTCTCCAGTTGATCGCCACGATGAGGATAAATTTGTTTTTGTTATTTAGCGTCTTCTTCCACTTTTGGCTAATCGCGACGAACAGGATGAGTGATGATTAGTTTAAATTGATGAAGGGACACTCGTAGCAGGCACGTATCCAAGGGGGAGCTTAGGGGGCTCGAACCCCCCAAAAAGTTTTCTGTTTACAATAGATAAAATGAGGTATTTGGTTTCTTGTGGTCGGAAATAAAATAATGTGACGATAATTTAAGGAGAGGAATAATTATCGAGTCAAGCACGTATCCAAGGTGGGAATCAGGGGTCTCCAGCACCCCATTCAGGAAATTACGCTACATAAAATTACGTTCATGGCTTCTTAAATAATGTGATGATAATTTGAGATAAATAATTTTCGAGCCAAGACACAGAATGTTCTAGAACCCTGTTATTGTTAATAGTGCGCACCCAAGGTGGGATCAGGGGGCTGGAGACCCCCTTAATTTTTTCAGTTTACACTACATAATTTTTTTTTTTTTTTTTTTTTTTTTGGATTTGATTTATTTTATTTTACTTCGCGTTTTGTTCCTCTTAGCTAATTTACGAAGATGGGAATGAGTGATGAAATGATGAAAATGATAAATGGACATTCACACACAACCATGGCCGAGTGGGATTCGAACCCGGGACCCTTGGCGTCGCAGCGCGATGTGCTAACCACTCAGCCACAGGGTCCGGCAAAATTAGGTTCTTGTTTTCTAAAATAGTGTGCCGATAATATATAAGGAGAGATATACTTACCAAGGCAACACGGAGAATGTTCTATAACCCTGTTGTTGATAATATTGCATTAAAACTTTTCTTGCGCTTTCGGTGTTGTCGCAACACTATGCAAAGACTTGTCAGCATTTGGAAGCTGTAAACGTAGCGCCACACGTAGGACGATTCATTATATTTTTTTAATCTCTGGAAAGCGCGAGAGGGAACGTTCTTGAATAAGAGAAGGAGTCGAACTACTGGCAACATTAACGAATCGTTTTATCTGTGGAACGTTCTAGAATATAATGAGGTTAAAATACGCGGCTTCAATTTCCAAGTTGATCTGTACAACAGAATCGGTTAATGAGTATTCAAAGGTAAGTATGACAGTTCATACTGTCGATTAGTGTACAGTCAGTGTCCATTGGTGGCTTTATAAGATCTAGTGATTCGAAGATGAAAAGGACTAAATACCGTAAAGTAACGAAGTCTACTACTAGTTCCAGTTCGGGTCCAAACCAGAAGACATTAACGACAGCGGAATTTCCGGAGCCTCAGTGTAGTGCTAGTTCGGGTCGAGGGCTGAAGAGATCGAAGGTCTCTCTCTAAAGTGAATATTTAATCAGTAACGGGTATTGGAGCGGTTAATTAAAAAAGAAATAAGCTGCACAGATCAACTGAAAATCAAAGTTTTGAGTGATGAATTAGTTGTGCCCGGACCAAATTTTCCAAGAATTTTAGAAGAGGAGGGTTATGCATACTATTTTTGGTGGTCAGTCCTCATTTTGCCATCTTTTCCTCTCTTTGAAGTTCTTTATTTTAAGGAATACTTGGTCAAATTTGGTTATGACCTCACCAACCTTCCCTTGGGCACGTCACTGGAGATAAATGAGTAAGCATTTAATCATATTGGGAGAAGAAACACTAGATGTGTTGGGATCGGAAGGGTTTTCATTGTGAATTAATTGTTTCGAACTGTATTCGAGAAGACTTACTCTGTTTTGTGCCAATATACGACAAGACTGCGGAAGTTGTGACAGACAATTGTGAACACTTGCGAGTGCTTAGGCCTCAATATGAATAATTTGGTGGGTTTCAGCTTTTATAAGAACTGTAAACATGGGAGGACAAGACACAGTAGTGGTGTTCAGGCTCGAATCAGAGAGAAATATTCGAGAAATTTCTGCGTCCAGTTCTCAGCCCACAGTTTGAGTCTCGCGTTGTCGAGTGGATTGTCCATCCCGTGCGTGTGTAACAGCTTCGTAAAAAACACTCGAAGACGCCATAGATGTTTTGATGTCTGATGATAAGAAATGGGCAAACACACATACTGAGATGGTTCCGGCACACAATGTTAATGCATGGAAACAGAGGAGTTGAGTGGTAAAAAATGTTCCGATTTCACGTTCTGAATAATTTGGCAGCCTTGAACAGTGGCGACGATTTTGGGGATAGTTGCTCCCCATTTTTTTGCCTTCACACTATGACCTCTTTATGCTAACCCTTGCATACCGAGGGAAGAGAAAGTAAACTTTTCTTGCACCCCCCCCCCCACTCCCGTTTTGAACCCAATTGCCACCATTGGCCTTAAACATACAATTGTGAGGTTCTATATATACCCCTTAAAAATATGGTGTTTAGCCCACCACGAAAGGAATTCCTGGATACGTGCCTGACTCGCAGAGAAAACCTATGCCCATGCTGGGACTTGAACCGGGAACTTCGGAGGCGAAATCGAAAGTCGACCACTTAACGCCCTCGGCTACCGAGCCGGCGAATGAATTAGATAATGGCTATTGTATAAATGGTGTATTTTCGGGAAACATTCAAATAGCAATATTTCTTCCAGGTAATATATCCTAGGAACTTCAATCTTGCGGGCTTACTAGGTTCTGGCATGTGGGCCAACAATCTGTGTAGTACTCTGTACTGTTTGTGATCCACATGGATTTGTGATCATCCATTTCATCTACTCACCATTCATTTTCATCTTTGCGATTAGCCAAGGGGTAAATTATACTTGAAATAAAACAAAAGCAATACAAATACAAAACAAAAATAATGGAACGATTATGCTGTTACGTTTTCCTGTATTTTAGGCACGTCGCATTTATCAGCCAACAGTCAGAGATTGCTTTTCGGTCGAATGATACTTCTAATAATCGGAGGTAAATGCAAGCTGAGAATTATAATTTGGTCTCTTATCCACCTAAGTTGAGGATCTAAATTTCTCGATTTTATTTGTAACAATATTTACTACTGCGAGGAATTAAAAAAAAAACTTACGGCTAATTTCGTCACTGGCTTCCTATTCTGTAATAGTTACATTTGTTGTAAGAACATAATGCGTTAATTTACTTTGTATAAATATTACATTATCCATCGCTTTTCCTAATTAAATCTCATACCATATCCAACACACACATAAAATGTGTTTTACTAATAATAGAGTGCGCAATTAGAAAATAAGTCTTGTCAAGCAACACAAATATGGCCTCCACGATGGTCTAGTGGTAGCGCCGTCGCCTTGTAGTCAAGGGGTCCCGGGTTTGATACCCGGTGTAGGCACATAGTGGTTAGGATCCCACTTTAGACTGTAGGCCCAGTCCAAATTAGCCTTTCTGTGCAAAAAGCGGACTTAAAACACCAATTCAATCAAGCAACACAAATATGAAATATTAAATCTATTTTTTTATTTGGTTTATTTTACTTCACTTTTCTGCCAGTTTTGGCTAATTGCGAAGATGAGGATGAGTCATGATGATGAAATTGATGAATGGACACTCACAAACATCCATACCCAGGCCGGGATTCGAACCTGGGATCCTTGGCGTCGTAGCGCGATGTGCTAACCACTCTGCCACGGATGCCGGCTATTAAATCTACATGGAAATAGTTTCTGCAGTATGTTTGAGTTGAGTCAAACAAATTTCATAATGTGTATTCTCGCGGCATGTATTCAACTGTGTACTAATACAGGGCTAAGGCCTACCTACCGACTGCCGGCCTCACTTCCACCTGCCGAGGCGAGAGATCATCCAACCTGTTACGAGGTGACGTGTGGTCAGCACGACGATCCCCTCAGTCATTTCTCTAAGTTTCCATGGTTTCCATGACTGGATTACGCTACTCATTCGTAGCTCTCCAATTTCTTCACAATGGTGTGTGCCCACCGGTCCCATACACAGTCCGAAACCTCAGAAGGAAAGTTGTTACGCTTCTCCTAGAAGACTCGAACCTGCGCGTTCCGTAGCCAGAGCCCAAACCATGACGTCTCAGACCGAACGCCCACGGTGTGCGACTAAATATGCACTAAGTTTTAAAAACAAAAGTACCTTCTGCGTGTTGTAACATGCCATGAATGAATTTAGGTATTATGATTCACAATCCCGGTCATTTATGAAGGTGGTGTTAGCATCACGTTCCGGCCCCCAAAATACTATTTTTTTAGACCCCTGGTGAACCTCAAAGCAGTTTTCATGCAAGGACGTTGCTGAGAAAATCCCCCTCGAGACCAACCACCCTGGGGACAGAGTTTATATCATGCTTGCGAAGAACAGTAAGTACGCATGAGCACTTATTTATAAAAATAATTACAAATATTTGGCTTATATACAGTAGTAGATGTATTTTCTAGTTGGTGAATGATAATGTAAACAAACGGGGTTGGACTCAGAATTGCCAACTCAATTTAGATTTTGTTGGCTCTAACCGCAGTGTTGCTAGGTCACCAAGTGTGATAAATTATTTTCTAACCGGACACTGACTCAACACCGATAAGATGGGGGTTTGTGGAAAATGTTCCAAAACGGTGGTGCGACAGGATATGTTTCAAAAGATTCAGTGTAAGACCTGCAATAATATTTATCACAGCGCCTGTGTGAATTTAAAAGAGGATGACATTAAATTTATGCGTTCTATGGAACAATCATGGATCTGCGATGTGTGTGTAAAATCTCGCCGAGGTAGTATTGGTGATGGAACACCCGTGGTTTCTGATGATCATCATCCTACCCATGATGAGATGTATCGTCTTTTGTTAGATATAAAGGAGGAAATAAATGTAATAAGGAGAAGTAATAAAACGGTGGAGGATGAGATTGGGAAATCACTGAATTTAGCTCATGAAAAATTAGACGAGAACGCCAATCTATTAAAGTGTCAAAGCGTTGAATTGAAGAAATGTATGGAGGTAATAGACGATTTAAGAAGCGATAATGCCAGATTACAGAAGAAAATAGGAACTTTAGAATTACAGTTGGATGAACTGGACCAGTACGGTAGAAGGAACACTTTGGAAATACATGGGGTCCCAACTAGTGAAAACGAAAATGTAGTAAATATTGTTAAGAATGTAGGTCAGGCTTTGGATGTAAAACTTGAAGACAACATGATTGATTGTTGTCATAGATTGAAATCATCAAATCAAAATGTACCTGGTATAATAATTAAATTTGTAAAGAGGGACGTCAGAGATGAAGTTCTTCGTAGACGTAAAGTAAAAAGGACGTTACACTGTAGGGACCTCGGTCTTAATCAGGGGGGGCCTGTATATATTAATTGTAATTTAACACCGCTAAGGAGGAGTGTATTCAATGAGGCTAGAAAACTTAAAAATGAAAGAAATTATGCTTTTCTTTGGATTGACTGGGCAGGCAATATAAAACTTAGAAAAGCAGCAAATGACTCTCGGGTACATATACTTAAGTCAGTGCATGATGTTCGTGCTCTTGTTTAGAATGGCGAGTCATACAAATTTGTCATTTTATTATCAAAATGTTTGTGGCTTAAATACTAAACTAACGGATATGTATCTGAGCGTGTTAGCGAACAATTATGACATAATTGCCATAACTGAAACTTGGCTTAAGGCTAATGTAACGGACTCTGAATTTAGCGATAATGGGTATGTAATTTTTCGTCAGGATAGAATGGATAAAAGGGGTGGAGGTGCTTTAATGGCTGTAAAAAGTAATTATTATGTAAGAAACATAGACGTTAATATTGAAAATGTTGAGATTGTATGCATTAAGATTGGGCTTGAAATTTACTCTTTAATTGTAATTTGTGTATACTTCCCGCCAAAGTCAAATGTTATAGCTTATCAAACATTTTATGCATTTGTAGAAGATATGTTTAATATATGTAGCTGTAAAATTATAATAATTGGAGACTTTAATATTCCGTCTATTATTGAGTCGACTCATGATTTGACACAGGGGAATCAAATTGAAATGGAATTGCATAATTTTGTGTCTCTGACTGGTCTTGTTAGCATAAAAATCATTAAAAATATCAATAATAATGATTGGTCTGGTAATGTTAAGTTGAGAAAGAGAGCTAATGATTTGGTGGTCCATATATTAAATTCAATAAATGATGTCATCAACTTGAAATAAAGGTATGGCCGAAACCGACAACTATTTTTCAGATACTAGTGAACTATCTGTCTATTACCAGAATGTTAGAGGGTTAAATACAAAATTACATAAATTATACTCTAGTATATCCCTCGAAAATTATGATATAATCACACTAACAGAAACTTGGTTAAATGTGGGTGTATACGATGGCGAGCTCATAGATAACCGATACAATGTTTATCGCCAAGATCGGGTCCATAAGGGAGGGGGTGGTGTCTTGGTTGCTGTAGCAAACAAATATTCTGTTGAGCAATTTAAAATCACTATAGAATATGTAGAAATAGTATGTATCAAATTTATATTTGAACATACAAGCTACTTCTTTTTATCAGTATATTTTCCACCAAAATCACCAATTAAGAAGTATCAGGATTTTTTTGAATTTGTTGAGGAGATTGCTAACCGGCATAGTTCTAAAGTAATTATTGTTGGTGATTTTAATATTACCACGATAATAGATGATCAATATAATTTATTGGAAGGTGGACCTATTAGTATTTCTCTTGCTAATTTTTTATCAATGGGAAATTTTAAATCTGTCAATCATGTTAAAAATAAAAATGGGAAAACCCTAGATTTACTATTGACAAATATAAGTGATAGCATGAATCTTACTAGAAATTTACACCCGTTGCTTGAGGAAGACCACCACCACCCGTCACTACATATTCAGGTCTTTTTAAACAAAAAGGTTACTAGTGTTAAATCAAATCCAGTTACTGTATACAATTATGCAAGGGCTGACTTCTACAATATGTACAAACACTTGGAAAATGAAAAATGGGACAATTTAGCTACTTACAAGAATCCCAATGAAGCCTTAGACTATTTTTACAAGGTAATTAATGGTGTGATAGACATATATGTGCCGAAAATATCAATATGTAAAAAACGTTCTTACCCATGTTGGTTTACATCTGATATAATAAGAAACTTAAAAGAAAAAGAAACATACAGAAGAAAGATGAAATATTCAGACTACTATCAAACTAAATTTGCTGAATTACGTAGAAAACTAAAAAGAATGATAAATATAGCATATAAAACATATGTATCAGAAATAGAGAACAATTTAATAAGCAACATTAAACCATTTTGGAATTTTATAAGAAATAAGAAAAAAACGAATAGGAAACTAGCCTATATGATGTATAAGGGTAATAGATTGGAAACGAACGTATTAATTACTAATGGTTTTGCTGAATATTTTCAAACAGTGTATGCTTCAAATCCTTCAACATATAACATTATTGAACCCTCTGACATGATAGTATCTCAGTCGCTGGTGGTAGATTCAATCACCGACGCAGAATGCAATGAAGCCATAAAAAAACTAAAATCAACCAAATCCAGTGGTCCTGATCAATTGCCAACATACATATTCAAAGGTTGTGCCGAATTATTATGCACCCCTTTGTGTTATATTTATAATATTGTTTTAAAAACTCAAATTTTTCCTGATCTTTGGAAAATCAGCAAAATTTGTCCTGTTCTAAAAAAGGGAGACCCATGCGAAATTACAAATTACCGACCCATTTCTCTAATCTCAGCTCCTTCAAAAATATTTGAATATATACTATATAACAGGATATTCAACCATGTTAAACCTTATATATCAATAGATCAACATGGATTTTGTCCTGGAAAGTCTACTTCAACTAATTTGGTCAATTTCACACAGAGTATATCCGATTCCCTTGATGATAGGAATTCTGTTGATGCAATATATATGGACTTCGCCAAAGCCTTTGATACTCTTGACCACGATGTATTGTTAAGTAAATTGTCTAAGTTTGGTCTCTCTCATAACTTTCTTACGTTAATATCTTCTTACCTATGCAATCGAATGCAATTTGTAGCATACAATCAAGCTAAGTCATACACTTACAAAGTTTGTTCTGGTGTACCGCAAGGCTCCAATCTTGGACCATTATTCTTTCTATTATACATCAATGATCTACCCACAATTTTTAAATACTCAAAATGCTTACTTTTTGCTGATGACTTAAAATTGTATAAAGTAATGAAAGATTCAAATGATGCACATAAGTTACAAAAAGACTTGGAAAATGCACAAAGATGGAGCATAGAAAATAAATTAAACTTTAATGTCACAAAATGTTTTGCAATAACTTTTTCCAGGCAAATCAGACCTAATATTTATCAGTATACAATGAACAACCGTGCATTACAAAGAGTAAATCAGATAAATGACTTAGGAGTTACATTAAATAATAAATTATCTTTTAGAACACACATTGATCAGATTTGTAATGATGCTTACAGAACGTTAGGGTTTCTAATTAGAAGTTCACAAGACATGCATAATGAAAGAGCTCTGACAAGCCTTTTTAATTGCCTTGTTCGAACCAAATTAGAATACGCAAGTGTAGTCTGGTCACCTCACACTCAATGTAATAGCAAGAAAATAGAAATAATTCAGAAGAAATTTGTGCGTTACTTATATTACAAAAAACACAAAAGATCATCTTTTCAGGATCAGGTATCATATAAACAATTACTCAGAGAATTCAATGTTACACCTCTGTACGAAAGGAGAGTAATATCTCATCAATTATTTTTATATAAGTTAGTCAACGGGCTGGTTGACAGTCCAAGTCTCCTCCAAACATTAAAATTTAATGCTAAGAAGGACATGTTGCGGTTCAGGCAGCCTTTTTATTACAGTAAATCCAATTCAACAGAACACCAGAATTCCCCCATTCTAAGACTATGTATTAAACATAATGAAATAGTCAGAAACGGTGGAGACTTGGATTTTGCTATGCCATTCATGCAATTCCTGTCTGTCCTTCGAAGAAAGTCATGAATCATGAATAAATAATAAATAATTATAGATGTTTTCTGTGTATATGGGTATGTTTATAAATACAATTTGCTTGTATGTATGTATATTTGTTTATATATGAGTATTTGCATGTGCATAGTTATAAATGCCTCAGTCTGTATATAGATATGTACCTTGTTCTACCTCAGTGAATATCACTTTTGGATTTATGTTCTCTAGAATACCTATGCTGGTGTCTTTTTTATGAAACCATTATTGTAGTTTTGCTCTCCTTTTTCTTCTATTGTTATTGTATTGTATTGTATTGTTGGAATTATAATTTTTTAATTGTTTAAAATATGTATATATGCAAGCCTATTGTAATTGGAGCGAAAGCTCTGTTATAGGTGTAATAAATAATAATAATCCTCGCCTTCAGCGTGACAGTCAGATTATTTACCGACTGAACCAACGAGGCTTTTTAAAGCAGATATAAAATAAATTAAAGCCAGCAAAGTAGTATTATATTTGTACAATATCTTTAATTAGACGTATCTAATCTTTAAATTATAATATAATAGATGTGTATACAACATATTATATTGATAATACAAAAATCATTGATAAAATTGTCCTTGCTTTGATAAGTATGCTTTACATTGAATACAGGCCCGTAGCTAGAGGGGGGCAGGATTCTAACACTAAATTATGTACGTATTCAAAGTTTTTTCATTACATATATTATATACAAAACATATTATTTACATACATCACATTACAAAACAATTATATTACGAGCGAAGCGAGAAACAAAATTTTTTGATCCAATTTTTGCAATTTAAAACAATATTGATTTAATAAGGGACAAATAATATCACATGGCGCTAAGGCATTCTCTCTTTCACATTTTTTTTAAAATTAGATTATTTGGCGCCCATGGCCGACTCCCGACGCCCCCTAGCTACGTCTCTGAACTTGACGAGACTCAGAAAAGCTGGCACTGCAAGCGAAGCGAGCAAGAAAATTTTACGAAATGTATTTTTATTTGTATAAAATTTGAAATAGAAGGGGGCAATTTCTCCTCTGTGCCCCCTGCAGGTGCCTTTGGCCATCAATGTCCCCCCCCCTAGAATTGACTTCCGTCGAAGGTTGGGGGACAATGCCCCTGCCCTCCCCTGTGGTTACACCACTGAGTAAGTCCGAAATTTGGAGGAACAAATTGAATCAATCCTGCTACAGCAACTTGTTTTTTGGGAAGCGATGATGACTTTATTCCAGGCGATTTTCTTCTATTATTATTGCACGTGGCAAGAGCACAAACAGGATGATTTGTTCTCATTCTACCGGCATTCAAGAAAAAGTGTGTATAAGTAAATAATAGACCCATTTATCTCAAGCTTCCGTATACGATAACGAAATAAGTTCCATTCTGTCCGCTTAATGACGTCATAGCGCGCACAGCATCATGGGAATAAATCTCGGAACCTCGGGAATGGCATACCTTATAAAGGTACCTTGGTGTGCTGCAAGAAATGCCCGTGGAAACGATTGTTAAGGACGTGAAAAAGGGCATTTTAACCCTTAAGGAAGGGCCGATTGAGCGATTTTTTAATTTTCTCGGCCTTTTGGGACGATTTCATGGGGGGGGGGGGTCATAATCGGGCATTTTTCGCCTCCGGGGCTTCCTTCATGGAGAACATTTATGTCAGTGAGTCAGTGGTGGGATTGGGGCTATATACAGGGTCTCATTTTAATGGCGCCCACGGACCACAGATTCGTGTAGAGGACATCAAAACAAACAACTTTTCTCAGTAACATTCTTCACGTTGGTGCGTCAATTCGACGCTACACCCGTTCAAAAAAGACCGTTTTGCCGTCTGGATTCTGGCAACCCAACACAACATTTGATCGTATCTGTGACGTCATTTCCTGCGGCGAAACAGCGCACGGTAGGGTTGCAAGGAACACACAAATTTTGTGAAAAATGACAAACTACCAACCACATTATTAGCTGTAAAACGAAGCGAGAAACGCGTCCAGTAGACCGAACATCATAGCCTACCAGCCAGAAGATCAGCAGTCATCTCAGGGGAAGGGGGAAGTTAACCAACGTTATAAGAAATGGTAGAAACGTATTCAAAATGAAGTGTCAATATCGGATTTTGTCTCAGCCTACGTGTCAAATATCAACAACAATAACTTTTATTGTACTTACAACTTACAAGTGGCAGTTTACGCCCAGCTACATGTCAATTATATTTGCAAATCTCGTTGCAAGGTTGATATCTACAGGTTTGTGTCCAGATGCCATGCGGTACTTTGTGCTGATAACGGAAGTATCAGAGGTCCACGTTGTTACATTACGACTAAAACACGTACAACCACAGTAACAATCTAATTATGAATCAGTAGCTAATACACTGCCCTGTTCACAGTTGAAAACTATTATATGTATATCCGGTGCGTAAATAAACACAGTCGTCGGAGAGTTTGTTTTACTACTATTTATATCCCTGTATTTTCAACCATTTTTGTCACTTGCCGTATAATGCTCTGAATATACATTATATTATGTGTTGCTTACCTTTGGAATTTTGAGTTCTTTCATTTCTATTTTGTCATCTGTTCAGTGTGTCACAGACAACTAGTATCAGAAGGACGAAGTGGATAGACTAAATTGTAGATGCCAACTTGGTAACTAGATTTGCAAATATTTGACATGGAAGCTGATACAAAATTCGATATGACCAATTCCACTTGAATTCAATTTTCTTTCTACCATTTCTCGTATCGTTTGTTTACTTCCTGTTAGGTTACAGAACGTGTTTTCTCGTTTTGTTTTACGGTACATAATGTGGCTGATTGTAAGCTATGTCATTTTTCACAGAATATGTGTGTTCCTGGCAACCCTGGAACGCATCGCTTCACGACGGGACAAATGCAATCAAATGTTGTGTGTGGTTGCCAGCATTCAGGCGGCAAAACGGGCTTTTTTGAACGACTGTAGCCCCGAAACGACGCTCCACCGAGAAAAATGTTACTGAAAAAAGTTGATTGTTTTGATGTCCTCAATACGTTTCCGTGGTCCGTGGGCGCCATTAAAATGACACCCTGTATATATTGGATAATTTGTGTAAATTTTCGGTGAAATAGGTTTATATTTAGAAGTCACGCAGACGCATTGAAATTTCGTAACACAAACGTATGTACGAAAATGGGCAAAAATGCATGTTTAACAATAGAGCTTGATATATTTCTTTATATCTATAAAAACAAAATATTTATATTTATTACAGGAAAAATATGAAGACAAATCTAGTACATGAAATACATAACACCTCGCTCCTGAGTTCTAAAATTATTTCTCCAGGGTACTTATCTTACAATCTTGGTACTTTTTTCAATGTTCCTGAACCACTTGAAGAAGACATTATTTCTGCTCTTCTACCAATCGTTGATCATCGACTTTTGGTACTATACTATTACTGGCAGCTGGAGCTTTCCTAGTCTCAAATCAATGGGTACCTGGGTGCAACCCTGGGGGTAAAGGCGGCCGGAGCGTGGTGCTGATTACATCACATCCAAAGTGGCCTAGATTGAGAATGTGTTGTGCCCTACCCACACATCTCCTAAATGTACCTTCATGGCACGGTGCTACATGCACTTTGCCTTTACCTAGCTTCCATTTCTTTTCCTGTTACATCTCTCATCAGTTTTCCGTCCCAATGCATTACCAAGGGGGCCTTAGTCTTAGTTTGAAAATTTGATTTTGCCTTTATATGGGCAAGTGACTAAGTGTAAAGTTTCCAACAGTTTGACTAGCATTCTGTAATGTAGCAGGTACTTCCAAGCTTAGTGGTTAGCACATCACATTACGACGTTATGGTCCCTGGTTCAAATACCGACCTTGACATGGGTGTTCTTTGTGAGTGTGCCTGCATCATCATATAATCACCAAGCCTCTTCTTCGCAATTAGCCACAACTGGAAGAAAACCGACGCTAGATGACAAAAAATCAAACCGGTTGGTTGTCTGTCGCTTTGCCACTTATATTGGCCCTATCTAGAGTGGATGCTAGTTTTGGTGTATTAACCACAGGCGTACTTATCTGTATTTGTCATCCTTTTCTTCTGTTTTCCGTGCCTTGACTCTTTCAGAAGAGCCTTGGTATTGAACATACTCTTCATTATCACCACTGTCTTCAACTGCTTCGTCGCTGGATACATTGTCTGCTCAATTATTTTCCAACATAACACACGTAGTCACACTCGTATTAGCACTGGTGAAGGTCCGCTGCTCTTCTTGTTCGTTTCCGAGCATCTCTGCCTTCTTCCTCTTTTCACCTCTGTTTGTTTTTAGTAAATATCCTGTCTCGCATCATACAGCTCTGTTGACGTTTTTCTCGTTGTCTAATGAGGAATTGCTATTCGTTCATTTTAACCATGCTTATGGCATCAGGATGAGTAATATTGAACAAGTCATCCAACGAATGCTGGTTCATTAGAACGCCGAGTTTCTTCGTTCGTTTGCTACTTTTCCTTATTCGGATCCACGTACCGAAAAGTTCTTGCCTTTTTTTCAACATAGCGATGGAGTGCTGTTCATAGTGGATTAGGCATGTGGGCCTTTGACAAAAATAGTGCAATTTCTCGTCTCTTACCACAGGTAGTAAACTCTCTGGAATAGTCCTGTTCAGTGTTTTAGAGCGGTAAAGAAAATTACTTAGAACTTGCCGGTTACATGGGATATTACTCTATCTAATTTCACTCTCTTCTCAAGTTCCTGACAGGAAAGTTGTGGTATTGCGACTTGTCGATACACAGCGTGAGGGCCCGGCCTTTGTGGCGAAGTGGTTAGTACAGCGCGCTACGACGCAGGGGTCCCGGTTCTAATACCGGCCTTGGCACGGGTGTTCTTTGTGAGTGTTACTTCATCATATCATCACTCATTCTCGTCTTCGCGATTAGCCAAAAGGGTACGAAAAGCGAAGTAAAATAAACAAAACCAATGGATCAACGAAACAGCGTGAGGGAGCTGTCATCTTCAAATTCAGTCTGAAAACACTAAATTAGCTGCAATAACATAGTATGTGGGATACACATAAAAACAACAGAGCACAGAACACAGCTTATGACTGTGAAGCTGTCTGCCTTACACAGGAAGGACTGGAAAACCTGCCTGCACCTTGGAGTGCACGGCCACGCAACTACACAACAAGCGCCACCTCGCGATTGCACTCACGAAACTAAGAAAGCCAGGAAAAGTGTAGAAAATCTTATTTCCGTAACTCACCGGAAACTGTTTAACTTTTAAATATGTTATACTTTTATTATTGTACCATTTTGACTTTAGTAATATTTAAGGTAAGGGCATTACAAATTAGGTATAACACATAACCCATTACCTTCATCTGTCCATCCTGCTAATTGGTAATATGATTTCAATGGTGTTGCGTGACCCTTAAATATTATTCGATTGTGCTGAAATGTTGAATGATGAATGCTTATGTATATTGTCAAAAAATAGAAGGGTGAGACGAAATAAATTCCTAATTTAAATTTTTTTGAAGCACCCTATTGAATATGCATTCTTTAAAATGTGTACATCTTGATCACCACAAAGAATGGACATTATCAAGAAGTGATCGGTTAGTACGTATAAACTTTCCAGCCTGATCATTACCAGTGCGTAGATAGAGATCGGTTTGTTCATTGAACTCTCCAGCCTAACTATTGCCTATTTTTGAGGGAACAGGAAAAGGTTTATAATCCATTCTGCCTTGACTCATCTCATCCAACGGGTCAATAGGTGCAGGGGCTTGCCCAGAGTTGATATTTTCCTGGAGACGAGGCCTTGCTTGAAAAAGGTTTATTATCTATTATCCTTGATTACCACACTTTTTTCAAGCTAGTTGCTGCTCCACAAATACTTCTCTTTTAATTATTTCAATTTTAATTTTTAATAACAACAGTAGCTATTCTACAACGTTCTTCAAATCTTTCGTACATCTTTTTAGCTTGTCTTCTCTGAGCAATGCCTTGTGGGAACAAAAGCATACCGACAAGTACGGTAATAAGTATCGTGTGACGCAAAAACTAGCAGATGAGCCAGTACCACACACGTAGTCCAAGTCCAACTGAAAAATCCAGCAGGAGATCTAGCTTAGTGTGATCTAGGCACTAACCGTTTCAGTATCAAAACGTGATGGGATATGTGAAAAAAATATTTTATTCAAAATTACCAAATTTGCCTTCTTAGTTTTTACCAAATGTTTTTAGGTTAGTTTTTACTTCGCAACTGAGTTTGTTGACACCTATAGAGCCACCCCCCGAAGACGATTGGGGGACAGAAAGGGCCAGAAATAGCCGTGAAGGTCACCCGCCACTTGAAGTTGCGTTCAGTTATAGTGGTTGTTTTTGGCATCTAGAAAAGTTCTCACATTACATTTCCAATGTTACATCTTACATGCTTTGAGTATATTGTGTGCCCCCAAAAAGAAAAATATAGATTCGGCTTTGGGCCTCACAATGGTTATCTAATGCCCTATCGCTAAACATTCAAGAGAGTTAGAGGGAATAAAAATGTCAATAGAAATTATATTCTACATTTTCGTCCTGTCATCTGAAGTGCTGTACATTGTCCGGGCAAACGACCAAATTAAATAAAAATATAGTATCTCGCATAATAAGGTACAGGACTCGCACGTAGGCAAATGATTAGCGTTCTCGCCTTTGGGGCGAGCGGTTCCAGGTTCGATTCCTGGTGTGAGCTCTACAATTTCGAGGTAGAACCAGCATCGTGATGACAATTGGGGTGTTGCTACTTGAAGAAAAGAAGAAGCGGGCTCCGATCTCGAAAGCCAGAAAACAGCGGCGATGGGACTCGTTGCCCTGACCACGCCTCAATGAAAGCAATGCCGCTTGCCAGATCTTGGCTCTCAAAGGCTGTTGCGACACGCAGCTGAGTTTAGTTTTTATAATATGATACAATGTTGAGACTACAAACGTGATCATTAGAAACCTTACTGTACATACAAAGACGCCCAAGGGCGGAGGGATGGCGCTTTCCTCCCCTGAGATACCTGAGAAAGTTCATGGAATTCGAATATTGGAATTGTAGTGATATTATGAATAGTATTTTATTATGTTATTCACAGGCTGTAAGTTGCTCGAACTAAACTCCGTGGCGCAACAGCCTTTGAGAGCCAAGGCCTGGCAAGCAACTATACTTTAGGAGACGCGTGGTGAGGGCAACGAGTCCCGTCGCCGCTGTTTCCCGAAGTTGGGATCTGACCTTGAACATTCACGTGTCGTAATTTTCAATTATATTTTTTACAGTACCCTTTTGCACGTAAAAACATGGATCAGATGTACTATGAAAGAAAGGGTATTAAGTAGCCTCTGTTTGATATCTGTGCATCGTGAAGAAAGTACAAAAGGACAAAGAACTGTTCATCAACAAATGTATGGATGTTTATGGAAACGGGACAAGGATTTTTTAGTTTCTATTTAATGCAGTTTGGATTAGCAAAATAAGAGCAAATAGAACAAGGTCAACAGAAAATAATAGGATGCAACGTTTGAGAAGTGACTGGTATAAAAGGGAAGATCTCTTATGACAGAGATCTCCAAACCGTCGATCGCTACCGGTAGCTCGCGAGATCATTTAATGTAGCTCGCATTGTTTAGATTCAATTCGCGATTCCAGTTATCTGATATGACATGTGCCGAGATTTTTTTTAACTAGACGCGCTGGAAATGTTTGCTCTGCTATGTGAACGAAATGGAGAAAAATGTATAGAGACATTGATTATTGAACAAGTGATTTTGTCTAGAGATATCTAAAACTAACGACAACGACGCAAAGCGTTCCCTTCACATTCCTATGATTCGTATGTTGTCCTCATATGAATTGTTTTTAAAAGTGCAAGACCCAATTAATCTCAAAATATGACATTCAGCTTTACACTTCTCAATTTACGTTTCTCGGTTTCAATCTTTGAGATAATCTCTTTTGATTGCATTTGATTGCGAGTTAGATACCAAGTGGAGTGACGTAGATGTTCTGGTTCAACTTGAAATACTGTAGAAGGCCTGGTTTCGATTATCCTATCTGTGCATAAAGTGTACTTCAAACAAAAACTAAGAAAATAATCTAAATTGATTGTAATGTTTGAAGCACTACGACACAGACCACCCCACAAAATACATCCTTCTCAAACCGATTAAGCAGTTGCACACAATGTAGTTTACAGAACTTCAAACGGTATCCGTCATCAGGAGTAGCAATAATTTCTCAGCTCTTACCAGCTTACATAAGTAAGAACGGTATGTTTCATGCTTCTAGTTATGATTAGGGATCATGAAGGACTCGTGGCATTCTGCTACAAATATAAAAGCTTCCCTCAATTTGTTCCTAGCATTGCATTATTCACCACCAAGTACGTGTGAAAAGTTTTTGAATATGAAAAACACTGCAAAAGTTCTGGTGAAAATTACGATCAAAGTGAGAACACGTGCTTTAGAAACACGTTTATTCCAAGTGCTTAATGTGGATTGTCAATATGGTGACCCACTGCTTCAAAATAAGGTACATACATTTCCTTCAACACAAAAAGCCAAATTGCACTTGGGTCATTCCACATGAAATCAACGCAAAAAACTAAGATTTTGACACCCACCAACTCCGATTTGGATGTAATTTGGTATACACCTTTCCTTTATGGTTGAAAGAAACCCCCTAAATTTTTTTTCACTCTATCTCAAACGGTTTTCATTTTACAGCACTGTGAAATGTCATCAAATCAGTGTTGTCTGTCACTCTTGAGACCCTCGACACAAGATACCCTTGCTTATATTTTATTTCTTTTCTCCTTAACCAATCATCAGATCTCTTTAAAATTTTACACAAAGTTCAATGAAATAATGTGGATTTCAGAAAAAAATACATCAGCACTAAAAATTTTTTTACAAATGCCTATAAAAACACTAATAATGGATTTGTAGCCTACTTTTTGTGGTGGGAAAACTAGGTTACGAAAATCTGAATTTTCATCATGTCGGTATGATGGAACCAAAAATTTTTGATGTTCAAAATCATTACAAAGACATGCTCTTTCTCTAAAAAAAAAAATTTTACGTTTTTTGTAAATTGCCTAAAATTTCAGGGCCAATCCGTATCAAATAGTGCAGCACTGGTAGCTCGACCATTTTTAAAATTCTTGATTTGTTTGTCGTTGAAAACCCCTGTACAAGGGTAGTTCAAAACAGGCATTATGTTTCTAAAGCTAGGCTTCGTTTGAAAATCGCGGCCCTTTTTGTTTCATGATTTGCTACATTTTTGGCCTATGCAGACAGTTGCGAAAATTATGATAACTCAGCTAAGAAAAATTATAGAAATCTGAGTTAAAAGACATTGTTTTTAGTACATTTCAGGCTACATTTTATGTTCGGTATGTTTTTTCAGAACATCTAATGCAAATGGCTTAAATTTAGGGTCAAAACTGACTGATATTGAATTTTGAAGGGATATAGGATATTTTTTTTAGTAGGTAAGCAATGAAATATCAGAGCTATAATTTTTCTTAGAGGAAACATGTACATCCAAAGTTTCAGCAGAAAATATTTCACACACAGCCGTACCCACCTTTTCTTTTATAATAGCTACTAACGGGCTTACTATGCCATTCGAATGTTGCAATTAATTAGTACCTACAATAATTATAATTGTATTATGGTTCATTAAACGTAAATAATTATAATTGTAAATAATAACGTAAATGTGTCTGTTTTTGACAACTTCCCCCCTGTTGTAACTTTGTTATCATGTAATATCAATCTCAAAATTTTTAAAAGGTACCTCTTTATGTAGTAAATATAAAATTTTATTAGGTTCCCAACCAGATATTTGTTTGATTTCAGTTTTAAGTCAACTTCATGCACGGAAGGCTAATCGACACTGAACCTACAGTTTATTACAAATGCCTATAAAAACACTAATAATGGATTTGTAGCCTCAATGCGGAAATCAGAAACAGAGCTAAAATATTTTCTGCTAACACTTTGGTTGTATATGTTTCCTCTAACAAAATTATAGCTCTGATATTTCATTGCTTACCTACTAAAAAAAAAATATCCTATACATTGATTTCCCTTCAAAATTCAATATCAGTCAGTTTTGACCCTAAATTTAAGCCATTTGCACTAGATGTTCTGAAAAAAATACCGAACATAAAATGTAGCCTGAAATGTACTGAAAACAATGTTTTTTAACTCAGATTTCTATAATTTTTCTTAGCTGAGTTATCATAATTTTCGCAACTGTCTGCATAGGCCACGAATGTTGCAAATCATGAAAATGGCCGCGATTTTCAAACGAAGTCTAGTTTTAGAAACATAATGCCTGTCTTGAACTGCCCTTGTACAGGGGTTACAACGACAAACAAATCAATAATTTTAAAAATGGTCGAGCTACCAGTGCTGCACCATTTGGTACGGATTGACCCTGAAATTTTGGGCAATTTACAAAAAACGTAAAATTTTCGTTAGAAGGAATAAAAAAACAAAAATTTTATTTTTTGTAGAGAAAGAGCATGTCTTTGTAATGATTTTGAACATCAAAAGTTTTTGGTTCCATCATACCCACATGATGAAAATTCAGATTTTCGTAACCTAGTTTTCCCACCAAAAAAATTAGGCTACAAATCCATTATTAGTGTTTTTATAGGCATTTGTAAATTTTTTTTAGTGCTGATGTATTTTTTTTTCTGAAATCCTCATTATTTCATTGAAGTTTGTGTAAAATTTCAAAGAGATCTGATGATTAGTTAAGGAGAAAAGAAATAAAATATAAGCAAGGGTATCTTGTGTCGAGGGTCTCAAGAGTGACACACAACACTGATATGATGACATTTCAAAGTGCTGTAAAATGAAAACCGTTTGAGATAGAGTGAAAAAATTTAGGGGGTTTCTTTCAACCATAAAGGAAAGGTGTATACCAAATTACATCGAAATCGGAATTGGTGGGTGTCATGACCTCGTTGAAATGGCGTGGAATGACCCACTTGCTCTTAAAGCGAGAAATTACAATAACAAATCTCTTCGAGAAGTTATGAGCTCCATTCCCACTGCAGAATCATCTTCAATATTACAGAAGTTGAAAATTCCACAGTATCGGTAAAATCTTAACTTTTTTAAAATTTTTCTGAAACTGTTTTTTCGAGACTACGAGAATTTCAACTTGGTGTATCCGAACCGGTCCGTGCTTCCACCCGGTATCGTACCCGAAACCCCTTGATTTTTAACAAAAGAAGATCATGAAAGTGTCATCCTTCTTACTAACATTGCAGGAAGCAAGGTGATAATGATTTGGCAGTAACATTTATGATTTTACTGTGTTTTGTGAGAAAAGTATTTACATGTCTTAAACTCTGTTTAAGAAATGGCAACTTCTCTATGTTGGACGAAATTAAAATATATATATTGATCTTACATCTTTAAGCTTCTGAGTATTTTCCCCATTACGATTTATATTTGTATGTAAAGCGTCAATTTGATGTGTGATTCGGGTTTCTATACGCTATGGGTGTAGTGCTTGAGACAAATTCTCATTCGCTTTTGCCTATTTCTTCCACTGGCCTAAAATCCACTTCTGTGCGTGACTGTGCACATTAACACACACACACACATATATGTATGTGTGTGTGTGTGTGTGTGTGTGTATACAGGATTGTGTAGATCGACAAGTTGTTTGTCTTGATGTCTCCTACAGTCCATATGCAGGACACTCTACACACGCAGAGAGAGAGAGAGAGAGAGAGAAGTGGACACACACACACACACACACACACACACACCACTTTCAAATTTCTTTTCACTTCAACCACTACCACTCCGTAACCTAAACTAACAACTGCCTACATATTTTTTTCATGATATCTCAATTTTGTATTCTGTAATAATTTTGATGTAGTTTTTCTTTTGCACGCCGCTAGAAATGTCCTCCCAACTCTCAAATCGAGAAATCATCAAAACAATCGACCTTGAGTCAAGCAATATACATTCTGGCATGACCATGCTGTGGCATATAAATATTCGAGTAACTATTACGTCATAAACTCAACACCATTTGTCTGCTACCGTGGCAACATAACAAGTAGCGATGGATCAATGCCTATGTCTGCAGAATGATCAATAACAACATGCTACATGCATATCCAGGATACTCAAAAGCAAATCTGAAGGATGTTGTTATGAGCATTATTGACCAGTGATATCCCTGTAACTATTATGGAGAGAAAATTAAATTTTGTAGAAAGGTGAACCTACCAAACACCACATTACATAAACATTCACACACACACATACACGTTTTTGGGAATATTTGAAGACTAAAATTGCTAAACGCTGTAAGTGCCACAATAATTCAAACACCGTTTTCCACGTTAAACTGTGAAATGTGCCATGCTTTATAATGTGTTAAAATTGAAAAGTGGCTGGTAGCCCTGTAAGTAGTTCAAAGGGCGTGTAAAGAGGTCACTAGTGTGAACGTTCTTACGGGCTGATGTGCGGAACGATACGATTTCCCAACACTTTCGCTTTTGGCACTTACACCGTTTACCACTTTTAGTCCTCATTTCATTTCCTAAGTACACGCACAGTCACAGACATGTATGGGTTGTATTTACCATTACCACATTGACTTTCAATAGGATCATTACAATCCAAAGTGCACATGACTGTACTGTACATTAGACAAAATAGAAATCTAAATTAATTAAATCTGCATATAAATTCTATATTTTGTAATTGTATATTCTTATTTTATGAAGTTTTCCTACTTCTACGGACCATTTGCGGCTACATGAACCGCATAGAAATACCCACGACGGAACTCTCTCAGCAGGCTCGGACACCGGTTCAGCAAGAAAATTTTGTAAATATTAATATTATAATTATTTATGACGTTTAGAAAAAAAAGCTGCATATGATATAATCAGCCTTATAAATTGGCAGACTATATATGCTGTTTCTTTGTGTACCGATGACGTAGTGGTAACGTCGTCACCATCTAACCAAGTGGTTTCGGGTTCGATACCCGTTGGAGGCTCGGATCCCACTTTAGGTCCAGTCAAGACAGTCAAACTATTTTTTTTGCATAAAATTTTATTCAACAGCTTAAGTCAATAAATGTAATTATTATAACTTTGTTTTACTGAGTTGGTGTTTTAAGTCCTCTTTATTCACAGTAAGGCTAATCGGGACTGGACCTCAGTTTAAAGTGGGATCCGAACCACTATGAGCCTCCACCGGCCATCGAACCCGGGACCCCTTGATTACACGGCGACGATGCTACCAGTACGCCATCGGGGAGGGCATTTTTATAACTTTGTGATGGAAATAATAAGTTCGAATGTGATTGTACAAATATTTACTAATATTTTATTGTAGTTAAAACAATGTATACTTGTTCATAGAAATACCAAGCCTCATTATTTTCAATATATTTTCTGGCTAAGTGTCTGCGTTCAATAATTCCATTGCATTTTATACTTTGCTAAAGTCAGTAACAGGAAGTTACATTTGATAGTTACCTGCTGCATGCAAGGTGACGAGGAAATTCCCCAGACGGAACGTCAATATAACCATGACTTCCGTTGTTCGCATTACCAAAGCATTGAAGTTCCAGTGGTTTCCGTCACGAGATCTGTGACCTTGGGTCGGGACGAACGGTATGATACGATTTCGTGCTCATATGGAATTTAAGTCAATAATTTGTTTCCTCTGTTGCTGGCGCTGTGAACACGGTGATGGCTGGTTCTGTTTGTGAACTATTATCGATCTCGATGTAGAATATATATATATATATATATATATATATATATATATATATATATATATATATATATTCATATATATATATATATATATTCATATATATATATATATATATATATATATTCATACATATATATATACATACATACACACATATCTACATATACATGCCTACCCGATGGCATAGTTGTAGCGTCGTCGCCTTGTAATCACGGGCTACCTAATAAGATAACTTATTAGGATCGATGTGCTTTCCTAGGAGACATAGTGAGAAAAGTTTCTGTTTAAGATCAATGGAACTCGATTATCTACAGAAGGCTTAGTATAATTGAAAGAATGCTTCAGAAAAGCAACAAAGATACCAGAATTCATGAAGCTGGATTCCTACATCAGCTTTAAGCTTATAGATGGAGTATCGTTGAAATTTTCTATCGTCCTCTTCCCAGGGACTATAACAGCAGGAGGAATGTAATACCCTGTTACACTGAAGCCACGTACTATAGCGACAAACTCACTCCACTCTGATGATGACGATAAAAAGGTGATGATTGACTTTAGACTTATGATATGATATTGTCAATTTTATTAATTATGATGTTGATTTACGTACGAGAGCGAAAGGTGACTTGGTATGCGATAACAATGAATGTTTTTTTTTTTAAATACAGTTTCAATTTGATTTATTGCCCCTGAGATAACTCAGGCTCATTGCAAGTCAGTGATAAACTCCTTACTGGCATATTGACTATTTTCTCTCAGGTTTGGTGAATAAATGGTTTCTCTCTCTCAAGTCTACTGAATGAAATTTGTCAAATCACGACCATTTTATATCACTATTGTTATTATTTGCACTCTTACTGTTGTTATCATGAAAAATGCTGTGAAAATAAATTAAATTGCCAATTTATCACAGTCAAAGATCTTCGACAATACTACTACTACTACTACTACTACTACTACTAATAATAATAATAATAATGATGATGATAATTTGAATTTGAAATATTACCGGTATTTCCATGCAGCACGGAGAAAAGCACAGCATTCCAAAGACACGCGTATATCAGAGTGAATGCCTTGAAAATTTGAAAATAAAGTATCAGGGCAACTATGATTTAAAAGAGAATAAAGTTGTTTTGTATCTCAGCTGAAACAATGTTCAATGAGCATGTATTTTTTTGTGTGAACAAATAACAATGTGAATTAACTGAAGAAAGTTCTTGGTTCGTTGTAAGCAGCTAATGGATGGACAAAGGCTAGGCGGACAAGAATAGCTACACAGTTACTAGTTCACCTTCCCATTGTTTACCGCGGCACGTTTGAATGCATCTCTTTAAAATGTCTCACCTCATTGATTAGACAATTATTCAAACGACAATAAGTTTAAATTGTAAAATGTTTTGTTGGTGAAAACAGGGAGATAATCCAGATGTGAATTATCGGGGACATTTATGGGGGGAAGAGCCGGAAAAATTCCAACAAATTTCGGGATTCGAACCCGGATCTCCCGCATGGTGTCAGACGCTCTACCGACCAGACCACTGCAGCTCTTTGGCTGAGTTCCATACTTTCATTACTTCAATTTATTTTAATATATTTTCTTGTTCTTATGGATTTTCTTCACACTGAAAATGTCTCACCTCGTTGATTAGACAATTATTTCGTAACAAAGAAACAAAAAAATGCTCCCAGAATTTGATAAAAATCGAATGACTAGAAAGTGATTTCGTTCTATTGCTTTCATAAATTCTATATTTATGTAGATCTCCACTATTTAACAGTAGTAGTGGTATTAGTAGTATTATTCGTAATAATTCAAACATTTAATTAATTATAAGTATTGTTAATTAATTATGAATACTATTATTTAATTAAAGTATAAAACAATGGCAATGTGAATTTAGAGAAAGTTTTAGAAATAATCCACACCTTGATAAAATCCATCGTACGCTACTGTGTCCATTCATCCATCCTCACCTTCGAGATTAGCCAAAATTGGCAGAAAAACGACGTAATATGAACTAAAACAAATCAAATAAATCCGGAAAATCCATAACCAGAGGCTCAAAGGGTCATTTCATACTTTATGCAGAACACTTCACGCTACTTGAAGAAGCAAAACGCATTGCAAATGAACAAATTTCTGAGATACGTTCGTTGGCTCTAATGTAAGTTCAAGCTCGTTCAACTCTAAAAGATAACAGGATACTGCTCCTCCTTGGTTTTCAATACATTAGGATGCTCGATATTCTTCGGCATTTCATTACAGTCGAGCGAATTGGGAAGTGGAGATTACATCTTCAATCAGTTACACATGTTTTCTCCTTTTTCTGCATCAGGGGCAACACCTGTGCTACAAGTGGACGTCTGCATGTAGAGGAAATTATGAACTTGAACACGTTAGCACCAGGTATCTACGAAAAGTTCTGCAATGGACTCTAAGGCAAAGTGACCTGTTTAGAACCGTATTTTACAACATCACATTAGTTCAATGCATTGATAGTGGCGGCGATTAGGGGTGGGGGCATGGGGAGCAGTGTTGTAACCCCTACACACTTTTTGTTCCCGCACTATGGTCTCTTAATGCTAAGCCTTGTCTACCAGTGGATTTGACCCAAAATTATTTGCCCGAATTCCATTTTCAATACGATTCTCTCAATTACAGTAAGCAGAAAGTAAACTGCCCTTGCCCCTCCCCCCTCTCGCTCCAGTAAGACACCTACTCGCTGATCAAACAACAAAAACAACATGTAACAAACGCACGTGAACAAAACACTGCCGAAAACAATATATTACGTTCTCACGAATATCATAAGAAATGGAAGACTTAAATTTAGGGAAACACATAACTCTGCATTAAACTACATATCCCCTCAACCCCGGATTCTAAAGGCACGAAACAAACACCAATCTCTAGAGGAAGCAATAACCTATGAATTTGGTTCAGCGAATTTAGGGCGAAAATTACATAGTTTCTTACTTTGTTTAATAATTGCTGTTTCTTGTGTCGAAAACCAACATTTACGATAATTCAAAAAGTTATTGAAAATATTGCAATCTTTCTAATTCAATTAATATTTATGGTAGCTCTATCAACAAAAAAACACAATTTAGCAAATTTTCGCTCTTTCATTTTGGTTATCTTCACTTTTTGTGTACAATGCACCGCTTTTTGAGATATTATTTTTTATTATTTTTAAGGTGAATTTTAACACCATTTTCCAAGATTGCATATTTTGATAGCACTAATTCTGCACTAATTTTTAGATTATGTCTTATAATTTGTGCCGTTATGGGTAGGGCTGTCTTCACAGATCTGGTTGGACATAGACATGCATACGAGCAAAAGCTCGCAAAAGCTCAGTAAAAAAATACAAATGGTGCAAAATGCCTGCTTCCGATACATTTTTCAAGCAAAAAGATCCGATCATATTCTTCCATTCTTAAATAATAATCAGGTTCTTACCATGGCAAACAGAAGGAAGTTGCACTATCTCTGTTTTATACGCCGCATACTGACAGAAGGTAAACCGCAGTACCTGTTTGAGAAGATGCATTCCCGTAGGGAAATCCATCAGTATGTTACACGTAAGCGGAACAACTTCGATTTACCCCATCACTCTACCACGGCCTACAAATCCTCTTTCTCCTTTTCGGCTCCCAAAGCATGGAATGCATTGCCTGCAAATATCGCTAGTGTAAAAAACCCATTATATTTTAAAGGTAAAATAAAAGATCTGCTGTTAATGGAACAATGGCAGAGTCGGGGCACATACTGAAGGTATCAAGTCACTCACTATAAGGAATTGTATTATTGTATTATTATTACTATTCTCTTTTTTTATTTCTAGTTACACTTTTTTTTTGCAACTAATTCCTATGTATTTTTTTCTTTCTTCATTTTTTTATTTTTATTTTTATTATTATTATTATTATTATTATTACTTTACGTTTAGCTTACTGCTCCATAAGTTTATAATCATCTCATATGTATTCTCATATTGACAAGGGTTAGGTGGCAGAGCAGCCCTTGGCTGAACCTCGCCCGCTGAATAAAGAAAATTTATTATTATTATTATTATTATCTGCAAGTTGCATTTTCTCTGCTTAGATTCGCTATGTCCCAAATTTATCCTAATAGATAATCTAGAAAGAAAGCAAAATATTTGCTGATTTGCGTGAATTCACAATGGCTAATCTATACTGGACCAAGATTTTTTTAAATGTAAAATCTGGCTGATGGAATTTATACTTCAACACGAAATGAATGAATTACTTATTCACTGCAAAGAGATATCTGTAAATATTAGCTAAACTTGAAGTGAAGGGGTAGTATTCACTACAAAAGAGAATCGTGGAAGAGCAGTAGGTACAAATGAAAAAAATGTAAAGAGGATGTGCAAGTTTCTATGTGAAAACTGCCGACCTCCGCGGCAAACGCGCAACGACTCGGGTTGAAATTCCAGCCTAGGCATTGGCGTTCGTTTTTTGGAGTGTTCCTGCATTATTTTCATCTTCGCGATTAATCAAAAGTGGCAGAAAAGAGAGGTAAAATGAACGAAATCAACAAAATCAACATTTTAAAAAAAAATAAATGATAGTCGAGGATAACAATCAGAAGGATGGTCACACAACATTACAATCCAAGAATTCAAACTCGGGATTTTCCAAGCTTTGCTAAAGTTAGACTGAAATAATGTTACTCAATTTCTACTCAAGAAATTTCATTTTTTATTCTTGTCGTGTGAGGGCGAAATGTGTATTTGTTTCGGAAAGGTGCGATAGTTGTCACAATTATTGATTAGGTATGTAACAAATGCCATAACCCCCGCCTCCTCTCCCTTGCCCCGCCAAGTTGCACCTATGGTTGAGAGATTCTAACACAACGGATTTGCCAGGATTTGAACCATTCGATGTGTTGAATATCAGTAAGTGGTCGGAGGTGTTTTGCGTATTCTTGTTTATCGCAATAATTTTCACTGTAGAGAATGTATCCTTTATGATATAGAGAGAATATTTCGATATGTCTTGCATATACCTGATTTTAAACGTATTTCGGAAACTAAATATAATTCATTGTCACCACAGAGTGGAAATTAGTTTTAGAGAAAATCGAAAATTCGAGGATGGGCTATGTAAATTTTGCATACGTTACCAGTGAGTAAACAACTATTGCCTTGGATCTAACCTTGGTCATTAAATCTTATGATGACATTTCCACGTAATTAAGAAACGGTATATTTACATTCTAAGAAAACGCAAAGTCATACACAGAGCGAGCTATCGAACTAAAAACACCGAAAACTTGATCGACTTTCTATTGCCAGGTTCAAATTTAACGTCCATCTAACCTACATACACGTTTTTTGTGAACACTTTAATACATGTAAAATATCAGCACTATGCCATGAAAACATAAGTGGAAAGCATACTGCCGTAGTCTCGGTGAGGTTCGTCAGTTGTAGAATATTGTCCTCTTTTAATCCTCAAGGCAGCACACTCTTCGACCATTACTAAACCGTTAATGGACACGAAAGATTTTTCAAATGTTTTTTTTAATAGTTAAGAAATGGTATACTGTACCCTGTTTCGGTTATCTCTGGAGCAAGGCCGCGCACAGCAGTAGAGAAGAGGGGGAGATCGACTGGGCAGAGCTGTGATGCAAGGCGGCGACTGTAGGCTCAGTAGACACGTAGGTAGAGCATGGATTGAAACAAATTTGATATGCTCGGCTACCTCAATAAGTCGCCAGATGATGCCCACTGATGTTGGAACGGATACAATTTCTTTCTTGACATTTTCCCAAAGAGTGAGAGCAGAACACAAAGACATTCCTTCTGTCTCCAGTTGCGTCACAATGGAAGGGAGGGATGCAAAGTGTGCATTTACGAAAGCCAATTGGCTTTACATAGTTTCTTTCTGGCATGCATCCAGCGCTTGTGGGATGCACTTTGCTTCCTCTGGATCGAGTGCGAGCAGTACCTGAAATATAAAATACGTATGTATTAACACAGAGAGTGTTCTACCTTTGTTACAAAAGTATACACAGTAGCATCGTCCTTAAAATAAATTATTGGAAAAAATTACTTGCCTGTTGGACGTCCTGGAGATGTCTACTATAATACATTGACGCCTGAATCCATGTGCCCCACCTTGTTAATATCGGTTCAGGGGGCAGGTGTGTGTCGGGTAACATTTCTTTGAAGATCCTCACTCTAGAAGGTGCTTTCAGAAATACTTTCTTCACAGCAGAAATTGCATTATTTATATCTGGAAACTGTGCACGAATTTCTTCACCAACTCTATGAAGACCATGTACAGTGTCTCTCAAAAGTTTTAGGACAACGACATTTTAAACTAGGCAACCCAATTTACACAAGCCATTGGTGGGTTGCGTGCAGAGTTAGGCTCAATTTCAGGGTTGCCACATGCACAATAGATATTTATAAAATACAAGTATTATTGTACAAAATTATTAAAAATATCACTATTATATCGCAAATGACAAAATTCTTTCTGAAAGAAAAAAATAGGGTTTCTAGTATTTCATCGCTGATGTGTCTACAGTAAGGAAAAGAGGTGAGAGGAAACGAAAGGTTACAAAGGAGAGGAGAAAGAGAAAGCGAAAGGAGAAGAGGAAAAGTAGAGGAGAGAAGAAAGAGAGGATAGACTAGGAGAGGAGATGTAGTGAGGACAATGGAAAAAAATTCGAGGAGAGATGAGGAAAAAAGAACAAAGAAGAGAAAAGAGGAGGAAAACGAGACGAGAGGAGAGGAGGAGACGAGAAGAGGGAAGTGGAGAGTAGAGTAAAGGAGAGAAAAGGAAAAAGAGAGAATAGTGCAGTGGAGTCGGAAATCTAAAACAGGAAAGGAAATAAGAGGAGTGGAGAAGAGTGGGATGGAGATAAGATGCTAGAAAAGTAGGGAAGGCGATATGAGATAAAAGCATAACAGAAAGAGGGGAGAGAAGGAGAAGGAACTGGAGAGAAGATGTAGTTGCAGAAAATATCCTCTGAGCGACAAGAATGGATGCATTGGTCAAATTATCAAGATGAAACATTCAATAACATTTTGAAATGTATTGGAGAATATATTAGATCGGTGCGAAATGCCTTTTGGCTGAGTTCAGAGCAAGTTAAAATCTTACATGTAAGATCTTTAATTTTACCTGCGATTACACCACTAAAAAATGAACGTAATTTTTAATATTTATAATAATTATTCAATTTTTCTCCACTTCTCGGTTCGTTGAAATGGAGATTTTGTAATTCAATATTTCCCCTCCCCCCCATCGTTAATTCCAAACTGAATCATTCCGTTTCACACGGCGTGGACAATGAACACAATGGGATATGTCTAAAACTTACGAAAATTTTCTGCCACCGGAAGGGTTTGAACCTACGACCATTACATTGATAATCCTAAACGGTAGCCACTACCCTACAAGCTTTCGCTCCTTAAACAGGGTAGAAGAACTACTACACCTTTGAATGAAACAACAATTGTTTTTAAGTATTCTGTCTCTCCAATATTGTAAATGTCGTTTGTATACGTGTAGTTGATCTTTTACTTTAATTTTGATTTGCTTTCTTGTAGTATAACCGATATCTGCGAGAAATAATTTTCGAAGTGATTAAAAACGAGATTATTGGTAGTTGTGAAAATGCGAGCTATTTCTTCTAACTTATTATTGTGATTTTACATTATTAATGGAAAATATCTAGAGGCTTGAACATTACAGGACGATGTTCTTTTCCTGTAATACTGTAACAGACAAGATGTTTGTTTACTGATTCAAGTCTTGTGTCCAGAACAGTCTTATGAAATGTATTTGCTGTTGCGTAAGGTAACACGAAATAATTACACCGTGTGCGAACTACCAAATCTGCGCAATGTTATACGTAAACAGGCGGAAATTTTATTCATAAAATCATCTCACATTTGACAGTATGAGTCAAGAGAGACTCGTGGAACACTGTGTTAAGGTGCTGGACTAAATCCTTCTAATTTTTCTTCCTCGAAGAACAACAATTTCTAAGGAAAAGCAACAGTTATGCTTTTCTTATTTCTTTTAAATGCTTGCACATTCCTTTAATTGGGTTAAAAATAAATAAAATTATTGCTTGCATTTCTGTCATTGACGTAGACCAGGTCCGTACGCAGGATTTATTTGAGGGAGGGGCCAGACTCAATTTTACACACACACACACACACACCCACACACACATACACACACACACCACCCACACACACATGCATCATGTTGTGCAACAAATTATTATCCAATATTATGCAACAGACAAGAGCTCTTGCATCATGCTGTGCAACAAATTATTATCCAATATTATGCATGTGTTGTTTTCTGATTGGTTAATTATGACATAATGTGATGATGTGTTATATTCTGATTGCTTTGTTGTTTCAGATGTTTTAATCCATGCTTAGGGTATATAAAGAGATTTTGCATTACTCCTCACCCAGTATTGTGAGAGTGGCTGAGGAGAACAGATGTGTTGTTACAGTGCTGCTCATACTTACAGGCCTGTTTGGTTTAATATATAATTCATATTAAATATATTTCTGGTATATTGAACAAAAAGGGCTTATATTTTGTATAAAAAATCTGATATTTGTTGCATCCAGCTTGTTTGTTGTAATCCACTCATATTTAGAGTCAGGCTTATATCTGTCCCAGCCTGTTATACAAAAATCAATACATAACACTCAGCGCTAGGTCATTGCCTTTCTAGACATGCATGTCTGTGCAGGCATTTGCGGAAGGTCAGTGTAGATCAATATTTATTCTCTTTTTCCACTTGTGGGCTATTAGCTTTACAACCTGTCATAATAAGCATAGAGTTTTGGTTTAAAACCCAAAAAAATTTATATAATAAACTGAGAATAAAAATTAATAATATTAACATATTAAATATACACAAGAAATAAACAAAGCACACAGCTGAACAAAATATAGATATATATTAAATACAAAATTCTGAATTGAACCCCAGGAAATCTTATATAATAAACCAACAACAAAAATGCCAAATCAAAAATATTGCAATCAGTGTAATAAGAATATATCCAGCCCCAATTGGGCCAGACACCAAAAGAATTGTAACCCAGGCAAATGCAGAAATCCCACTAAAATATGTTCTAAATGCAATAAAATATTTAGCAAGGCATATTTCAATAGACATGTGGGTTCTTGTTCTGTACAGTCATCAACATTGCCCCCACAACCATCTACATCTGGTCTGAAAAGAAAGCATGAAACACCTGTTAATGCTGGACCGGCAAAGCAGCCACGCTATGCACCACCTATCCATAGCAGTTTTAACGGCCAATTAAGGGATCACTGTTTTGTATCAGAGCCAAGATGTGGTATTAAGAATTTTTTGAATAGTATAAATCCAGATGTGCAGGCAATTCTAAATGCACAAAATGGCTCTTATAAGCTGTCTCTCAAATTGTTTACACAATATAAGAAGCCAAATGGCACAAAATTTACACAGCCCCACATAACAGAAACTGTACCGGTATATTCAAATGCAAATTCAGACAAAATAATAAGCAGTTTGATAGATCAATTGAATATTAAACACTCTGAATTTGCAGCAAAAGAGTCTGGATGGAGCCTATGCGGATCTCCACACAAGTTATATGTTAATATTTCTGAATTCAGCCCATTACAAGGATCTACATATCTGCCATTACCTGCCAATATCAAAAACAAAACAGCCGTGGTTAATATAGAAAATACCGACCAGAAATGCTTTTTGTGGTGTATTTTAGCTGCTTTGTATCCAGTTTTAAGGCATCCTGAGAGAATAACTTATTATAAACAATATGAGCATGATTTTGATGAAGCAATGGAGGGTTTAGAATATCCAATGTCTGTTCAGAATATTGATAAATTTGAAAAAAAGGCCAGGCACATCAATGGCAAACAATTATCTATTAATGTATTTACTTGTTCTACTGGCCGTGGCAATTGCTTGATAGATCCTCTCAGAATCAGTACACTTGATGATGAATCTGCTATTCCGATTGATCTGCTCTTAATTGAAAAGGATGGCTCATATCATTACACTCTGATACATAATCTTGAAGCTTTAGTCAGAACACAACTAGACAAAACTCATAGAATATTCAAGTTGTGCAGAAGATGTTTGTCTGTATTTGATGGTAGAAAAATGGTGAATGGGGTTCGTGAAAAAAATGCAGAAATTGCTAAAAACAAGTTAATTGAGCATCTGAAATACTGTGGCAACCATAAACCTGTTCATATGGTGATGCCAATGCCAAGTGAAAATGCAAAATTCAAAACATTTGAAGCCCTGTTGGAACACCCAGCATATATAGTCTGTGATTTTGAATCAAATCTCAAACCTCTTGCATTCTGTAGCCCAGATCCTGATGAACCTTCAATTACACCATACCAGTTACATGAACCTTCCAGTTTTTATTATGTGGTTGTACAGGATGGTGTTGTTTGTAAAGAATATTTATACATGGGACCAGATGCCATAAAAGAATTTGCACATAGAATAGAAAATGAGTGCCATGACATAGCATCTAATGTCTTATTAAAATCAAAACCTATGTTGCCTTTAACAGAGAAACAGATTGAAGATTTCAACAATGCAGAAAAATGCCCGGTATGTGATTCTGAATTTTCAGATACAAATATCAAGGTTCATCACCATTCTCATACAGATGGTAAATTCTTAATGGCCCTGTGTAATAGCTGTAATATTAAGATCCAGAGACCAAAATTTGTCCCCATATTTTGCCACGGTGCATCCAATTATGATTTTCATCATTTGATCAGGTACGAGGGGTTTGACAAGCAGAATTTAAATATTTTAGCTGAAAATAATGAGAAATATATTCCCATTAACAAAATAATTAAAGTTAATGGTGTTTCTATTCACTTAAGATTTCTTGATTCATACAGAATTTTATCGGCTAGCCTGGCTACACTGGCCACTCAATTATCTGATGATCAATTCAAAATCACATGTGCTTTGTTTCCAAATCAGGACCTGAAATTAATTAGGCGGAAGGGTGTATATCCATATGATTATGTTACAGATTTTTCTAAATTTGATGAGTGTTCTCTGCCACCACAACAAGAGTTTTTCAGCAAAATCAGAGGATCTGGAATCACTGATGATGATTATCACCATGCCCAGTTGATGTGGAACAATTTAAAATGCCAGACATTTGGTGATTATCACAAGGCATATTTAAAACTTGATGTGACCCTCTTAGCTGATATACTGCAGGCATTTAGAAAATCTTCCATGCAAAATTATAAACTGGATCCAATGTATTTTTACAGTGCTCCGGGCCTAGCATGGTCTGCAATGTTTTTAAACACTAAAATGCAATTGGATCTGATCCAAGATCAGGACATGTATCTGTTTATGGAACAATGTATAAGAGGAGGCATGGTGCAATGTTCTCAGAGATATGCCAGAGCAAATAACAAATATAATCCTGATTATGATCCAGCACTGCCATCAAATTATATACTGTATGTAGATGCAAACAGCCTCTATGGTTATGCCATGATGGATAAACTGCCATATGCAGGGCTTGAGTGGGTTGAAGATTTTAATATTGAAGATCTTAAGGACTTTGATGACAGTAACTATGGCCTGTTCTTAGAGGTTGATCTGACAATTCCTGATGATTTACACAACACATTTTCTGATCTGCCCCCAATTCCTGAGGTTAAGTGTTCACCTGGCTCTAAACAGAAGAAATTGATGATGACTCTAGAGCCGAAACAGGGTTATGTCATATATTACAAAAACCTCCAGTTCCTGATGAATCATGGTGTTCAAGTGACCAAAACTGGAAAAGTTTTGAGGTTCAGGCACTCAAGATGGTTGAAGCCATATATTGATACAAACACAGAGCTTCGAACATCTGCAATGAGCCAATTTGATAAGACCCTGTTTAAATTTATGGTCAATTCTGTGTATGGCAAAACAATTGAAAATGTCAGAAAACATATTGATGTTAAAATAATTACTGACCCCAGCCGGAGCAAAAAATTGATTGCAAAGCCTAATTTCAATTATAGAAGAATTTATGATGAAAATATGGCACTCTTCAACATGAAAAGAGCAAATATTAAATTTGATAAGCCTATTTATGTAGGGGCTGTAATATTGGAATTGGCCAAATTACACATGTTAAAATTGTATTATGATGTGTTGAAACCTTTTTATGGTGATTGTGTAAAATTGATGTACATGGACACAGATAGTTTTGTTCTTGATATTCAAACAGAAGATGTTTATCAAGATATTGCACAGCCTGAATTGTTTAAATATTTTGATACCACTGAACATTCAAAAATTAAACACCACAACAAAAAAGTGCCTGGCAAGTTAAAAGATGAGACACTTGGTGATGTTATTGTGGCATTTGCTGGGTTAAGAGCCAAGATGTACAGTTTTGAAACAAGTAGTGGTGTTGTTGCCAAAAAGGCCAAGGGCATTGGCAGAGTAACTGTTGACAAAGAGCTTGAATTTGAGGATTACAAAAATTGCCTCAAATCATGTAGCACAATCAGAACATCAGAAAATAGAATTCAGAGTGTGGATCACTTATTGACTACAAATATTGTAAGAAAAGTGGCTCTGGACCCACATGATGATAAGAGATGCATTTTATCATGTGGCATACATACTCTACCATGGGGGCATTGTGATTTGAATAATGGCAATCAATGCCCAATTACAGAGCATGATTTGAAATAAATAAACATGCCTATGAACTTATTTGGGTTCAAAAAACAGGCTATTATGGACCTGCCAACACCACAACCCTCTTCTGATATAATATCTAAACTAAGTGCTTTGTTAATTATTCATCTGAACAGCATACTTACAGATGTTGATGATGAAACAGGTAAAACATTGTACATATTTAACAATAATTTAAATCATTATCAATTACCTGTAGGTGGGCAATTACAATTTATTACAACCCCTGAGGGTGATGTCAAGATTTCAGTAGGGAGAAATATTTATAGAATTAAGCACTCAAACATGATTTCTGGCACTGTATATACTGTTTCTGCTGGTGACTGCTTATATATTGAGGTCCCTGGATCATATGACAAGCTTATACCTTTTTTTATAGAATTAAGAATCAGATATTCAATAATAAATAACCACTAAAACAAAAATGCCTAATGATATATTTGGCCATACAAGACATGAAGATCACAGTGATGAGATTCTTATGCTTGATGTCAGAGTCAAGAAATTAAGAAGTGATTTACAAGCTTTACAAACCACACTCAATGCCAGTCTTCAATTAGAAATTACAAATTTACAATCACAATGCATGGACCCTCTTCTTAAAATTGACTCAGAACTCAAAGTGCTGCTTCAGAAATATACTGACCTGGCCACATTAGTTAATTTTCAAAGTTTAGAAGAAGCTGTAGCAGCTCTTCAAGCCAAATTTAAGAGCCAGGCCACCAACTCTGAGCAATTGAAACAACAATTAGAAGAGCAGATAAATAATGTCCAGACACAGCTCCAAACAATTGTCAAAAGCATAAAATCACAAGAAGATTTTGATCTAGTGATTTCCACTCTAAAAGAACAGATTCAATCACTCCAAATACCTAATCTGGACCCTCTGAACAATGCCATAGCCGAGGTTAAAGAAAAAATTGAGACACTTGAAAATTTTATGAACAATTTGCCATCTTCTGATGCTTTGAGTGCAATAACTCGGAGTGTTGCAAATATCAAGCTGCAACTTGAAACATATGAAGATTTTGGAAAAATTCAAAGTACCATAACCCATCTTGAGGGTACAATAGCAGCAATGCAAAGTGATTTGACAAATGTACAAGAATCTCTAGAATCCCGCCTGCCCGGTATTGTAGATACCCTTGTTAGTGTCCAGCAACAGATCACAAAACTTGAAATCTCAACACTGAATCTGAGCTTACACATTTTCATCACTTGATCGATGATATCCAAACAAAACTTGAAATTTTACAACAATCAACACCCACTCAGGCAGATATAGCTCTGCTCCAAAATGCTATGCAAAATGTGGCTGATGCTTCTGAATTAAATAATGTGAAATTGGCACTTGAATTTTTGCAAAATACTCTAACAAATCTGCCTACATCACAGGAACTTAAAAATATTAAAAGAGCTGTGAATCGCATATTGAAATCAGAAGATATCAAGAATATCCAGACAGAGATCAAACAACTTACTCAGACAGTGGCCACTCTACCAACCAATCAACATATTAATGAACTGCATGCCCTGTTTGAGAATATCAGAAGACAGGTCCATGATCTTACTGCTCAAAATTCAAAATTGGCAGTTATTGAAAATTTGCAACAAATTGTAGCTAATATCAAGCAGCAGCTAGGGACCATGGAATCCAATCAAGCAAATGCTCTGTCTGTTTTTTGCCACCCAGCTTCAAGAGATTGTGCAACAATACAAGAAACTTGTTGTGGACATAAAGATCAAGCCAGGCCATGATGATGTTGTTAGAACCATCAATGAGCACCTTGAATCTGTAACAAGCAGATTGCTTACAGCAGAAAAAGAAATAACAGGCATAATCGAGAATCCAAAACATACAGTAATTCTTGAATTGTACAGCATCCCCAACAAAGAATATGATTCACCATTTACACCAGGTGGCAAAATATATATGCTGTCCCCTGCACAATTTTATTACCAGTTTTTGGTTGGGGGCACACTTAGACCAATCAAGATCAAATATTGGCTTCAACCACAGGCACACAACTACCCTACCTTATCAATAACAAATGCTGAGAACAAACAAAAAATCACCAGTGTAGAGTTAGAGGATTTTACAGACCCCAATACATTAGAAACAGCCTATGTTGAAGATGATGGCTCTCTGGAATTTAAAATACAAATAGGGGACAAATTATATTTAGAAAATCCTGTAGTATCAGCTGCTGAACACCCCATAGTTGCAATATTCTTGTTTTCATATTATGTCTAGACAAATTATTGTTGATGAATTACACAGACAAGCCAGACATAATTATAAGAGACTGCCAGTAGTCACAAAAGGCATAGATGATTTATGGCAAGGGGACCTGATTGAGATGGCAAGTGGACAGCTGAAAAACTTAGACAAAATCAACAAGGGCTACAAGTATCTACTCACTGTAATAGACACATTTTCAAAATTTGCCTGGGCTGTGCCACTCAAATCCAAAACTGGAAAATGTGTTACAGAAGCCATCAGGACAATAATCAATCAGAGTGGAAGATCACCGCGCTATTTGCAAACAGATAATGGCAAAGAATTTTATAATTCTGTGTTCCAACAATTTATTAAAAGCCAGTCAATAAAATATTACTCGAGTTACAGTGATCTCAAAGCCTCAATTGTAGAGAGATTCAACAAAACCCTAAAAAATCTTATGTATAAACAATTTACACTTCAAGGTAATTATAAATGGCTTAATATTCTTCCAGAACTTCTACATAAATATAACAACTCGGTTCATTCCACAATCAACATGAAACCCTCTGAAGTAACTTCATCTGATGAGCAAAAATTGATCAGGACTGTTTATTATCCTAGATACCAGCCAACAACAAGAAAGGCCAAATACAGGGTGAGTGATCAAGTAAGAATCAGCAAATATAAGCACTTATTCAAAAGAGGCTTTACAAGAAACTGGAGCACTGAATTATTTACAGTGGTTCAAGTTAAACCTGGGGCCCTTAACACATATATAATAAAAGACCACCGAGGAGAAATTCTCAAATGCAGATTCTATGAAGAAGAACTCAGCAAAACTAAACAGCCTGACACATAACTCATAGAAAAAATCATCCGCAGAAAAGGCAGCAAGTTATTTGTCAAATGGCTAGGACTTCCAGAACACAGCTGGATCGATGCAGACAAAGTGATAATATGAGCACCTGGGATGTTATAAAAAGGCTGCCAGAACCTGAACAGCAGATTAAGAGAAATGGCAAGTTGCTGCCTGAAAATATTAGATGTCTTATTGTTGGGCCATCAGCTTGTGGTAAAACTACACTAATGATTGATAATTTTTTATTGGCACCCAACTGGTTAGACTGGAAAAACAGGCACTTGTATGTTTTCTCTAAAAGCTTGGAACAATTAAAATATCAGCAGCTGATGAAGCTATATGATGGATTGGATATAGCCAATTTTGAATCAGATGTTAAGCCACTTCATGAATGTCTCGATAATTCTGTTGTCGTGTTTGATGACATTATACTGGATAATCAAAACAAGGTTAGAAATTTCTTTACACAGGGCCGACACAAAAACATTGATTGTTTCTACCTGGCACAGACTTTTTCTAAAATTCCGAAGCAGCTGATCCGAGACAACAGCAATTTTATATGTGTGTTTCATCAAGATCATACCAACCTCAAACACATACATGATGAATATGTAGGTGGGGACTTGAGCTACAATGATTTTTCCAAGTTTTGCAGTAGGTGCTGGAACCAGGACAGTTATGGGTTTGTCACAATTGATATGACAAGAAAACCCAATAGTGGCAAATATAGAAATAAAATCAACAATTTTCTTGATATTGAAACATATATAAATAACCATGAAAAGGCCAATTATTGACGATCTTAAATTAAGAGATTATCTTGTAAAAAGATTTAAGGGATGGAAATCACAGAACCAAGGAATTTATGAACAACACAAACAAACAGAACAGCCTATAATTGATGCTATTAGTGAATTAGGTAAAAATATCAAAACTGTTACAGAGCAAAATCAAAATTTGATCACAGAGCTTGTACCTGTAGCTGCAAGGAACATATTAGATTATCCAATCAGCCCACTTTCCAGTATTCATACACCTAGTCCTATTGCTCCTCGAAGAATTGAAGCTACTCTGGATCCTATTGAATTGGGTCTTCTTGCTCAAAAATATTTAAGCACACCTAAAGACAACAAAGATGAGGTCTTTGGCTTATATGCTGACACAGAGCGTGATGGTAGCATCATACATAGAATTGGCAATTTCAGAGTAACATTTATGGGAGATGATATAATTGTATATTCAGAATCTCATCTTGGAGAAAACGGTGCTTTTGTTAAGTATCTTGGCACACCTGGATTGTGGGAACTGATGACTAGGAAGAGGCCTGGCAGCTATACAGATCAAGATTATGAACATTACAAAGAAATATTAATAAAATCAGATGCTCTATACCAGAACAATGATCCCACACAAAAAAGAGTAAAGTCTAGCAGTGGAGCAAAATACAATTTAATCAAGCCCATATGGTCACAGATCAAGACTGGCAGTGGAATCAAACAATACAACACCCTGCCTAAAGAATTTGTGTGGGTTGATGATGTCAGGAAACTTGTAGATAGGTTATTGGTGATAGCTGGGGAGGAAAATGCTGGCAACCACAATTTTTACAATGAAAAAGTTGGAATTATGGACATGATAAGTACAAAATTGTCTAATTTTATAGTGAATGACACTAAGGGGATTGGATATCTTATAAAAATTATTAATACTCTACCACCTAAATTTTGGAATATTTCTGAGGGTCGGGGGTTGGTTAATTACATTATAAACAAGCTGCCATTTGAACTACACATTCCAGGCTATCAGTATTGTGGTCCCGGTACAAAATTGGACCATAGATTAAACAGAGGTGATCCTGGTGTTAATCCCCTAGATGCTGCTTGTAGAGACCATGACATAGCATACAACACACATTCTGATCTTGACAAGAGACATGTTGCAGACAAAAAATTAGAAGAGGCTGCATTTGGTAGATTTGTAAGCAAAGATGCTTCTTTAAGTGAAAAAATAGCAGCATTGGGAACCACCATAGCTATGAACACCAAACAAAAAATGGGGTGGGGGCTGTGAATATGTATATAATAAACCTACAATGAAGACCAAGGGTGTTATGTATCAAATACCTTATGCAGGTCTTAAATCTCTTAAAACTATTGATAGTCTTTTAACCAAAAAGCAGCGCAAGAAAAAAAGCTCTTGTATTGCCAAGGGCCATGGTATGAAATTGTTGCTTAGTACCCCCCAATTAAAAAAATTACAACAATCTAGAAAAAAATCACATGTGGGGGGTTTCATATTTACTATCCCGGCCATCTTAGCAGCACTTGGGGCTGTTGGGAGCTTGGCTGGGGGATCAGCTGCCATTGCAAATACAGTAATAGATGCCAAGAAGAATAGGGCAGAATTAGATGAATTGAAGCGCCACAACCTGGCCATGGAGAAACAAGGCAAAGGTGTTAAGAGAACCATGAATAAGTTTAAAAAAAAACAAGAGCCGCTTACAAACCAAGATATTGAAGCTTTAATCAAGCCACTGGGCATCAAAAATTTTAGAGGTGTGTACATGTCTGATTCTTTGCCAGAGCAACCACTCAACAAAGAGTGTGGCATTGTTAATTTGAATAAGTTCAAAAATCAGGGCACTCACTGGATTTGTTATCTTAAATATTTAAACAATGAGGCATTTGTGTTTGATTCATTTGGAGGTGTTCCACCTGAAAATTTAGTACAATATCTAAAATCAGCTAATCTTTATTACAATAATGCCCGTGTTAAAAATTTCAAAGATGTTAATTGTGGACATTTGTGTTTATCTGTTCTTAGATATATGTCTCAAATAAATAAACCATCAATTGAAAATTTTCAAAAGGCCGTGTGGTATTTAAAACATCATGGGGGTATTCCATCTCACCAGCCAAAATTCAATATTGAAACTTAGATTACATGATGATATAGTGTATCCCAAAACAATAGCTCTCAGAGCATTTTATGGCATGTACTTGATCCCTAATATTACACACCACAACAACAAAATTGCAGTAGGGGATCAAAAAATTGTCATCACTCCAGGGCAATATAATCTGTCCACTCTAAATGCACAATTACCCAGAGGTATAGTATTAACTCAAAATTCTGTCACTCACAGAGTAGAGATTGTATCTGCTACAGAAACAGTGGATCTGGGTACTATAGGAGAGCTGTTAGGCTTTGAGAACAACACAAAACTTGAAGCGGCCATCAAACACACTGCTATTAATATACCTAAATTCTTAGCCATAGAGACTCTGAATATTCACTGTAATGTGGCCGAGGGTATGATCACCAAATCAAATGGCATAGGCACTCACAAACAAACTGGCATCATTGCAACATTTAAACCTAATTCTGAATTTATGGAGCCAATCATCTACACTCCATCCCCAACATTATATTTTCCTGTGTGCCATAATAGAATAGATTATATTGAATTGATGGTCACTAATGAAAAAGACGAATTAGTTGATTTTGCTGGAGCCACAACAACTGCTATCATAGAGATTAATATTTAAATAAAAATACATACAAGAAAAAAATGGAAAATATTGAGAGTTATGAGCTACAATCATTCCCCCCAAACAGGAGGACATTTGCAAATTTAAATCAACCCAACTCAGAGATTGAGGTTGATCTTGATGTAGGGGATGGCTTTATACACCCCCACAGAGCAGATCTATACATCAAATTTGATGTTGTAAAGCTCGATGGAACAGATTATCCGGTAAATTCAAATATAAGATTGGTAGACAATTTTGTGCCGCATCTGTTCTCTGAAATTGAGATCAGAAAGCATGGTGTTGTTATAAACAGAATAGATTATCCCGGCATTACCTCCACAGCTTTGGCCACACTAAAATTATCCAAAACCGAGGCTTCTTACTACAAAATAGGTGGATTTGAGGCTGGTGATAAAATTATATCTAAGAACCACACAGTGCTGTTCCCTATGCGCCTGTTGCCAGGATTCTTCTCAGATTACAAAGATATTATGTGGAAGGGTGGTTTAAGAATCACATTTAGAAGAGCTGCCAATGATAATAATGCTTTGATGAGGTACAGCACATTAAACTCTACAGGGGAAGCTCTGCCCAATACCCTACCTGATGAAGGCAAATGCATTATTCAGACTATGGAGCTAACAATCCCAGTTGTTGAATATGAAGCCAGTTATGCTCTTAAATACAAAGCAGATATAATAAAAAATCCACAGATTCCTTTACAATTTTATACATATCAATGTGTACAGAAGCCTGCCGCTGGTACTTATTATGAGTTTGATGCTACAAATTAATTCTCCAGTAAACAATACGACATGCCGGATTTTGTGGTGGTTCTGTTTCAGACTGGAAGACACAATAATCAGGAAAAAAATTCAAGTAGATTTGATAACTGCAACATCAAGAACATATATCTTAAAAATGGCAGAAATGAGGTATTCCCTAGAGAAAATTATAATTTAGACATGTCCAAGGATGATTTCCTTAAATTATATGAAGCATTTACAGCATACAAAAGGGTCACTACTGGCAATACTGACATGTATTACACACCAGATGAATTCAAAGCACAGAGACCCATGTTTGTCATCAACACTTCAAAAAGGAAACAAGTTGTGGTTAATGACAGGACAAACATTAAAATTATCTGTGAATTCCACGATACACTCCCCGATGACACCATATGTAGTGTTATTCTCATAGGGGAAAAATCATATGTTTATGATGTAAGAAATGAGAGAGTCACAGAACAATTCTAGAAGAATTACATTGTTTTAATATTAGATATGCAAGTTGAGCCTGGTGCCCAATTGAACTTAAACCGGAAGTAAATATGTATATGTGTGTGTGTGTGTGTGTGTGTGTGTGTGTGTGTGTATGTGTGTGTGTGCGTGTGCGTGTGTGTGTGTGTGTGTGTGTGTGTGTGGGTGGGTGTGGGTGGGTGTTAATACGTTTGGCCTAGTTTTAAGTGTGGGCAAAAAAAATATCAAGAGGGGCATATTTTTAACAAATTTATGGATAACAATCTCACAGAAGTGCCTTTTATAAGTGTAGGCAAATCAATCTGAGGGGGCTCATCATTTGTACACTGTAGCTTCGGGAAATTCCCGAGGGCATTTTTACAAAAGTCTTTGGTTAGACGGGGTGCTACACTTAAGCAAAAAGCTCATATGGGCATGTTGAGCTTGTTTTAAGTGTGGCCAATTCTGCCTGAGGGGGGCTCATCATTTGTTGTCCTGGTTGTGGTACCAAACACACTACTCAAACTCTGTTAGGTTCTTCCGTTTCACCATTTCCTACCAGACTACGTTCGCAACACCTCATCTCTGCACCATACATTGGCTAGCAGCACCCTCTCGCCAAACATGTTGTCAAGAAATGACTTTCATTGCACACGGCGGTAGTCATAATCTAATGGCCACTCGGTGTATATAACTATACGGCCGAAAACAACGTTTTCGTCGAGTAACAGACAAAAGGAGATTTTGTTTCTTCTTCGCCTTCAAGAAGCCTTAAGACTGATTTTGTTTTCAGTTGGTACAGGTAGATGTTGGTGGAAAGCCTCACAACGCCGTCAAAGTCTCTACCATCTGCGAGGGCCTCTTTTTTCAGTTGGAAGAGGGACGCAAGGTCGTTTGCACTTTACAGCCTTGCGCCGGAGAAACAACAGCAAACGACTCACACGAGTCGATTGGATCAGTCTATTACAAGATCCACGCTTTCTTTTCACAGCGACAGATCTTGTCATACAACATGAATTGATTCTTCATGCTTAGTCTGCCTAATATATAAATCTAAGTTCACAATATATAAAAGAAAAAAGAAACATTGAATATCAACTAACATAACCTACAACGCAGACCCCAGAGGAAGAATTGAACACTTAGAAATAAGAACATTGGAAACGAGTATGTTTACAAGTGTTTCATATTAAAGGTTATTCTAATTAATAATAATAAAAAAAACAGTACATGGGCTGACCAAGGCAACCGATATTACAGTAAAAAAAAGAGAGAAAAACCTTCACAACGTTACTTTGCAACTTTCTATCAGGGTCTTCCTCAGGCTTGAAACAAAGCTAAAAATCACAAACCAACCAAAATAAACCAAACCAAACTACAAATTTTGTTCTTTGGTTTCACATCTGATAAAGACTTTAATATAGGATTGTGAGGTGTCTCTTTACTGAAATATACACTGCCTTGGTCAGTTTATGTAGTGTTGTTCCTGTAATGGAAAATTGGAATAGATGTTTATAGTAAAATTGAAAGTATAAAGTTTAACTTATACTGAACGCAACTACAACTGGCGGCTGGGAAACAGCGAATCAGCGATCAGTTGAATTTTCTTCGACTAAGATCGGGCATTTTCCAGTCACAAGTTACCGAACGTTGTTCGCGGGACGAAACAAATGAGCATTGGGTCAACCACACGTTGCCAAATGTACCGTAAGGCGAGAGAAAGTCTTCTCGGGCAACGATATTGCCAGCCGCAGAAATCAGCGGGGGTTCATGGTATACTGGCGAACTGCAACAGTTCAGGTGGGATGGCATGAATTTCGTCTTTAATACGTTACTTCAATTCATCCCTTGTTCTTGGCCGAGACGTCTACACCTGACTCTTACGGTGGCCCCACATGAATAAATCACATACGGACAAATCCGGGAATCTTGGTGGCCAGGGAATTTCCCCAAATCGAGAGATTACACGATTACCAAATAATTCTCGCACAGTTGTCATGGACTGCCTTGCAGTGTGCGCTGTCGCACCATCCTGTTGAAACCAGGCTTCGTGAAGTTGTGGGAACACTCTCTCTAGACAACCCGACCGCCGCTGCTTGCTTCCGAACTGAACGCCGTGGACTGTGTAAGACTGCATCATGCACAGCTTCGATATTCTGTGGAGTACGAGCATTTCGCTGTCGTCCTGTTGGTTTCTTTTTCATAGCCGATCCAGTCTCTTCAAAGTTTTTTTTATCCACATTTTTATCGCGTGTTTCGAGAGAACACTACCATGACGCCCTACACTGAAAAAACGTCTGAACCCCCTCTGAGCAACTTGCAAACTATCATTGTTTTTGTAAAACATTTTTATGGCGAAAGCACGACAATTCCACTGATCCATGATTACTAAATGGCAAGGTTGTCTGTTGCTCACGATACTGTTATGCAGTGCTGCCAACTACGCAGTGTTGCCAGCTACGCTTTTCAAAAGTTATTGTTTTTCTGTCACCCTGTATATATTGTAGAGATATGGTGATTGAAAGTACGAGAAAATCTCGTCAAGAGATTATTTATGCTTGTTCATTAACTGGAATTGTCCGACCGCCGAGCAATCTCAAGAATGTGCAGGCATCGTTATTTCCTCAGACCTTTGACTGAGAGGTAAGTACGTGGATCTAACGTGATCCAGCGTGTTCGAAAAGTGTAATAGCCTTTCGAGGCAAAAGATTATAAAAGCAAGCTCGCACTCATTTAACTTATTTTACTCATACACTTTACAACGAACTGAACTACAACAACGGTGTACGAAGTTTACGGCTGCATAAGCCTTGCAGGCACTTGTGCGGTATTCCTCGGAAGAGTGAGCCGAGGGTCACGGTATCGAACCTTGTCATCAGTCACAATACGGTCAGCAAAAACATTTGGACAAGATACATCATTCGTCTACCAGGTATGAAAAAGCATGAATAACCTAAATTCAATCATCCATATCTCCTTTCTCTCAGTCGGAGCAGGTTCAATCACAAGTATATTTAAGCTCTACCTAAATCTGTCATTGTTGCATCCCTGTGACCTCAGATCCCTGGTAAAAGAGGGATTACAACATGGTGGAGGTGCTTTTTGCAATTGAGTGCCCTTCTGTAAAATTGCTTTAAATTGAATTAGCCCCCCCTCCTACTTTGGGAGCATCTCACCAATTAACTTTTCTCAGTAATCACAAATTAATACTCCCACAGTACGCTTAAGATGCGTCAGGCCCAGTTACAATCTTGTATATAACCATATGGAATACAACTAGCAAATTAATTCCTTTAACGACTGGTTCAAAATGTCAAGAAATTAGAAGATAGGTGAAATGTTTTTAATAAGTGTTAGATATTAGTTAATTACTGCTATTTATTAAAAATGATAATTAAATTTTCATACTTTTATTGTGTTATGTTTTTATAATGGCGTAAATCTATTAATGGTCCCTCGAAAGGAAATATTTCCTTATCAGAGTTGTAGCTAGAGATTTCAGCGCCCAGGACGAGAATGATTTTCGCACCCCCTGCACCGAATTTGCACCCCACATCCTAGAGGTAGCTGACATACTTAGACATTGCAGAAATTTTATGTACTTACTCTTTTCCGTTGAATCCGATGAAAAATAAAACTTAGCATTCAAGAAATGTGGCTAATAAAAGGACAGTCGTTGTGCATCCCACACCATCTTCATTGAAGCAGTGTATGTTATTGTTCACATCTCCAAAATCGATTGCAAATTAAAGATAACTGGGTAGAGACACAAACTATGAGAAACTTTAAGGAGACATCAATTTCCTATTAAATTAACACGTAAGGGCTATGTTTTATTCCCGACGAAAGAAGGTGAGAAATGGAGGAGAAATAACAGGTCGGTCTAATTTCTATGATCCAAAGGCCTAGGGTGACAATGACAACCACCTTCGCAGCTACGGCTCCAATTCTTACTAGTCCAATTTGATATAATTTTAAAATCTTATCTATTTTTTGTATGTGTTTATGATGTTATTCTTAGTAAAGTATGTTTGAATTACAAACTAATTGCTTATCTTTGTTATAACACAAAATCTTACCCTCGTAAAATTTTAATGGGGGAAAATTTTTAATAGAACAAGATCGTTGGTGGGAAGGTGTGAGATCCCCCTTCCGCCATGAGAATTCGTACCCTAAATGTGACCACCAACGCTATGGAATTATCTTTATAATGAAGAACATGTCTGAATGTGAATTAACCACAGGAAGAGGACATTTTCTCATTCAGAGTGTAGTTCGAAAAACGTCAAAACAGGGAGTAAATATGGTGAACTGTCCCGACCAAATTGGAGCATTTAGTAGCTTCGCATAAATGGTTATAAAACTAAAATTACTAAATATAGTAGACTGCAGACTTCTGGAGCCTGCTCTCTCCAGACACAACCCAGTCATCTATAAAAGAAGAAAATCTAAATTCTTGCAAAATCTTAAAAATTATCCACGTAATTTTTGTAGGTTTGCATCAAAATATTTCATATTTCCTTAACTCCCCCCCCTAGGTAAGGCCCTGCGAGGAGCACACACACGGAAGTGGATTCACTGTATTATTGAGTACCTATAAAATCATTCTCTTTCCTGTATAACATAGTGGTTCGGATTCCACGTTAAAATGTAGGTCCAGTCCCGATTAGCCTTACTGTGCATAAAGTGGACTCAAATCAAAAAATCAACCAACCAAATAATTTCCTGTATATTCTGTGTAACATTGTAAAAACATTCAGACTCAAAAGTAATTTAAGTACAATATTTACCATGAGATGGCAGAGATACTACTATTTAAATATTAATGTGATTTCAGCATTATTTCCAGCAGAAGGAAATCAAAATTGGCAAATATTTAGCACATCTAAATAACGCTAAATAAATCCACGAAGGAAATATCAATTGATATGCAAATGCTTCAAAATAAACCTAAATTCAAAAAGCAACGAAAAATAATAACAATGAAAAATAAACAAATAAAATTAACTCGGCAATCGTTTCAAGTTTATTTCATAAACGTTGGTTATTATATTACTTAACATTCATCTCTTGAAATTTCATAAGATACATACAAAAATAAAAGTACAGAATTTTAACATCGTCAACAAATACACAAAAACAAGAAGCTGAAAACAAAAGTAAGTGTCTGGCTTCCTCTCTTGCGGTAAGCAAAAAATCTATAATGGTCCGAGAATGAATTCACTTTAAGAAAATTATAGTTTCCGTCAAACTTTACAGAACATTGGGCTCTTTCCGGGATAAAAAACCTTCCCTCTTCCAAGATCATAGGAGATAGTATCCTCTTCCCGATGCTACACGTCGTTCTTTAGTTTACGTTTAGTTTAGTTTAGTTCACGTGGGACATTCCATGCTTCTGCCGCTGTTAAACATCATTCATCAGTTTACGTGGAAATGTCCATGCTTCTATGTTAAACGCCGTTCATTAGTTTAAGTGGGACTTTTCATGCTTCTGCTGATGTTAAACGTCGTTCATTACTTTACGTGGGACTCTTCATGCTTCTGCCGATGTTAAACGTCGTTCATTACTTTACGTGGGACTTTTCATGCTTCTGCCGATGTTAAACGTCGTTCATTACTTTACGTGGGACTCTTCATGCTTCTGCCGATGTTAAACGTCGTTCATTACTTTACGTGGGACTTTTCATGCTTCTGCCGATGTTAAACGTCGTTCATTACTTTACGTGGGACTGACTCTTCATGCTTCTGCCGATGTTAAACGTCGTTCATTACTTTACGTGGGACTCTTCATGCTTCAGCCGATGTTAAACGTCGTTCATTACTTTACGTGGGACTTTTAATGCTTCTGCCGATGTTAAACGTCGTTCATTACTTTACGTGGGACTCTTCATGCTTCTGCCGATGTTAAACGTCGTTCATTATTTACGTGTGACTTTTCATGCTTCTGCCGATGTTAAACGTCGTTCATTACTTTACGTGGGACTTTTCATGCTTCTGCCGATGTTAAACGTCGTTCATTACTTTACGTGGGACTTTTCATGGTTCTTCCGATGTTAAACGTCGTTCATTACTTTACGTGGGACTTTTCATGGTTCTTCCGATGTTAAACGTCGTTCATTACTTTACGTGGGACTTTTCATGGTTCTGCCGATGCTAAACGTCGTTCATTACTTTACGTGTGACTTTTCATGCTTCTGCCGATGTTAAACGTCGTTCATTACTTTACGTGGGACTTTTCATGATTCTGCCGATGTTAAACGTCGTTCATTACTTTACGTGGGACTTTTCATGCTTCTGCCAATGTTAAACGTCGTTCATTACTTTACGTGGGACTTTACATGCTTCTGCCGATGTTAAACGTCGTTCCTTAGTTTACGCGGGAGGTTTAATGCTTCTGCCGATGTTAAACGTCGTTCATTACTTTACGTGGGACTTTTCATGCTTCTGCCGATGTTAAACGTCGTTCATTACTTCACGTGGGACTTTTCATGCTTCTGCCGATGTCAAACGTCGTTCATTACTTCACGTGGGACTTTTCATGCTTCTGCCGATGTTAAACGTCGTTCATTACTTTACGTGGGACTTTTCATGCTTCTGCCGATGTTAAACGTCGTTCATTACTTCACGTGGGACTTTTCATGCTTCTGCCGATGTTAAACGTCGTTCATTACTTTACGTGGGAGTTTTCATGCTTCTGCCGATGTTAAACGTCGGTCATTACCTTATGTGGGACTCTTCATGCTTCTGCTGATGTTAAACGTCGTTCATTACTTTACGTGGGACTCTTCATGCTTCTGCCGATGTTAAACGTCGTTCATTACTTTACGTGGGACTTTTCATGCTTCTGCCGATGTTAAACGTCGTTCATTACTTGACGTGGGATTTTTCATGCTTCTGCCGATGTTAAACGTCGTTCATTACTTTACGTGGGACTTTTCATGGCTCTGCCGATGTTAAACGTCGTTCATTACTTTACGTGGGACTTTTCATGCTTCTGCCGATGTTAAACGTCGTTCATTACTTTACGTGGGACTCTTCATGTTTCTGCCGATGTTAAACGTCGTTCATTACTTTACGTGGGACTTTTCATGCTTCTGCCGATGTTAAACGTCGTTCATTACTTTACGTGGGATTTTTCATGCTTTTGCCGATGTTAAACGTCGTTCATTACTTTACGTGTGACTTTTCGTGCTTCTGCCGATGTTAAACGTCGTTCATTACTTTACGTGGGACTTTTCATGCTTCTGCCGATGTTAAACGTCGTTCATGACTTTACGTGGGAGTTTTCTTGCTTCTGCCGATGTTAAACGTCGTTCATTACTTTACGTGGGACTTTTCATGCTTCTGCCGATGTTAAACGTCGTTCATTAGTTTACGTGGGAATTTCAATGCTCTTTTCGATGTTAAACGCCGTTCATTAGTTTACGTGGGAATTTCAATGCTCTTCCGGATGTTAAACGTCGTTCATTAGTTTACGTGGGAATTTCAATGCTCTTTCCGATGGTAAGCGTCCTATATAACGGTGCACTACCAAACAACCTGTGTGAGATGCGATTGTGTTATTACCCTATGCCTGTGTTAAACCTGTGTTATAATACCATAATACGTTAATATCTCCTTTTGATGTTAACAGCCTACTTTTATCAACAGTTACCTATATTGTATCCAGTAGTTTAACTAACACGTTATGCTCCCCCCCCCCGCAACTTTCTGTTGTGCGCCCCTACTAGTTTTTTTTAAGCTTTTCTTTCTAAAATATTAATTCACCCCTACATTTATATTGGACATATAAAAATGTAAAAATTATTCATGTAATTTGAGTCAATGTAAAAACTGGTACGAAAGGTTAGGATAACAGACAAACTGTAGAAAAGTGTACATTATAATTACTACAAAATTTACGATATTGTTAATTGCCCATTACCAGTACTCTGCGTTTTTTGATGGAAGCAAATAATTTTGCTACTTTGGTCAAGCCCAGTTTTCGAGCCCGATCAGGGCCGGATTAAGACGAAATTGGGCTTGATGCGCAAAATTGATAGCATTAACTTGAAATCTTCGGTGAACATTAAAAACACAACGACTTTATAGTTACGTCACAGCGCAAAGAATAATAGTTAACTGTATAATAAGTATTGTTGTGACTAGGCGTCGGAAATTGGGGCTCCAAATTTCATGTTAAGATTTATTTTCAGGTTAATATAGCAAAAGAAATCTGTTCAGCTTTCGGAAAATTCTCGTCTGTTTTCATCTAGTCCTATTTCAGGAATGGGTCTAATACTGTAGCATCAATAGGGCCCACCGTAATGCTTCACTGAGCCCGATCGCTTTCGATAGATACTAAACAATGCCAGTCCACTCAATCTCGCTCTTGTCATTGTGCTCTTCAAGTAATTTTTGAACAATTTTAGATTCGAAAACGACCTCTCAGTTGATGAAGCAGTGCATACGTCAGGAATTCTACTAGGCAGAATTTTCTTTTCTATCAACAGGAATTCTGAAACTTAGCTGATTTTCGACATGTTCTTCTTCTTCTTATTATTTCAGTTTTGGCACTACATTCCGAAAACAAACTATGTCTGTAGCTGCAGTGCAAGATACATTTTCTTCATATTTCTCCCAGAAAATAGCAGATTCCACTAACTCTCTGTGTGTGTGTTCCGTTAGGGGGGTGGGGCTTAGAAAGGTGAAACTTTATTTCATTTGTTTGTTTCATACACTGAAATCTATTGTTTACTTGACTTACTACAATCACGGTAGAAAAATCTATTTTCTTGCCTGTCGTCTAACCTTCGTTGACATAACTAATGACTTGAACTATTCAGCTAATGAAGGTTTTTCTTCTAATCTGGTAATTCACTAATTTTCTAGTGATTAGCATTTTCTGTTTGCAGTTGTAAGGACATAGAAATAAAATATTTTGGTTGAAAATAGCTATATTGGTCTGTCTTAATTTATTATTCTTATTATTATCATTCACTGACTGTATTCCATATTATTTTAAAGTGTCTTCTATTTATGATATTCTTCAATATACATCACCCACGTCCTAGAATTTACAGATATATTTTGTATCAATATGTTTAAAGTAAAGAAAGAATTGTAATTTCTGTACTTTGAAGTTATTTAAACTCCCTATCCTTTCGTTTATTTGAATACAATCAATTTTGTTCATTGCTGTTGATAATTTAATTGTAGGTAATATTTTCTCTTGCATATTCGTGGCAGGTAATGTTGCTGTCTTTTCTTTTGTAATTGTTTTAAATGGACTGCTACGTCTGTATATTCCATGCTACATCTTTCTGTCTTTGGTTTCTTCCACATGGCTCTTTCACTCGTCGTTGTTCTCATTTTGTGCAGTAGGGAACACTCCATATCCCGGGGGATCGGGCGCTACCCCTGTCAAGGTAACGGGTGGTACTTAAAATCCTGGTCAATGCTATTTCCACATATACACAATCCAACAATTAAGTAATGAGACTGCCGTTCTCAAATGAAAAGGAAACAAAGTATTTGGACATTGCCTGTTTATTACTCAAAACGCATCTCTCCAGCACCAATATAGAAAGTGGCACGGTTGACCGACGATTGAAACGACATCTACAAGTCTTCACGTGGTGTGGTGTGACTTGAAGATTGGACTTGACACTGTTGGATGTTCCTGTGCAGGGGTGCCCACAGGGGGGACAGAATTTTATAGTTTAGCTGCCACTTCTACATATTTTCACACAAAAAGGGGGGGGGGGTCGTTTCATTTGATTGACTTGTTATTGATTTTTAGTTATGGTTATTAAGTACAGTTTCCCTACCTACCTGTGGCTAATCGCGGCGATGGGGTTGAAATGAAGCATCACCGCTTATGCCTTTGGAAGAGAGGGGCAGGGTGCGTAATCCTGTGGGGACGGGGGGTATTCCCCCACCAACAATCTTGGCCTCAAAAATCCCCTCACCAAAAATTTTACGGGGGAGAGTTTTTGTTACAACAAACAAAAGATAAACAATTACTTTTACTTTCAAAAAATATCGAATACATACACAATTAATGCAGTTCTGAGTGTTCAATGCTTTTTCTCTCTCAAGAGATCATTAACAAATCTACATCATTACGCACAATAAAAGTAAATCAAGAATGAAAAACAATAATAACGATGAAATCTAATTGATTTATATTAATTAAGCAAACACTTAATAAAAACTTACACATACTAATAAAACCACCTCAACTATTTATTAACATCTTTAACCAGTTAAAAGTTACAAATTTATTTATGTTTGTGTAATTAATGACAATATATTTTTAATTTAGTATTTTCTTTTTACTTTTAATAACATTATAAATAGGTATATCGTATAATTTATATGTATGTTATTAGAGAGAGGGGATGCGCTGTTCGCATATTCAAGCAGACAAAATGTTAAAAATAACGTTCAGCATATTAACAATGGCAGTGAGCCGAGGACGTTTTGGGCGTTTATGTTAGGAAATATGAATAAACTGTGTGCATCTTGCAATGAAAGGTTTCGAATGTTATGCACCTTTAGATTGTTGGCATCTCGGCCAGTAGTAAACAATGTCTGGTGTTTTTCGGACACTGCAGACTTCAGTCTTAGTGTTGGATGATTTCAGGACGATTTGTTTCGCTTGCAGTGGCGGATCTTGAGGGGAGAAGGCGTGTTCGAATTCCCCCCTTTTGTTCACTTTTGCCCCGCACTATGCTAAACCTAATGTACTAAGGGAAAGTAAACTGCCCCCCCCCTTAGTTTGGGCACTTTGCTCCCCTGGTTTTGGAACCCAGTCGCAGCTACTGTTCGCTTGTTCTGTTCCTCTGCTACGACTGACTAGGTAATTGTATAATACTGTCAGTTCTCGTTGTCTAAAGCTTACTTTTATGTACTACCTATGTACAGTGTCTCTCAAAAGTTTTAGGACAACGACATTTTAAACTAGGCAACCCAATTTACACAAGCCGTTGGTGGGTTGCGTGCAGAGTTAGGCTCAATTTCAGGGTTGCCACATGCACAATAAATATTTACAAAATACGCGAAAGACATATAAACAAGTATTATTGTATAAAATTATTAAAAATATCACTATTATATCGCAAATGACAAAATTCTTTCTGAAAGAAAAAAATAGGTTTTCTAGTATTTCATCGCTGATGAGTCTACAGTAAGGAAAAGAGGTGAGAGGAAACGAAAGGTTACAAAGGAGAGGAGAAAGAGAAAGCGAAAGGAGAAGAGGAAAAGTAGAGGAGAGAAGAAAGATAGGATAGGCGAGGAGAGGAGATGTAGTGAGGATAATTGAAAAAGATTCGAGGAGAGATGAGGAAAAAAGAACAAAGAAGAGAAAAGAGGAGGAAAACGAGAGGAGAGGAGGAGACGAGAAGACGGAAGTGGAGAGTAGAGTAAAGGAGAGAAAAAGAGAAGAACAAAAAAAAGGGAATAGTGCAGCGGAGACGGAAATCTAAGACAGGAAATGAGATAAGAGGAATGGAGAGGATGGGATGGAGATAAGATGCGAGAAAAGTAGGGAAGGCGATATGAGATAAAAGCAGAACGGAAAGAGGTGAGAGAAGAAGGAGAAGGAACGGGAGAGAAGAGGTAGTTGCAGAAAATATCGTCTGAGCTTCAAGAATGGATGCATTGGTCAAATTATCGACATGAAACATTCAATAAAATTTTGAAATGTAGTGGAGAATATATTAGATCGGTGCGAAATGCATTTTGGCTGAGTTCAGAGCAAATTAAAATCTTCCATGTAAGATCTTTGATTTTACCTGCGATTACACCACTAAAAAAATGAATGTAATTTTTAATATTTATAAGAATTATTCAATTTTTCTCCACTTCTCGGTTCGTTGAAATGGAGATTTTGTAATTCAATATTTCCCCTCCCCCCATCGTTAATTCCAAACTGAATCCTTCCGTTTCACACGGCGTGGACAATGAACACAATGGGATATGTCTAAAACTTACGAAAATTTTCTGCCACCGGAAGGGTTTGAACCTACGACCAACAGATTGACAATCCTGAACGGTAGCCACTACCCTACAAGCTTTAGCTCCTTAAACCAGGTAGAAGAACCACTACACCACGCCTTTACCTTCAAATGAAACAACATTTTTTTTAAAGTATGCTGTCCCTCCAATATTGTAAATGTCGTTTGGTATACGTGTAGTTGAACTTTTACTTTAATTTTGATTTGCTTTCTTGTAGTATAACCGATATCTTCGAGAAATAATTTTCGAAGTGATTAAAAACGAGAATATTGGTAGTTGTGAAAATGCGAGTTATTTCTTCTAACTTATTATTGTGATTAGACATTACTAATGGAAAATAACTAGAGGCTTGAACATTACAGGACGATGTTCTTTTCCTGTGATACTGTAACAGACAAAATGCTTCTTTACTGATGCAAGTCTTGTGTCCAGAACAGTCTTATGAAATGTATTTGCTGTTGCGTAAGATAACACGAAATAATTACACCGTGTGCGAACTACCAAATCTGTGCAACGTTATACGTAAACAGGCGGAAAATTTTATTCATAAAACCACTTCACATTTGACAGTGTTAGTCAAGAGAGACTCGTGGGACACTGTGTTAAGGTGCTGGACTAAATCCTTCTAATTTTTCTTCCTCGAAGAACAACAATTTCTAAGGAAGAGCAACAGTGATGATCTTTCTTATTTCTTTTAAATGCTTACACTTTCCTTTAATTGGGTTAAAAATAAATAAGAATATTCATTGACGTAGACCAGAGAGAGAGACAGACAGACAGACAGATATTACAAAATAGTTCAAATAGTGCGAGCGTCATTAAAAAGTCATGATAATTCTATGTTGCGTACTTAGAATTATTCATACAATAAAGAACATGCCTAATTGTGAGTTAACAAAAAAAAAAAAAACAATAATAAAGAGACATTTTCGCATCACGATTGCAGTTCGAAAAAGTCGGGAAAGGAATTGAAAATAACGTACTGTCCTGACTAAATCGGTGAATCGGACGTCTGGTAGCCTTGCATGAATGATTATAGAACTAAAACCACCCAATATTGCAGCTTGAAGACTTTTGCGCAAGAAACAGATTCATTTATACAAAAGCAAAATTGAAATTTTTACTCATTTAAAAAATCGACGATGTTATTTTCGTATTTATTTATTTATAGGTTCACATTTAAATATTTTAGCGTTCGAGGGGGGAAGCATGGCCCACATGGCCCCTCCCCTGGGTACTGACCTTACGCAGACAGTGGAAGAGAAATTTTGGAGAACCTTTCTATTAAATTTAGTATTTACATTCACCTTATGCTCAGATAGGTTAAACCGTTTATTGACAATCGTGAACTTTTCGTTTAATAGATAATATTTGGTTTTAAACGACGGGAGAACATTGGTCGAATTTCCTTTCTTGCTCTTTTGAAAGAATATATACTTCTACAATAGCAATCGCGTTCGGAAAAGGTGAAAAAAATGACTTGGTTTTCAAAGGCAGACAGCTTGGTAGTCTAGCTTGCTCGCGATCAAAGTGACTCACTCACGCTATTCAAGGCCGCTACTTATCGCAAAACACTGTGCTTCGATGCACAGTGTCTGCACCCAGCACGTTACAAGTGACCAGAGTCGAATTTTAAAGAGAATCTGAAGAATGGTAGATTTCATCAGAGGCGGCTAGGTAGGCACCAGCTCAACATGCAATAGTTTAAGTGATAATTCCTGACAAACAAAAAACCGTATTGAATAATTATTGTGATAGTATAATACGTGTACTGTATACGCTCCTTTTTAACAATGTAACCTCGAAGACAATCTGTATTCCATTTATTTATATTGGCAACTTGGTCAACCGGAGGTTATTTTATCGCCTTCGATAATCGAATTGTCTGATCGATTATTTTTTTGTTTACCCAGGAACATGCCCCATAGGAGATTTCCGAGACCGGGTTACGCTACTCACTCGTAGCTCCCCAATTTTTTCACGATGGTGGGTTGCCACCGGTCCCATACACAGGCCGAGAACCTATAGAGTGAGCATAGGCGGACTCGAATCCATGCCGTCCTGCAGTCGGAGGCCACGGAGGAGGACTTTTCTTATTTTACCTTTGGCTAATCGCGACGATGAGGATGAATACTGAATAGAAAAATAAAGAAGGTCAGGCACAAAGTAGAGGACGATCTTCAACCTCTTAAGTGACGAGTTCAAGCCCTAAATATGAGGATTTCAACCTCAGACGACCTCAATTTCAAAATTATAAACAAAATGCCTACTTACACTAAACTTCTCATCAAGGCCAAAATAGTTTGTAACTGTGAAACTACCCCTGAATACAAATTGACATTTTTTTCCATGTGAGTAAGAAATAAATGTGTGGTATACAGAGATAGATGATACCTTTTGAGAAACAATTAACTTTACCCTGTCCCAGCATATCTGGAGCAATGCCGCGCATTGCGGAAGAGAAGTGGAGAGAGGGGAGAGGGGATCGAGTGGACAGAGCGAATCAGTGCACGCTGCTGGGAAGGCTGGTAACTGCAGTGGCTTTCCTCCCTCCACGCAATCCCATTCCTCTCACGTGTTCATCGCTGCTCAGATACTTGTTTTCGTTCACCTGCTCCAGAGATAAGTGGGACAGAGTGTAGTTCGCATACATGTAGCAAGTAAAGAAACTTATCCCAGAATGAAAATTCCACATAGTTTTAAAACGTTTGTTTAAGCAATGAATAACTGGAAACGGATCACACATAATTCCCTTACCAAAATCTAGTGGTCGAAAATTAATTTCAAGACATTTCATATCTATTCACCATATTCCAAGTTATAAGGAACTATTTCGTAGATGTTCATGAAACCGTTATAAAATTACAAATAAAATATATTCACAAGCTTAGATATACTAATACGAAGAAAGAAATTCAGAGTTAAATTTCAAATGCATGTGTATAAATAATTCTAGAAGTACAGAGCTATATCTGAGAATTTAACTTCTTTTTTGCAGATAACGTTTACAATATTGAGGCGAAAGAATAATTAGGAACAGTAGCTCCAAGAAAACAAAGGGCGTAGTGTATTGGTTAGAGTTCTTGAAAGCATTGCGGTCCCACGTTCGATCCTCCATACTAGATGTTCCTTAAAAAAGAATCCCTTCTATTAAACAAGAGCATGGTAACATTATTTGTAATAGCAGTATATAGTGGCTACATTGTTCTGCATATGGAATTTATAAAAAAAATAAACTAATAAATGAATTGACACACGTTCAACGGGATATTTTTATATATAAGATCATGGATTATGATACTTTAACGATAATTGTGTGCTGCTTCAAAGACATTGACAAATATTAATGAAATAACTATTTATATGTGTGGCAATTCAGGACATGCTCATTTTACCCCTTTTCCCACTTAAGTTCTATTCAAGGATGTGTAAAAATTTCAATTTTGCTCTTGTATAAATGAATCTGTTTCTTGGCCAAAAGTCTTCAAGCTGTAATATTGGGTGGTTTTAGTTTTATAATCATTGATGCAAGGCTACCAGACGTCCGATTCAACGATTTAAGTAGTTGTATTTACGGTACTATAAACCCGAGAAAGTACGAACCCCTCTCCAGCAGATTTGCTATACTTAAATCAAGCTCAACATGCCTATATGAGTTTCTTGCTCTAGTGTGGAACCCTAGTCTAACCTAAGAATTTTGGAAAAATGCCCTCGGGAATTTTTCAGAAAGGAAGAGCCTCCTCAGATTGATTTGCTTATACTTACAAAAGGCACTTCTGTGAGATTGTTGTCCATAATTTTGTTAAAAATATGCCCCTCTTTTGGCCACACCTAAAACTAGGCCACCCACACACATATACACACATACATACACACACATACATACACACACACATACCCACACATACACACACACACATATTTATTTCTGGTTTAAGTTCAATTGGATACCAGGCTTAATTTGTTTATCTAATATTAAAACAATGTAATTCTTCTAGAATTGCTCCGTGACAACAGACCCATCTATGTGCAAATGCCTGAACTCGGTGAATACTTGGGAACAAGTCCATTTTTTTCATTATGTCAATATTTTTAACTTCTTTTGCCAGTAATAGGGAAATGGTAGCAAGCAATAAACAAAGTACTTTGGAGCTGAATATTCCTTTCTTAGACGTCGTATATTACTAAAATATCTTTAATTCACATATTTTCTCATACCGCCGTATCTTGTTCTATTAGGCCTCTTTGAGAACATTGCCTATTAGGACTCTTCAAGAACATTGCCTATTAGTAAAATAATAGGACAAGCATACGGCGGTATGGGGATATGTGAATTGTTGGTTTCTTCAATTCAGATAAATGGATTGAATAGAAACTAGGATATTTTGCATTTGTTATATTCAGTTTATTTGTTGTAATCTGTTCATATATAAAATCAAGCCCCGAGAAAGTATAAGATCAATACTTGAACAATATGTGCGCATGACGGCCCCAAAGCGGTGGGATCGATACTTTCCGCACGGTGCACAGTTCTATTTGCCTGCATTGAGTCTTATTAGAGCGAGCTCGGGCAGTTTTATTCTGATCGATTAGTTCCAGAGTTGTCCACCGCAGCGCCGGGAGGCAATGGCGCTGCGGTATGGATTGCATCGATTAGTTCCAGACAATTCCGCTCCCCTAAGCGTGGAGGCGCTGCGGTACGGATTGCATGTATGCTCAGCAGAAAAACGGGATGTGCATTCAGAAGAAAGTACTTCGGCAAAAATGTTAGAGAATAGCTCATGTTTCTGAATGTACCCCATACAGTGTTTCTATTGGCTCTGTAAAACTATAAAAGCCAGGGTACAGTGCAGATTCTTCACTATTGCTGGATTGGCAGTGGAACCCACTACTCCACCAAAGTATAGGAGACTTGAAGCATATAATTTGGCGGAATAATCCAAGTAAGGTCATATATACATACACATACAAAGCACAGTGCTGAACCCAACTGATCCAGTATAAAGTTTTGATTTGAACCCCAAGAAATTGTATATAAATACCAAAGCCAAAAAATATTAATACACATACACACATACACACACACACAAAGTACAGTGTTGAACTCAACTGATCCGGTATAAAGTTTTGATTTGAACCCCAAGAAATTGTATATAAATACCAAAACCAAAAATATTAAGTGTATACACACATATATACATACACACACACAAAGTACAGTGCTGAACCCAACTGATATTTTTTATCCAGTATAAAGTTTTGAATTGAATCCCATGAAATTGTATATAATAAACAACAACAAAAATGCCGAATCAAAAATATTGTAATCAATGCAATAAGAATATATCCAGCTCTAATTGGGCCAAGCATCAAAAAATTTGTAATCCAGACAAATACAAAACTCCCACAAAAATTTGCCCCAAATGCAATAGAAAATATAACATGGAATATTTCACATATACACATAAAAATACTTGCTCTGCACAACCATCTACATCTGGTCTGAAAAGAAGGCACGAAGCACCTCTTAATGCCAGAGCAGCAAAACAGCCACGCCATGAACCTATCCGTAGCAGTTTTAACGGCCAATTAAGGGATCACCGGTTTGTATCAGAGCCAAGATGCGGCATTGAGAATTTCTTAAACAGTATAAATCCTAATCTGCAGGCAATTCTTAATGCACAAAATGGCTCTTATAAGCTCTCCATCAAATTGTTTGTACAATATAAGAAGCCAAATGGCACAAAATTTACACATCCCCACATAACAGAAACTGTACCGGTATATTCAAATGCAAATTTAGACACAATAATAGGCAATTTGATAGATCAATTAAATATCAAACACTCTGAATTTGCGGCAAAAGAGTCCGGATGGAGCCTATGCGGTTCATCACACAAGTTATATGTTAATATTTCTGAATTCAGCCCATTACAAGGTTCCACTTATGTGCCATTACCTGCCAATATCAAAAACAAAAGAGCCGTGGTTAATATAGAAAATACCGACCAGAAATGTTTTCTGTGGTGTATATTAGCTGCTTTGTTTCTAGTTTCAAGGCATCCTGAGAGAATAAGTTATTACAAACAACATGAACATCTTTTTGACGATGCATTGGAGGGTTTAGAATATCCAATGTCAGTTCAGAATATTGATAAATTTGAAAAAAGGGCCAGGCACATCAATGGCAAACAATTATCTATTAATGTATTTATTTGTTCCACTGGCAATTGCCCGATAGCACCTCTCAGAATCAGTACACTTGATGATGAATCTGCTATTCCGATTGATCTGCTCTTAATTGAAGGGGATGGCGCATATCATTATACTCTGATACATAATCTTGAAGCTTTAGTGAGAACACAACTAGACAAAACTCATAAAATATTCAAGTTGTGCAGAAGATGTTTAACTGTATTTGATGGTCAAAAAATGGTGAAGGGGGTTCGGGAAGAGAATGCAGAAATTGCTAAAAACAAGTTAATTGAGCATCTGAAATACTGTGGGAACCATAAACCTGTTCATATGGTGATGCCCAATCCAAGTGAAAATTGCAAATTCAAAAAGTTTGAAGCCCTGTTGGAACACCCAGCATATATTGTCTGTGATTTCGAATCGAACCTCAAACCTATTGCATTCTGTAGCCCAGATCCAGAAGAATCATCAATTACACCGTACCAGCTACATGAACCTTCTAGCTTTTGTTCTGTGGTTATACGGGATGGTGTAGCTAGTGAGCCATACTTATACGTGGGACCAAATGCCATCAAAATATTTGCACATAGAATGGAAAATGAGTGCCGTGACATAGCATCTAACATCTTATTAAAATCAAAGCCTATGTTGCCTTTAACAGAGGAACAGATTGAAGATTTCAACAAAGCAGAAAAATGCCCGGTATGTGATTCTGAATTTTCAGATACAAATATCAAGGTGAAACACCATTCTCATACAGATGGTAAATTCTTAATGGCCCTGTGTAATAGCTGTAATATTCAGATCAAGAGACCAAGATTTGTCCCCATATTTTGCCATGGAGCATCCAATTATGATTTCCATCATCTGATCAGGTACGAGGGGTTTGACAAGCAGAATTTAAATATTTTAGCTGAAAATGATGAAAAATATATATCTATTAGCAAAATAATTAAAGTTGATGGTGTTCCTATTTACATAAGATTTCTTGATTCTTACAGATTTTTACCTGCTAGCCTGGCTACACTGGCCTCTCAATTATCTGATGATGACTTGAAAATCACACGTGCCTCGTTTCCAAATCAGGACCTGAAATTAATTAGGCGGAAGGGTGTATATCCATATGACTATGTCTCAGATTTTTCTAAATTTGATGAGTGTTCCCTGCCACCACAAGAAGCATTTTACAGCAAAATCAGAGGATCTGGAATCACTGATGAAGATTATCACCATGCCAAATTGATGTGGAAGAGTTTAAAATGCAAGACATTTCGTGATTATCACATGGCTTATTTGAAACTTGATGTGACCCTCTCAACTGATATAATACAGACATTCAGAAAATCTTCCATGCAAAATTATGGACTGGACCCAGTGTATTTTTACAGTGCCCCGGGCCTAGCATGGGCCGCAACGTTTTTCAACACCAAAAAGCCATTGGATCTGATCCACGATCAAGATATGTATCTGTTTATGGAGAAAGGTATAAGAGGGGGGATGGTGCAATGTTCCCAGAGATATGCCAGAGCAAATAACAAGCATATGCCTGATTATGATCCAGCACGGCCATCAAATTATATACTGTATGTAGATGCAAACAACCTCTATGGTCACGCTATGATGGATAAACTGCCATATGCAGGGCTTGAGTGGGTTGAAGATTTCAATATTGAAGATCTTCAGAATTTTGATGACAGTGAATATGGCCTCTTCTTAGAGACTGAACTGATATTTCCAGATCATTTACACAACAAATTTTCTGATCTGCCCCCAATTCCCGAGGTTCAGTGCTCACCTGGCTCTAAACAGAAGAAGCTCATGATGACACTGGAGCCAAAACAGGGTTATGTCATATATTATAAAAACCTCCAATTCCTGATGAAACATGGTGTCCAAGTGACCAAAATTGGAAAAGTCTTAAGGTTCAGGCACTCAGAATGGTTGAAACCATACATTGATACAAATACAAAGCTTCGAACATCTGCAAAGAGCCAATTTGATAAGAGCTTGTTTAAATTGATGGTGAATTCAGTGTATGGCAAAACTATTGAAAATGTCAGGAAACATACCGATGTTAAAATAATTACTGACCCCAGCCTGAGCAAAAAATTGGTTGCAAAGCCCAACTTCAATTACAGAAGAATTTATGATGAGTACATGGCACTTTTCAACATGATGAAAACAAAGATCAAGTTTGATAAACCTATTTATGTAGGGGCTGTGATATTGGAATTGTCCAAATTACATATGTTAATATTGTATTATGATGTGCTGAAACCTTTTTATGGTGATCGTGTAAAATTATTGTACATGGACACGGATAGTTTTATTCTTGATATTCAAACAGAAGATGTTTATCAAGATATGTCGCAGCCTGAATTGTTTCCATACTTTGATACCAGTGAACATACAAGGATTCAACCCCACAACAAAAAGGTGCCTGGCAAGTTAAAAGATGAGACACTTGGTGATGTTATTGTGGAATTTGCTGGGTTAAGTGCCAAGATGTACAGTTTTGAGACATGTAGTGGCGCTGTTGCCAAAAAGGCCAAGGGCATTGGCAGAGTGACTGTTGAAAAAGATCTCCAATTTGAAGATTATAAAAATTGCATCAAATCACAGAGTTCAATTAGAACATCTGAAAATAGAATTCAGAGTGAGAATCACTTGTTGACTTCAAATATTGTAACAAAAGTGGCTCTGGACCCACATGATGACAAGAGATGTATTTTGTCATGTAACATACATACTCTACCTTGGGGGCATTGTGATTTGAAAAATGGAAATCAATGCCCAATTACAGAGCATGATTTGAAATAAATAAACATGCCTATGAACTTATTTGGGTTCAAAAAACAGGCTATTATGGACCTGCCCACACCACAACCCTCTCCTGATATGCTGTCTAAACTGAGTGGCTTGTTAATTATTCATCTGAACAGCATACTTACAGATAATGATGAAGAAACAGGTAAAACATTGTACATATTTAACAATAATTTAAATCATTACCAATTACCTGTAGGTGGGCAATTGCAATTTATTACAACCCCTGAGGGTGATGTCAAGATTTCAGTAGGGAGAAATATTTACAGAATTAAGCACTCAAACATGATTTCTGGCACTGTATATACTGTTTCTGCTGGTGACTGCTTATATATTGAGGTCCCTGGATCTTATGACAAGCTTATACCCTTTTTTATAGAATTAAGAATCAGATACTCTATAATAAATAACCACTAAAACAAAAATGCCTAATGATATATTTGGCCATACAAGGCATGAAGATCACAGTGATGAGATTCTGATGCTTGATGTCAGAGTCAAAAAATTAAGAAGTGATTTGCAAGCTTTACAAACCACACTGAATGCCAGTCTTCAACTAGAAATTACAAATTTGCAATCACAATGCATGGACCCTCTTCTTAAAATTGATTCTGAACTCAAAGTGCTGCTTCAGAAATATACTGATCTGGCAACATTAGATAATTTTCAAAGTTTAGAAGAAGCTGTAGCAGCTCTTCAAGCCAAATTTAAGACCCAGGCCACCAACTCTGAGCAATTGAAACATCAATTGGAAGAGCAGATAAATAATGTCCAGGCACAGCTCCAAACAATTGTCAAAAGCATAAAATCACAAGAAGATTTTGATCTAGTGATTTCCACTCTAAAAGAACAGATTCAATCACTCCAAATACCTAATCTGGATCCTCTGCACAATGCCATAGCCGAGGTTAAAGAAAAAATTGAGACACTTGAAAATTTTATGAACAATTTGCCATCTTCCGATGCTTTGAATGCAATAACTCGGAGTGTAGCAAATATTAAGCTGCAACTTGAAACATATGAAGATTTTGGAAAAATTCAAAGTACCATAACCCATCTTGAAGGTACAATAGCAGCAGTGCAAAGTGATTTGGCAAATGTACAAGAAACTCGCCTGCCTGGGATTGTAGATACTCTTGTTAGTGTCCAGCACCAAATCACAAAGCTTGAAAACCTCAACACTGAATCTGAGCTATCTCATTTTCATCATTTGATAGATGATATCCAAACAAAACTTGAAATTTTACAACAATCAACACCCTCTCAGGCAGATATAGCCCTGCTCCAAAATGCTATGCAAAATGTGGCTGATGCTTCTGAATTAAACAATGTAAAATTGGCACTTGAATCTTTGCAAAATACTGTATCAAATCTTCCTACATCACAGGAACTTAAAAATATTAAGAGAGCAGTGAATAGGATATTGAAATCAGAAGATATCAAGAATATCCAGGCAGAGATCAAACAACTCACTCAGACAGTGGCCACTCTTCCAACCAATCAACATATTAATGAACTGCATGCCCTGTTTGAGGATATCAGAAGACAGGTCCATGATCTTACTGCTCAAAATTCAAAATTGGCAGTTGTTGAAAATTTGCAACAAATTGTAGCTAATATCAAGCAACAGCTAGGAACCATGGAATCCAATCAAGCAAATGCTCTGTCTGTTTTTGCCACCCAGCTTCAAGAAATTGTGCAACAATACAAGAAACTTGTTGTGGACATAAAAATCAAGCCAGGCCATGATGATGTTGTTAGGACCATCAATGAGCACCTTGAATCTGTAACAAGCAGATTGCTTACAGCAGAAAAGGAAATAACAGGCATAATCGAGAATCCAAAACATACAGTAATTCTTGAATTGTACAGCATCCCCAACAAAGAATATGATTCACCATTTACACCAGGTGGCAAAATATATATGCTGTCCCCTGCACAATTTTATTACCAATTTTTTGTTGGGGGCACATTGAGACCAATCAAGATCAAATATTGGCTTCAACCACAGGCACACCACTACCCTACCTTATCAATAACAAATGCTGATAACAAAGTGAAAATCACCAGTGTAGAGTTAGAGGATTTTACAGACCCCAACACATTAGAAACAGCCTATACTGAAGATGATGGCACTCTGGAATTTAAAATACAAATAGGGGACAAATTATATTTAGAAAATCCTGCAGTATCAGCTGCTGAACACCCTATAGTTGCAATATTCTTGTTTACATATTATGTCTAGACAAATTATTGTTGATGAACTACACAGACAAGCCCGACATAATTATAAGAGACTGCCAGTAGTCACAAAAGGCATAGATGATTTATGGCAGAGCGACTTGATTGAAATGGCAAGTGGACAGTTGAAAAACTTAGACAAAATCAACAAGGGCTACAAGTATCTACTCACTGTGATAGACACATTTTCAAAATTTGCCTGGGCTGTGCCACTCAAATCCAAGACTGGAAAATGTGTTACAGAAGCCATCAGGACAATCATCAATCATTCAGGAAGATCACCCCGCTATTTGCAAACAGATAATGGCAAAGAATTTTATAATTCAGTGTTTCAACAATTTATTAAAAGCCAGGCAATAAAACATTACTCGAGTTACAGTGACCTCAAAGCCTCAATTGTAGAGAGATTCAACAGAACCTTAAAAAATCTTATGTATAAACAATTTACCCTCCAAGGTAATTATAAATGGCTTAATATTCTTCCAGAACTTCTACATAAATATAACAACTCGGTCCATTCCACAATCAACATGAAACCCTCTGAAGTAACTTCATCTGATGAGCAAAAATTGATCAGGACTGTTTATTATCCTAGATACCAGCCAACAACAAGAAGGGCCAAATACAGGGTGGGCGATCAAGTAAGAATCAGCAAATATAAGCACTTATTCAAAAGAGGCTTTACGAGAAACTGGAGCACCGAATTATTTACAGTGGTTCAAGTTAAACCTGGGACCCTTAACACATATATAATAAAAGATCACAGAGGAGAAATTCTCAAAGGCAGGTTCTATGAACAAGAGCTCAGCAAAACTAAACAGCCTGACACATATCTCATAGAAAAAATTATCCGCAGAAAAGGCAACAAGTTACTTGTCAAATGGCTGGGTCATCCGGAAAACAGCTGGATCGATGCAAACAAAGTGATAATATGAGCACCTGGGATGTTATAAAAAGGCTTCCAGAACCTGAACAACAGAATAAGAGAAATGGCAACTTGCTGCCTGATAATATTAGATGTCTTATTGTTGGGCCATCGGCTTGTGGTAAAACTACACTAATGGTTGATAATTTTTTATTGGCCCCCAACTGGTTAGACTGGAAAAACAGGCACTTGTATGTTTTTTCTAAGAGCTTGGAACAATTAAAATATCAGCAGCTGATGAAGCTATATGATGGATTGGATATTGCCATTTTTGAATCAGATGTTAAGCCACTTGATGAATGTCTCGATAATTCTGTTGTTGTGTTTGATGACATTATACTGGATAATCAAAACAAGGTTAGAAACTTCTTTACACAGGGGCGGCACAAAAATATTGACTGCTTCTACCTGGCACAGACTTTTTCTAAAATTCCGAAGCAACTGATCCGAGACAACAGCAATTTTATATGTGTGTTTCATCAAGATCATACCAACCTCAAACACATACATGATGAATATGTAGGTGGGGACTTGAGCTACAATAATTTTTCCAAGTTTTGCAGCAGGTGCTGGAACCAGGACAGTTATGGGTTTGTCACAATTGATATGACAAGAACACCCAATAGTGGCAAATACAGAAATAAAATCAACGATTTTCTAGACGTTGAGACATAAATAAACAACCATGAAACGACCAGTCATTGATGATCTTAAGTTAAGAGATTATCTTGTAAAAAGATTTAAGGGATGGAAATCAGAGAACCGTGGAATTTATGAAAAACACAAACAAACAGAACAGCCTGTCATTGATGCTATTAATAATTTAGGTAAGAATATCAAAACTGTTACAGAGCAAAATCAAGATTTGATCACAGAGCTTGTGCCTGTAGCTGCAAGGAACATATTAGATTATCCATTCACCCCACTTTCCAGCATTCATACACCTAGTCCTGTTGCTCCTAGAAGAATTGAGGCTAGTCAGGATCCTATTGAATTGGGTCTTCTTGCTCAAAAATATTTAACCACACCTAAAGACAACAAAGATGAGGTGTTTGGCTTATATGCCGACACAGAGCTTGATGGCAGCATCATACATAGAATCGGTAATTTCAGAGTAACTTTTATGGGGGATGATATCATTGTTTATTCAGAATCTCGTCTCGGAGAAAAAGGTGCTTTTGTTAAGTACCCCGGAACACCTGGATTGTGGGAACTGATGACTAGGAAAAGGCCTGGCAGCTATACAGATCAAGATTATGAGCATTACAAAGAAATATTAATAAAATCAGATGCTCTATACCAGAACAATGATCCCACACAAAAAAGAGTCAAGTCTAGCAGTGGGGCAAAATACAATAATTTAATCAAGCCCATATGGTCACAAATTAAGACAGGTAGTGGAATCAAACAATACAACACACTGCCTAAAGAATTTGTGTGGGTTGATGATGTCAGGAAACTTGTAGATAGGTTGCTGGTGATAGCTGGGGAGGAAAATGCAGGGAACCACAATTTTTACAATGAAAAGGTTGGAATTATGGACATGATAAGCACCAAATTGTCTAATTTTATAGTGAATGACACTAAGGGGATTGGATATCTTATAAAAATTATTAATACTCTACCACCTAAATTTTGGAATGTCTCTGAGGGTCGGGGGCTTGTTAATGACATCATAAACAAGCTGCCATTTGAACTACACATTCCAGGCTATCAGTATTGTGGTCCCGGCACAAAATTGGATCATAGATTAAACAGAGGGGATCCTGGTGTTAATCCCCTAGATGCTGCTTGTAGAGACCATGACATAGCATACAACACACATACTGATCTTGACAAGAGACATGTTGCAGACAAGAAATTAGAAGAGGCTGCATTTGGTAGATTTGTAAGCAAAGATGCTTCTTTGAGTGAAAAAATAGCAGCATTGGGAACCACCATAGCTATGAGCACCAAACAAAAACTGGGGTGGGGGTTGTGAATATGTATATAATAAACCTACAATGAAGGCAAAGGGTGTTATGTATCAAATACTTTATGCAGGTCTCAAATCTCTTAAAACTATTGACAGCCTTTTGACCAAAAAGCAGCGCAAGAAAAAAAATTCTTGTCTTGCAAAAGGACATGGTATGAAATTGTTGCTTAGTACACCCCAATTAAAAAAATTACAGCAATCTAGAAAAAAATCACATGTGGGGGGTTTCATATTTACCATCCCTGCCATCTTAGCTGCTCTCGGGGCTGTTGGGAGCTTGGCTGGGGGATCAGCTGCCATAGCAAAAACAGTAATAGATGCCAAGAAGAATAAGGCAGAATTAGATGAGCAGAAGCGCCATAACCTGGCCATGGAGAAAAAAGGCAAAGGTGTTAAGAGAGCCATGAATAAGTTTAAAAAAAACAAGAGCCGCTTACAAACCAAGATATTGAAGCTTTAATCAAGCCACTGGGCATCAAAAATTTTAGAGGTGTGTACATGTCTGATTCTTTACCGGAACAACCACTCAACAAAGAGTGTGGCATTGTTAATTTGGATGAGTACAAAAATCAGGGCACTCACTGGATCTGTTATCTTAAATATTTAAACGATGATGCATTTGTGTTTGATTCATTTGGAGGTGTTCCACCTAAAAATTTAATAAAATATTTAAAATCAGCTAATCTTTATTACAATAATGCCCGTGTTCAAAACTTCAAAGATGTTAATTGTGGACATTTGTGTTTATCTGTTCTCAGATATATGTCTCAAATAAATAAACCATCAATTGAAAATTTTCAAAAAGCCTTGTGGTATCTGAAACATCATGGGGGTATTCCATCTCACCAGCCAAAATTCAATATTGAAGCTCAAATTGCATGATGACATAGTGTATCCCAAAACAATAGCTCTCAGAGCATTTTACGGCATGTACCTGATCCCAAATATTACGCACCACAACAACACAATTGCAGTAGGGGATCAAAAAATTGTCATCACTCCAGGGCAGTATAATCTATCCACTCTAAATGCTCAATTACCCAGAGGTGTGGTGTTAAGTCAAAATTCTGTCACTCACAGAGTAGAGATTGTATCTGCTACAGAAACAGTACATCTGGGTACTATAGGAGAACTGTTAGGCTTTGAGAACAACACAAAACTTGAACCGGCCATCAAACACACTGCTATTAATATACCTAAATTCTTAGCTATAGAAACTCTGAATATTCATTGTAATGTGGCCGAGGGTATGATCACCAAATCAAATGGCATAGGCACTCACAAACAAACTGGCATCATTGCAACATTCAAACCTAATTCCGAATTCATGGAGCCAATCATCTACAATCCATCCCCAACATTATATTTTCCTGTGTGCCATAATAGAATAGATTACATTGAATTGATGGTCACTAATGAAAAAGAAGAATTAGTTGATTTTGCTGGAGCCACAACAACTGCAATCATAGAGATTAACATTTAAATAAAAATACATACAATGGAAAATATTGAGAGTTATGAGCTACAATCATTCCCCCCAAACAGGAGGACATTTGCAAATTTAAATCAACCCAACACAGAAATAGAGGTTGACCTTGATGTAGGGGATGGCTTTATACACCCCCACAGAGCAGATCTATACATCAAATTTGATGTCGTAAAGCTCGATGGTACAGATTATCCGGCAAATACAAATATAAGACTGGTGGACAATTTTGTGCCGCATCTGTTCTCTGAAATTGAGATCAGAAAGCATGGCGTTGTTATAAACAGAGTGGATTATCCCGGCATTACCTCCACAGCTTTGGCCACACTAAAATTATCCAAAACCGAAGCTTCTTACTACAAAATAGGTGGATTTGAGGCTGGTGATAAAATATTATCTAAAAACCACACAGTGCTGTTCCCCATGCGCCTGTTGCCAGGATTCTTCTCGGATTACAAAGATATTATGTGGAAGGGTGGGTTAAGAATTACATTTAGAAGAGCTGCAAATGATAATAATGCTTTGATGAGGTACAACACATTAAACCCTACAGGAGAAGCTCTGCCCAATACCCTACCTGATGAGGGCAAATGCATTATTCAGACTATGGAGCTAAGAATCCCGGTTGTTGAATATGAGGCCAGTTACGCTCTTAAATACAAAGCTGATATAATAAAAAATCCACAGATTCCTCTGCAATTTTACACATATCAATGCGTACAGAAGCCCGCATCTGGCACATATTATGAGTTTGATGCTACAAATTCATTCTCCAGCATACAATACGACATGCCTGATTTTGTGGTGGTACTGTTTCAGACTGGGAGACACAATAATCAGGAAAAAAATTCAAGTAAATTTGATAACTGCAACATCAAGAACATATATCTTAAAAATGGCAGAAATGAGGTATTTCCTAGAGAAAATTATAATTTAGACATTTCCAAGGATGATTTTCTTAAATTATATGAGGCTTTTTCGGCCTTCAAGCGTGTCACTACTGGCAGTACTGACATGTATTACTCACCAGATGAATTCAAAGCACGGAGACCCATGTTTGTAATCAACACTTCAAAAAGGAAACAAGTTGTGGTTAATGACAGGACAAACATTAAAATTATCTGTGAATTCCATGAGGCTTTACCCGAAGACACCATATGTAGCGTCATTCTCATAGGTGAAAAATCATATATTTATGACGTAAGAAATGAGAGAGTCACAGAGCAATTCTAGAAGAATTACATTGTTTTAATATTAGATAAACAAATTAAGCCTGGTATCCAATTGAACTTAAACCAGAAATAAATATGTGTGTGTGTGTATGTGTGGGTATGTGTGTGTGTATGTATGTGTGTGTATGTATGTGTGTATATGTGTGTGGGTGGCCTAGTTTTAAGTATGGTCACAAGAGGGGCATATTTTTAACAAATTTATGGACAACAATCTCACAGAAGTGCCTTTTGTAAGTATAAGCAAATCAATCTGAGGAGGCTCTTCCTTTCTGAAAAATTCCCGAGGGCATTTTTCCAAAATTCTTAGGTTAGACTAGGGTTCCACACTAGAGCAAGAAACTCATATAGGCATGTTGAGCTTGATTTAAGTATAGCAAATCTGCTGGAGAGGGGTTCGTACTTTCTCGGGTTTATAGTACCGTAAATACAACTACTGATTTAGTCAGGACAGTACGTTATTTTCAATTCCTGTACCGACTTTTTCGAACTGCAATCGTGATGCGAAAATGTCTCTTTATTATTGTTTTTTTTGTTAACTCACAATTAGGCATGTTCTTTATTGTATGAATAATTCTAAGTACGCAACATAGAATTATCATGACTTTTTAATGACGCTCGCACTATTTGAACTATTTTGTAATATCTGTCTGTCTGTCTGTCTCTCTCTCTGGTCTACGTCAATGAATATTCTTATTTATTTTTAACCCAATTAAAGGAAAGTGTAAGCATTTAAAAGAAATAAGAAAGATCATCACTGTTGCTCTTCCTTAGAAATTGTTGTTCTTCGAGGAAGAAAAATTAGAAGGATTTAGTCCAGCACCTTAACACAGTGTCCCACGAGTCTCTCTTGACTAACACTGTCAAATGTGAAGTGATTTTATGAATAAAATTTTCCGCCTGTTTACGTCTAACGTTGCACAGATTTGGTAGTTCGCACACGGTGTAATTATTTCGTGTTATCTTACGCAATGCAAATACATTTCATAAGACTGTTCTGGACACAAGACTTGCATCAGTAAAGAAACATTTTGTATGTTACAGTATCACAGGAAAAGAACATCGTCCTGTAATGTTCAAGCCTCTAGTTATTTTCCATTAGTAATGTCTAATCACAATAATAAGTTAGAAGAAATAACTCGCATTTTCACAACTACCAATATTCTCGTTTTTAATCACTTCGAAAATTATTTCTCGAAGATATCGGTTATACTACAAGAAAGCAAATCAAAATTAAAGTAAAAGTTCAACTACACGTATACCAAACGACATTTACAATATTGGAGGGACAGCATACTTTAAAAAAAATGTTGTTTCATTCGAAGGTAAAGGCGTGGTGTAGTGGTTCTTCTACCTGGTTTAAGGAGCTAAAGCTTGTAGGGTAGTGGCTACCGTTCAGGATTGTCAATCTGTTGGTCGTAGGTTCAAACCCTTCCGGTGGCAGAAAATTTTCGTAAGTTTTAGACATATCCCATTGTGTTCATTGTCCACGCCGTGTGAAACGGAAGGATTCAGTTTGGAATTAACGATGGGGGGAGGGGAAATATTGAATTACAAAATCTCCATTTCAACGAACCGAGAAGTGGAGAAAAATTGAATAATTCTTATAAATATTAAAAATTACATTCATTTTTTTAGTGGTGTAATCGCAGGTAAAATCAAAGATCTTACATGGAAGATTTTAATTTGCTCTGAACTCAGCCAAAATGCATTTCGCACCGATCTAATATATTCTCCACTACATTTCAAAATTTTATTGAATGTTTCATGTCGATAATTTGACCAATGCATCCATTCTTGACGCTCAGAGGATATTTTCTGCAACTACCTCTTCTCTCCAGTTCCTTCTCCTTCTTCTCTCTCCTCTTTCCGTTCTGCTTTTATCTCATATCGCCTTCCCTACTTTTCTTGCATCTTATCTCCATCCCATCCTCTCCATTCCTCTTATCTCCTTTTCTGTCTTAGATTTCCGACTCCGCTGCACTATTCCCCTTTTTTTTGTTCTTATCTTTTTCTCTCCTTTACTCTACTCTCCACTTCCGTCTTCTCGTCTCCTCCTCTCCTCTCGTTTTCCTCCTCTTTTCTCTTCTTTGTTCTTTTTTCCTCATCTCTCCTCGAATCTTTTTCAATTATCCTCACTACATCTCCTCTCCTCGCCTATCCTATCTTTCTTCTCTCCTCTACTTTTCCTCTTCTCCTTTCGCTTTCTCTTTCTCCTCTCCTTTGTAACCTTTCGTTTCCTCTCACCTCTTTTCCTTACTGTAGACTCATCAGCGATGAAATACTAGAAAACCTATTTTTTTCTTTCAGAAAGAATTTTGTCATTTGCGATATAATAGTGATATTTTTAATAATTTTATACAGTAATACTTGTTTATATGTCTTTCGCGTATTTTGTAAATATCTATTGTGCATGTGGCAACCCTGAAATTGAGCCTAACTCTGCACGCAACCCACCAACGGCTTGTGTAAATTGGGTTGCCTAGTTTAAAATGTCGTTGTCCTAAAACTTTTGAGAGACACTGTACATTGAAAGGGGAACATTCATTCCAAAGTGTCTTACAAGACCGTTCAAATACTTCTGTGTGGAGTACACGTGTAATACCATTCATCGCCAGGATAAGTGGGAAAAGACACTGTGAACTTAAACATGTATATAAAACTAAAAATACTCTTCCCATAAAGAACAAAACTGTGGAAGTTAAATTTTGAAGTGGGCCATGGCAAAATTACACCAATGATGAAAGAGGATCAGGTTCAGGACCAGGTTAATAAAATCATCCTAATGAGATGAGCCATGACAGGTAATTATTTTAAAAGTTTTTTTATGCTATCTTTCTTGTTCACATGGTTTGATTATAAAGTGTTTCTGAAGCCTTGCAATGGAAAACGTTATTAATATTAAGTTATTTAACGTCGCTTTTTTACCTTGTGGTTATTAGCGATGGGGAAGATGGGATTGAGAAAGTTAGAAAGTTCAGGTACGCACGACATGACGGGTTCTGAATAAGTTATGGATCTACAGAAATGGGTTAAGAATGAATTTCTTAAACCATACCGTGTTGTTGTCCAGTTTTCGACCTTTTCAAATTTGCAGGTATTATATAAAATAAGTTTACAAATTGCTCTGGAGAACGCACAATGAGTGTAATTAAAGCCATTAAAAACCGACTATGTTCGTGTATGGCTCATGAGTGGTTAATGTCTACCTTAATTCCATCCTGTGAGTCCGATATTTTAAAAGTGGAGCCAATTGATGAAATTATCAATAAGCTTGCTGCAACAATGTCAGAAATTATCGTTTGTGTAAAATGTTATTTCAATCGATGTTAAAGTAATATACAATATACATGTAAACAATACCTAAAGTAAACACATATTGCTTAAATATGTCTGCGTTACACTGTTCCGGAAATTTTGTCTGAAAAAAATAATTTGAGCAAATGATTCCGCATAAAGGGAATGTTCTACCCCTTTGGGGGGGGGAAGGAATGCGTCATAGGCCTTGGGGGGATGGGCAACCCTGTTCCTGTGTTCATAAAAAGTGCATAATTTCAGCAGCAGCTTCACTTTTGTGAACTGGAAATAATCACAGGGGATAAATCTGGAGAGTAGAGAGGATGATTCAACACACTCACTTGTTTTTTGGATTAGTAATACCTAGACAACACTGCTGGCACTGTGCGTTATTGTGAAGCAGTAATCAACTGCCCAGTCAGGATAGTGACGTTGAACACAGTCAGTTCTGTTTCATAATAATTCAGGTCACTACCATAGCGACATCCAATTACAGCTTCACTCCCCTGGAACAAATATATGACGAATAATGCATTTGCTGCCGTAAGAATGCACAACGTTGTCTCCAATCTTGATTTTTGGAGCTGCATTTTCTTGCCTTTTGGTAATTGTAACGACTTCCATTCTACCATTAGTTGTATCGTAACAGGGGCATAGCAAATATGCTCTGTTTGATTCTCCACAATAATGGAATTCAAGAAATGTTTATTCCTGCAAGCAGTTTTCAGAATGTTTTTCATGAAACTTGATGTTCACTCGCTGTTGGCGATTATGTGACGACACCCTTGCACCCCTCTCACGACATGGCGGAATAATTCCCAGCATGTCCGTTGCGAGTTCGTGACGTATTTCCAGATTGTAGCTTATGTAACCATGAACACGTTACATCACAGAGTGAATGCACACGGGTGCAACATAAAATCAATCTCCTTACTTAATGGTCGGACTATGTATACAAGTAGTTTTTTTGTTTACTTGGTATAAAATACAATTATAAATCGAGAACATAAAAATATTATATTTTATGGTTGACTGTCGAATCTACTTTATTATCACGTCACTCGTTACTGTAGAAATATACACTATTCTTTCATGTATAATGACAGGGAAAGGATTTTAAGGTGCAAAATTATGGTCGGGAAAGGGAAAAAAGGTTCTGGAAATGTTTTCAAAAAGGTGCAAAAAAAAAAGTGCTCATAAAATGCCTTTATTCAAGCTCTCTTCTTCTTCGCCTTCTGTATATAATGCGCGCGGACCGCAGAGAGAACGGTGGTTCTGCCGAATAGGTTTTGTTCAAGTTTGTGTTTTCTCTCGCGGGTTTCGCTACATTGTCTAGGGAACTGATGGGTATGCAATGATTATATTATACCATTTTATAGCTCCCGTTCTGCTCTACAAAATGAGACTATAGGATTTTATATAACTGCTCAAGAAGAGTGTAAATCACTTATTTTTCTGTCCATTTTTTAACAAACCGTGAAAGAAAAGGAAGAGAAAAGGTGCTGAAACATCAAAGAAGGGGTAAAAAGGGGATAAAAATGTGTAAATCTCACGAAAAGGTGCAACTAAATATGTTCATTTTATTTGATTTCATGTCCTCTTATCTCAAACGATCTGTATGAAAACAGCTATATTTTTGGAAAGGTGCGGCATCTTAAAATCCGTTCCCCAATAATGACGATTAATTAAGTATAAAGAAGAATATTCCATCTCTACTCTCTTCGTTTCTCGCTAGACACAAACACATGTTTCCATTCTCAGCGTGACTTCCTCTTCACTGCAGAATAGAAGTAAATAGCATTCTGTCTCTCCATGCTCTTTTTTTTCGATATGATTTCAATAGCACATGCTCTAATTGTCGACAATCTGTCTTGAAATGTTATATTTACAATCGTTCCTAAATGAGTATTCTTGAACGTTAACTACGAATTCGAGGAGAAACATGGCGTCTATTCTGACGTCACATCTTTAAGCGTGGAATTCAATGTGTTGTTCGTGATTAATTCGATCTGTACGGACAAGGTTTTCAATATGATCATTTCTATTCAGTGCGAAATCCCATCGATATTTCCTTGAAAGCTTTATACAAGTACTAGTCACCTAACTGACGCCAAAATCCTACTCTATTATTACTACAATAATTCAATAACAATTTGTATTGAATCTTTCACATCATACCTGTAAATTATTTGTTCCTGTGTTCGATAAAATACTTTTTTCTTCGTTTTCGATAATTATAGGAGCAATTCACGTGCATTCCTTAGTAAACACGAATATAATGTCATAGAAAATCAATATTAATTGTTGAGCAATGCATTTTTGCTACAATAAGTGCTGACAAAGGTAACCCAGTTATTATGTATATGTTAATTGTTAGCGCGGTTTATGAAAATGTTTGTCTCATTGACGGACCTTTTTAATTTGAGATTAGTTTGAAGTAGAGATTTGCATTTATAGTATGCCTACAAGTAGTGTTAGAGATAAGTACAAGGTACATAGAGATTAGGTAAAGCCATCCGAAAATTGCCGATCTTGCACGAACGCGTGAGGTCACCAGAGAGGGAGTGAGCTCGGCTGAAGCAGACGGCCCCTAGCATTTATATGGGAGATTCAGAGAGCGAAAGTATATTATTACTTTCAGGAGGGGAAAAATATTAATTGTCATCCTCCAAGATGGTATTGAGGCATCCTTTGAATGATTAGTAACATAATTGAAAACGCGCTACTTTTAAAAGGGGGTAAAGTACATGTGAAAATCAGGGACGTAGCTAGGTTGATCAGTTCGGGGGCGGGGGGCCCAAAACTTAAGATTTTTTTCTATCAAACCATTAAAAACTAACAAACTATTAATATACCACATAGGCCTACATAAGTATATGTACAGTATATGTGGATATAAATATATATATAAAATCTTGTTGGAAGAGAACATTATTTTGTCCTGTAGCCCCCAAAAATTTACGGATATAGACTCGCGAAATCCACGGCCATTATTCGGGAATCTAAATGCAGAATGAACTTATTAACTTAATGGCATCTAGACAGTCTTTAAAAATCCATGTATTTTCTCTTATGTCAGATTTTTGAGACACCAAGAACAATGTCATTAGTCCTTACTCCTTAGATTTGAAAATTTGCTCGAAGAAAATTCAGAAGTAGAGAAAACCCTCTTCCGTGGGTTTAGATATAAAAGGATGCTGGTATCAGGTGTACGCACAAGTATGACAACGGTGCGAAAATGAAATGTTTGTGTAATGAGTTCAAGATAGGCATCCCATGTATATTGTTTATACCAGAATCGAATGCGGCGGCCTTTAGTGCAAGGCGACACCCTTAACCACTATTCTATGGGACATGCACGAGTCTTTTGTGGCATCGTACTGTACACTTTGGAGAATGATGACGATATATATGAAATTTTATGCACACATCTAGTTTCTTAAAAGTAATCTTCTTTGCGCGTGCAAAACTGAATATACGATGGCAATAGAAACAACAAAATTCCCGCGCGCTCAAATTATTGCGCTCTAGTCTTTCAAGGTTCGATCCCTGGTAGAAACTCCAAAATTTCTGTGATGGCATAACATCGTGAGGGCAATTAGGAAGCTACTTCAAATCAATATGTAAGCGAATTCCACTCTCGAAACTAGATGAAACTCGATGTGATGATGATGACCACGCGTCACCGAATGGAAAAACACTTCGGAGACTTTGTCCTTCAAAATTAATTTTACTGAATAACTGTAGTTTTCTTTAGAGGACCTAAACATGTCTTTTTTGCACAGTACAATATTGTTTTCTTTCACCCTACTTTTATAGTTTTTCATTTAAAATGATTCCACTCCCGAAGCATGGCATGACGCACTACGAAACCAGAGGTCCAAGGTTCGGACCTTGGACAGGAGGTGTGGTTGCATCATGTCTCGCATCGCTATTCCTTCGGATCATCATTCAATTTCATCGTCGCATTCAACCCAAGAGGTAGAAAAGCGGCGTAAAATAACGAAATAGAAATTATTGATTGACTTTGTTCATTTTACTTCACTTTTCTGACACTTTTTGACTAATCGTGAAGATGAGAATGAGTTAAGATTAAATTGAAGAAAGGACCATCACAAAGAAGACACATTCTCAGGCCGGGATTCGAACACGGGACATTCTGCTTCGTAGCGTAACCTGCTAACCACTCCACCACGGAGTTGTCGTCCCAAATAGAAATTAGATTTGATTTGATTTTTTGATTTGATTTGGTGTTTTAAGTCCACTTTGTGCACAGTAAGGCTAATCGGGACTGGACCTACAGTTTATAGTGGGATCCGAACCACTATGTGCCTCCACCGGGTATAGAACCCGGGACCCCTTGATCACAAGGCGACGACGCTACCACTGCGCCATCGTGGAGGCCAAATGAAAATTAGAAAATGCCGTCTTGAATTTGCAGGAACAGAATTCACCAGCAAGGGCAAAAGATTCTCGCTCCCACTAGGATAGACAAATAACAGAAAATGCTTGATAAGTAATTTGGCTCTCCATATTTCATGATATTATTGTGAAAGTAACTATTATTCGCTATATAACTTTGGATTAATTTAATTTGTATGTGTAGTCAACTTTCCCGCCTAAGCAGCATCCACAGCGTCTGCATTTGCGGGTGGAGGCAAGGGTTGTTAAAGATCCAGGAATTTTAAATAAATTCAATTCCCATCCAGGAGAGAAAATCAGCAAGCCTAAATGGGTTCTGGGCCATAAGGAACCTCTTCATCTGTAACGTTTTGAATTCGGTCCATGAATTTTTTTCCAGATGAACTTAATGTCGGTCCAGAAACCTTATTTCCTGAAGAATTTAAATACGGTCAAAGAACATTTTTTTTCCGGATCAGTTTAAATAAGGTCAAAGTTCCGTATTGAAATGAAACAATTCGCAACTTGGTACGAATTTAGATTGTGCGAGAGTAAAGGTTCCGGTCCTATAACGGAATCCTATAGAACAAATTAGGATGTATTCGTTCCCTAATCTTTAACAATCTCAGGGTTGTTAATGGTCCAGGTATTGTAAATAAATTCATTTCACATCCGGGAGAGAAAATCAGCAAGTGTAAGTGGGTTCTAGGCCTCGATTCGGTCCAGGAACCTTGTTTTGCGGCTGAATTTAAACACTGTCCGAGAACCTTTTTTCCAGGATCAATTAAAATTCGGGGCAGGAATCTTTTCAGGATCATTGTAAATACGATCCAGTAACCTTTTTTTAATGGAACAATACACTACTAGGACCGCATTTAAATGGTGCGAGAAGAAAGGTTCCGGTGCTGCAACGGAACTCAATAAAACCCATAGAAGTTGTGGGTAGATGGACCTTTGACAACCCAAGTGAAGGCTAAATGAAGAAAAATCACAAAATATGCAGCATTTTGAAACGTATTATTTCTAGAGCATGCACACTACTAAATAAAGTTGACTACATACCTCGTTTCCTTCCTTAATTGAAATGTGACTTATTCTTCATCACATGTGAGATCAACCGCTCTGGGAGTCAAATCCGGTCTCCTGTGTGGTAGTCGGACACCACTTTAGAAAGTCAATGTGTTGGACATTTGGTCCATCGGTCGATTCTACTTCAATTTTTCGAGAGGAAAATGAGCTGGCAGCTTCACACTCGAAATTTCACCTCGCCTACTCCCGTGACGGAGTGGTTAGCACATCGTGCTACGATGCCAGGTGTGCCGGGTTCGAATTCCGGACTGAGCATGGGTGTTTGTTGTATACATTGATCAATTTAATCATATCATCACTCATCCCCATCTTCGCAATTAGCCAAATGTGGCAGAAGAGCAAAGCAAAATGAACCAAATCAATCGAAATTTCACTCGCAATGCATGAAAATGAGATCTCATGCACTCCGTGATCCCACCGGAATCTCACGTTTACAGAAGCTAACTATGAAACCACTTCTTGGATCAAACTGTTCTTCGAACTAGCTGACAGTCATCAATTGTCGACCAATCAACACAATAGGGCAAAAAGAAGCAGATGTCTTTTGAAAATGAGTGGTACATTACAAAGGCTTATTATGGCCTTTCCCTTCATTGCAGGTTATGAGCACAAGGGTTGAGTGTGGGAACCTGAAGGAACCGCGACATCTTTGTCATTCATCTCCTGCCAGAAAAGGGACAAACAGTAGAATTTTGTCTTTTGCAATTTGAAAAGCCTATGTCCATGCTGAACCATAAAGTAATTAACCCAGAAAGTCCTAGGTACCTGCAGTGCGTTTCGGAGCGCCGATAACCAGAGCCAGATGAAGAGAAGATTTTGTGGGAAGGGGTAGCCTGGCTTAGGCCCCCTGGTGTGCATGAAGGGAAAGTGTGTTTTCAAAAGGTCCCCGACTTCCCAGAAAGGGACGGCCCATAAAATCACTGCATTTCCTACCAACGCATCCGTTTGTGTTCAACCAAAATGTATGTCACCGTAGGATCCGATTCGAGTTCTGTCGGTTGCGGGACTTCTTGAGTCTTTTGTCAACATGGTGCCAATCAGAGTTTCTTTCTGCCAAGGTCGTTGCACCTATGAATCGGCTCTTCAGATTCAGTGGCAAAAGACATGTTGTACGGAGGAAAGTTGCACCGGAAAAATTACCTTCTTAAATACAATGAAACCTGTAAAACATCCACAGATATTTATTCGGGGGTGGTCCCTTTGACAAAACATCAATATTCTCAAAATTCTTCGAACGGACTGTGTAAAACATTGCAATACTCGAAAAACTGAACCTGCTCAACACAAGGAAAATGCCTCATTTAGCAATCAATGTGCCTTTGATAAGTTCAGTATGGCACTACATTTTAAATAATGCTGATGGAATAAATCAATAAAGTTTGTTAAATGACAACGACTCCTTACCACAAGAATATAATTATTCTTTACGGATATCCCCTATAACGGTTGGGGGTTCGACGTGCTGACCCCACGTCACCCCATTACTGGTTAAAGATCTCCACACCTCTAGGTAGGATTGTGGGAGGGAAACTGGCAGTCGGGAGATCAGGCTAGGCCCTTCCAGGGCTGTCGAACCACGGGTTATTATTTATTTATAGATGCTTAAATATATGTGCAACCTCACATGTCTTTCCAGTTACCTATTGCAAGGGTTTGTTATTGCACTTGACTCAACAAAATAAGCTTACTGTGTAAGGCAGATTCATACGAACCAAAAATACCCAAGGTAATAACAATAATAATAATAATTTACTTCAAAATTACAAAAATGTATTTACTTGTTCTTATTTAATTTTTCGATTCTTCGAAAAGTTTGTTAAGGAGTTGAGTTTGTGTTTTTAAGTCCACTTTATGCACAGTAAGGCTAATCGGGACTGGACCTACAGTTTAAAGTAAGATCCGAACCACTGTGTGCCTCCACCCATGTATCGAACCCGGGACCCTTCGATTACAAGGCAACAATGCTATCACTGCGCAATCGGGGAGGCATTGTTTGGTAAGGAGGATTCTCAAAATCGGTCTTCACGATATCGAGAAAAATATGCGACTCGAGAAATCGTACAGTTTGTAAAGATAATTACTTTTAACACGTTGCGTGTTTTAGACTGTTTCAATAGTAGAATAGATATTTGGTGCGAATAATAGTACTTACCCGTACATATGAGGCATCCTGCCACCATTATACTTATTTAGCGTGTATTGCGCTCTGATTCGGGACCAGTTGTAACTGTTTGAATATATGTGGTTTACCGCTGCACAAGCGGTCGTTCTTCAATCTACTCAAGCTCAAAACATTGTTTGGACGCAACGGCAACACTCAACGCCCAACCCTGCCTGATGTTGACCTGCGACTGCTAGGGGTGGAAAGACCGCTCCCTCAAAATTCCGAGAAACAACGAAGTTCTAGGTTCCTATACTGACATCCACTATAGCTAGAACCAGGAAAACGAGAAAGAAATGTGGTTTTGGGTTCGTGCCACTCAAATTAAGAACAGTGTTTCTAACTGAAAGAAAGAATTACTGAAAAACTATTTTGCAATATTTGCCATGAAAGTAAAATTTTCAGCAAATGTAGAACAGTTTGCCGGGGCCACGTGAACGTTTCGGGGGGCCCGGCCCCCCCTAACGACGTCCCTGGTGAAAATCCATATTCATGAAACTTTCTGACCTATGTGCTATAGAAAGTTGCGTGTTCTCCTTTAGAATTTCGTCATTTTACAAATCGTAATATAATTTTAACAAAAACGTGGCATGCGAAAGAAGAATTAAAGAGTTTAAAAAAATGTTTGATTAATAGACTTAGTTTATTTTACTTCGCTTATCTGTCACATATGGCTAATCGCAAAGATGAGGATGCGTGATGATATGATGAAATTGATGAAAGGAAAGTAGACCCATGCCCGGGCGGGGATTCGAACCTGGGGTTCGCTTTTCGTAAAGCGTCGTGCTAACCACTTCGCCACGGAGGTCAGCATTACAAGGAAATAAACAGAAAATGACAATCATATGGCATCTATGTTTTAATATGCCAGAAACATTTGCGAGGAGGTTATTGAAGTAACAAATAATTATTACTAGACGTTGTGATGAAAATTATTAATATATCTGAAATATCGAGAGTCGACCTTGCAGTCTCTAAATGTACTTTTAGGGTTACGCAAAACCTTTACTCAAAATTGCTAGTGTAAATGTATAAGCTATTAAAATTTAAAACTTACTCCTGTTCGAAAAAAGAAACTGCCAAGTCAAATTAATATTGCGTATAAATACATATATTTTTCTTTCATGAGACCAGGGCAGTATTTGGAGGGACGGTGGCTTGGGAATTCTATAGCCCCGGATCTCGATCTGCAAAGGGGCTTCCAGTGGGAAAACATCGTCCAGAAGAAGGGGCGAAATGATTCTTTTTAAATGGCTCGAGAATACAAAGATGTAAGTGGACATTTGACAAGCTTAGTCTAAAACTTACAACTGAAATCGCACAATGCCTTTTTCACAAAAATGGGCAATCCCGCATTTTTTATAACAATATTTTCTTTTCGTTTACTTACGCAATTACCGACTGGAAAAGCTGTGGTATTTTAGATTTTTTCCGTTAGTTTTCTGATAATAGTTTTTACAGCTTTCCATAGCATTTAGGCATGATTTCAGTTGACAAGAACAAAATAATCTTATTTCAAAACATACAGCAAAAATAAATCCAACGCGCTTAAGTTGGATCACGATTGGAACACGATTTCTTGAAAACCATTCTACACATTTGAATCAACTTTGTGATAAATTGATTAGAAAGGATGAATCTTAACAGTATAAGTTGAAACTTTTCCCCTGCTACTATATTTTAGAAGATATTCATTGTCAAATATCTCAATATTTGCATAAGGAACCAGCCTTTTCGGTGCCGAGCTTCTCGACGATGACGTAATGCATTCACGGACAACTGCGCATACGATCTGCGCCGCCTAACGAGCAGCCCCTGAGATAAGTAATTTAATAGTAGCCATAAATAGTTGACACGTTGCCATGGCAACCAAGTCCTTGCTTGAGCTGTTCCTAAGGTAACCTAACTCTTTTAATCAGTGTTGCTAATCTAACCTAACTATAGCTTTGAGAACAAATCAGTGTTGCTAATCTAACCTAACTCTTGGAAAAGAAGGAATAAGTTTAATCTAACTCGATAGGGGAGGGGGAGGAGGGGGAGAAGAGAGAGAGAGAGAGAGAAATCACGTGATGATGACGTATTACGATATAATTTAACCTAACTCGTGTATTATGCTATAAACTAAACCATGTCACGTAATGATGACGTGTTGCCATATAAAACAGAATGGGGGAGGAGGGACGATGAGAGAGAGAGAGAGGGGGGGAGCGAGAGCGAGAGAGAACACTGTATAAGCTAACCTTTAGTATACTCATTACTGTGTGAAGTATGAGAGAAGGGATGACGAGAGAAAGCCAAGATGGAGAACAAAGTGTCCAGAATAGAGAGAGAGAGAGAGACCAAAGAAGACAATAGGGAAGAGGAATAGGAAAAGGATAGAGAGAGTGCAGATCAAGAGAAGATAGGTCGAAAGTGAAATAAAAGAGATAAGAGCAATAAAATATTGGTTCTCCAGCGAAAAGAATAGACTGTTGGGTATATGAGAACAGCGTTGCCGCTTGCCGCAGGGGCGAGTAACGGACCTGCTGGCAGTGAAAGTACAAGACCAAACAAACGTGCGTGGCGCTTGAATCGCGGGTACGTACAAATTGAAGAAATAAGTTCACGGTGAGCTATTATTAAAAACAAGAAACAAATTCACAAAATTACATAAACTGAAAAAATAATTCTTAATGCACTTACATTTCTCTCACATGTCACTCCAGGGGGTTAATTCCTTCCATTGCAGAATCATTACCAGAATCATTTTCTTCTGTCAGATCATCACTCTCGCTGGAATCTTCACCCAAGTGGATTATTATCTGATCAACGTCATCCTGCAATTCATCTGCATTCCACATTTCCTTCTCTATGTCCATGACATGTTTTACGTAATTTTGGCAGTTTTCAACTGTTACTGTCTTAAATGATTCAGTGATTAAATTTTCAATGTCTTTAGTTTTGAATGTAGTGTTGTTACACCGCACATAATGCTTAATCTGTGAGCACACAAGTTCAATCGGGTTCAGTTCGCAATGATATGGGGGCAAACGAAGCACCGTATGCCCCATCTGTTTTGCCATCTCATCGATCTTATACTTATCGTACTTAATTTTATGAATATTTGTAAGTTCCAGAAGATCTTTCCGTAACATGTCGTCATCATAACGTATGCCATGAGATTTCAACCATTCTCTTAAATCATTCTTCTTCCACGAGGTTGTCGGCATTGGCCCTTGCTTGCGGCTATGATAAGAGGCATTGTCAACAACAATAACAGATCCCGGAGGGAGATTGACGAGCAACTGTTCTCGAAAATACATCTCATACGTTTCTCCATCCATTTCATCTTGGGCATCTGCTGTATTCTTTTTGCACTGAAACACAAGTTGGGCGTTTTGCAGAAAACCGCGTTCGTTACCCGCATGCACTAAAGCGTATCGCGCTCCGCGAGATGTTGGATTTTTTAAACCAGTGGAAAGACCTGTCAGAAACGCTTGTTTTGCAGTTGTAATTGTCTTGTCTTTCCATTCATAATTGACTGAGGATCCGGTGTTCACCCAGGATTCATCAGTGTAAACAATATTTCTATTTTCACGCCTAAACTTCCTAATCTCTCATAAATATTTATGGCGAAGAGAAATTAAATCTTCTCTTTCCATTAACATGGATTTTTCCCCCTTTTCTCATACCAAAAGCCAGTTTCTTTGAGAAAGACACGAAACGTTGATCTTTTAAAAGTCGGTAATGTGGAGTCAGAATTAACAGCAACACGAACAGAATTAAGTGTTGGGGGTTTGTTTTTAAAAACGAATTCGTGAACTTTACGTCGCACAGCACTTCTGACAAAATCATTATATTTTACATTTCTACTTGTAATTGGCGATCTTTTCCTGGGTCGTTTCTTACCTGGTGTTTCAAGAGGACCTTGAGAAACCTCGCCCCGAATTTTATACACAGTAGCCCGAGAAACTCCAGTTGCTTTCGCCGTCTCGCTGGCTAACCAACTTACACTGCGATCCGGATTTTTCTGTTTTAAATAAACAAAAATATTCATTACTATTTGCCTTTCTTTACTTTTGAGAACCTCACCACGCCTTCTCTTCTTTACACTACTTTCGCTCATATTTCAGTATTAAAACCAACAGTTTTTTAGAGCACAACACAACACAACCCAAAGCACAGATCCGCCACAGTCATTCCTCGTCGAAACCAACGGTCAGTCACCCTCTCCTTCCGTGAAATTTTGTCTACCGCGGTACTGGCTGAGGGGGTGGGGTGGAAAGCAGTCGACAACGCTGGGCTCGCGTTCCCCTCCGTTCACGTGCCCCTGCACGAACAAAATTTAAAACACGCGCTGCTGGAAGGAAATTTCGCTGGTCTGAAAGCTTAACCAATTCCAGAATAGCGTTTTGCATTCGAAAGAAAAGCAAGTGTGTGTTCACCTTTGCGCTCAGTAGTGAAAACAATATTTAAAAAGAGGGGGATGTAGGGAAAGTAAAAGCCCATTTGAAGCAACAGTCTATTCTTTTCGCTGGACAATCTATAGATGAGAGAAAGGGAGAAGAACGAAAGATTGACAAGAAAGAATGAATTAGACAGATCGAAAGAGAGAGAGGTCGACAGAAAAATAGAAAAGGAGATTGAGAAGGAGAATACAAGACGAAATTGAGAGTCAGTGATATATAAAACGAAATAGTAACAGAGATTGTCAAAGAGTAAAGAAAAACGAGAGAGAGGAAAGGTAAAACGATCAATGGCGACAGTGAGACGAAGGAGAGAGAGACCGAGAAAGAGAGAGAGAGAAAATGGAAAAGAAAAAGAGAGTAACGCATATAGCAGAAAAATAGAGAGAGAAAGAGGGATAGAAAGTTAAAGAAGCTTACATGTGTTTCTAAATTGGTCGACGTTGCCGTAAGGATTCGCATGCTTTCCAGCGCATATTTGGTAGGTAACATATTGTATAACTGGATGCCTGTGTAAAAAGGTTCTATTTGGTGTGCAGTTAGCCGCACTTCGGGAATGTGGAAGTTATTGTTTTGTTTGGCATTGTAATTCTGAGTGTCTATGTTCTTTGGATAGTTTGATTTTGTTTCGTGTATGAAAGTAAGTGTTTCAAGTATGTACAAACTTGGAAGTGTTAATATAACACTTTTGCTTATACATTACTCTTGTAATCATTTAATGGTGATTATTAAGTTCTAAGATAGGAAAATAAAATATATGTAGATGGTCTGAAGCTCATATGAAAGGAAATGTAAACAAAGGATTTCTCTTCATATTTAAAATTCAATAGCTTTATGGGCAAAAATAGCTAACATTTTGTGTAGAAAAATATACAAAATACTAATCATGTTAAACCAAAAATAGTGCCAATATCATTAAACTGTAAATAAACATGGCAGCTGATATTTTTCGAACTATCATTATTTACGTTACAATTATAGAGTACATCCAGAATGTTTTTGTTTCACTGGAAGGAATGTTACTGAAATTATTTTTAGTTTCATTAACAAACTCAAGAAACATTTCCATAGCAGTTACAGTATCAGAAACAGAAAAATGCATGTTTAAGTTTATTTTTTATTTGCTTAAATCAAACTGTTCAAATATTTTACAGGGCCATTTACTACAAAAATCCTTTCTATAAAGAAAACACATATCTATGTGCATAGTACCAAGAACCATACAAGCAATTTTAAGCATTTAAAAAAAAATGATTTAAATAAAAAAAATCAACCAAAATTCTTTTTTAAATAAAAATCATGATTGTTCTCCACCCCCTAACCCCTAATTGCCGCCACTGCTATGCACAATAAACAGAATGACACACATTGAATGAAAAGGCATAGTTACAAAACACGCAAATAACCAGAAACTATCAAGTATCAAAATGTGTTTTAAACAAGTCTGAAAAAAACATGTTTATACTTTAAAACGCATTGTTTGAAACGTTTTAAGCATTTGTGATAAAAATAAAGTCATGTGTTTTAAATGTTTAAGACAAGTTGTTTAAAACACTTTTAAACATGCCAACCCTGCTCTCAAGTAATATTCCATTCTGTGACGCTCAACTGCCGTATGGCGGATCAATTATGCCGGGCTGCGAAAAGCTCTTCTAAAATTTGTCATTGTATTTGCTTAGCAATTTTCATTCACTAAAACGAAAACACATATTTGGAGTATGAATGTGATAAATGTTTTGCCTGAAAGATGACGCCCTTCTGCTGCTTTTCCTGATAAGAAGACAGAATTGGCGAGTTTCAATGCATAAATATTTTCCCCTGCAGCTACTTCTCTAATCAATAACATTCAAATCAAATTAATAACATAGTATTCCGGTGACAATATAACAGTTGGGCTGAAAAGTTCGTATGCTGACTCATAGATGGCGTTACTAGAATTAAATCCATGTGATTTTTACTTAGTACTAACCTTCAAAAGATACGTGTATAAATTTCACAGCTGCCGGATAATTAGTTCGTGAGATATAGCATTGTGAGTGAAGCAGCTTTTGTTATTGTGAAAAAATGGATAAAAAAGAATTTCGTGTGTTAATAAGGCATTGCTTTTTGGCGAAAAAAAAATACTGTTGAAGCCAAGGCTTGGCTTGATAAACATTATTCGGACTCTGCACCAGGAAAATCAACCATTGAGAAGTGGTTTGCTAAATTTAAACGAGGCGAAATGAGCATCGAAGACGATGCACGCAGTGGACGCCCCAAAGAGGCTGTTACCGACGAAAACATCAAAAAAGTCCACAAAATTATTGTAAATTGTAAAGTGAAGTTGATCGAGATAGCTGAGATTATTACATAGCGTTGTTGGAGCGTTTAAAGGATGAAATCACGAAAAAACGGCCCCATTTGAAGAAGAAAAAAGTGCTGTTTCATCAAGACAATGCACCGTGTCACAAATCAATGAAAACGATGGCAAAATTATATGAATTAGACTACGAATTGCTTCCCCATCCACCATATTCTCCAGATCTGGCCCCCAGTGACTTTTTCCTGTTTGCAGACCTTAAAAGAATGCTCGCTGGAAAGAAATTTAGCACTGATGAAGAGGTAATCGCCGAAACTGAGGCCTATTTTGAGGCTAAAGAGAAATCGTACTATAAAAATGGCATCGAAAAATTGTATGACCGCTATAATCGTTGTATCGCCCTCGAAGGCAACTATATTGAATAATAAAATCGAATTTTGTCAAAAAAATATTTTTTACTATGTTAGCCTACGAACTTTTCAGCCCAACTGTTAGCTATGGATTCCCCAATTGGAATTTTTCGATGTTCAAAATGCAACAAACCTACCTATTAAGCCTATTTACAATTGAACCTGAGTTATACGTATGTCAAGGTGAAGGCAAATAATACGTATAACTGAGAATTACTTACAAATCAGCTTTAGATACCATGTCATATCATTATTAAAATACTGTAATTGTATCTATTCTGAGGAACAAGATAATAATACATGTTTTTCTGTCATAAAGTGGTAAATTATCGAATCTAAAAGTTTAATTCTTAAATACATTAAATTTGCACTTTATTTGTGAACAATTGATGCTCAAATACTACAGTACACACTGGTTTTACTACCCACTTTAAAAAATTCGTCTAACATAGCATTTGTTTTACTCATGACTATGCAAACTGTGATATAAGCGATGCTTAAATCTGCCGCTATATCAGTTTTACTTTTATGTGGATTCCACTTCCCGAATAAATTTTACCTCCTAGTCAAGCGTGTAACTTTTCCTCTTTCTGTTCTCTATGGTCGACCAATAGCAACTTTAGACTGTCACTTTTGTGACATTGTTGTAGCTTGGTTACGTACAACTCAACAATATTTTATGAAAATTAATAACATCGAATTACGCGTAAATGCATTACGTACAAATAAGGTTTAATTAACACGTTTTTAAATTATATTTTGCCGGGACCTACAGTAATTTACGTATAAAACAGAATTACGCAGAACTGAGTTACGCATAAAGCAATCTCAACTGTATTTCGTTCGTTACAACTAACAGCATTTTCACATGACTTACATCTTATTAATGCTGTATAAAATTAGCCAACACATTTGGGCCTTTAATTATCGAAGACCATTTCAGTTGCACTTTCAGAGCGATGCGAGGCTATGCGACGCGACGCGACCCGATAAGCCTCATCCCGCTGTCCTTCCCGCAGTCAATCTGTAATTGATTGATTTGATTGATTTAGTTTATTTTACTTCGCGTTTTGTGCCTCTTGGCTAATTTGCGAAGATGGGGATGAGTGATGAAATGATGAAATTGATGAATGGACATTCACAAACAACCAAGCCCGATCGGGATTCGAACCCGGGACCCTTGGCGTAGTTAATCTGTAATGTATTCTGTGTAATTACATCACGTTCTCGAGCACCAATACGTCATTGCCTTGTAATCAAGGGGTCCCGGGTTCGATACCCGGTGGAGGCACAAGTGGTTCGGATCCCACTTTAAACTGTAGGTCCAGTCCTTATTAGTCCCGATTAGCCTTACTGCGCATAAAGTGGACTTAAAACACCAAATCAAATCAAAAATCGAGCACCAATATCCCTGTTTACTCTTCAGCGTGCAAGTAAATCAGAGCCCGGGATTTGCGTGTCAATTGTAAACAAGGCCCGGACTATTGGCCTTTAAAGCCGGGCATCTATGACCTAATTTCGGGCAGAAAGATGAAGGTGGTAGGTAGGTAGGCATGGTGCCAGTACATTTTATGTTGAAGATTAAGGAAACCTGTCTATACTGAATGCAACTTCACCTGGCGGCTGGCAAACAGCGAATCAGCGATCAGTTGAATTTTCTTCGACTGATATCGGGCATTTTCGAGTCACAAGGTACCGGACGTTGTTCGCGGGACCAAACAAATGAGCGTTGGGTCCACCACATGTTGCCAAATGTACTGTAAAGCTCGAGAGAATCTTCTCGGGCAACGATATTGCCAGCCCCAGAAATCAGCGGGGGTTCATGGTACAACTGCACACGCGGTCCTGAACGATGAAGTTTCCGGAAGGACCACCCACAGGTCGGAATGCAGGCAAACACAGTCATATAAAGACAACCGGCAAAAACAGAAGTACGCTTGGCAACGTTGCTTCGGGAGAGCGATGTGACCCCTTCAGCTTTTACTTCGCAACTGAGTTTGTTGGCACCCATCGGACCACACGGCCCCGAAAATGATTCGGGAACAGGACGCGCCAGTGTGGCATCGTCGTTTACGCTGGCAAGTTCAGAAATAGTGCGGCGCTACGCTTACGCTCACGTGTCGCATGTGACGTTCTGCTTTGTTGTTACCTTGAGCGATGCCGTCCTCTGAACCAAACAGCCGGGTTCGAACCCCCGACCCCGAGTGGGACGTGGACTCGGAGTGGCTCCTCTTGTTCGACAACCTGCTGAAGCACCCCGGGAGCAGGACGCGTGGCTGCCAGTGCGATGTGCACGGAGGGGGGCATGGCAGGAGCCCAGGTGGACGTGGAGACGATGAGACTGATCGCATTGCGAATTCAGCAAAGAGAGCCAGTAGTGTGCCAGCGCCACGCAGAGCAATATACACCTCAAATAAACCACCGCCCCAGTCATCAGGTCAGGCTGGTTCTGTTGATGAAGAAACGTTCATTCGTTCGTTTGAGAATGTTCCAACAATACAGTTGTTTTCTGCCAAGGAGCTCGAGGAACAGTTGGTGTCAATACGTGAAACAATCGCAGACCCAAATAAGGACTGGTCCAAAAGGGTAGAATCTTTAAAAAGACTGAGGGCTTTGCTTCTGGCAGGAGCTTCAAATTTTGATGAACTCTATGTTCATTTACGACTCTTGGAACCACCATTCCAAATTTCAGTGAAAGACCTCAGGTCACAGGTAGTACGTAAGGCATGTGTTACAATAGCCTACCTATCACAACAGTTGGGACATAAATGTGATCGTTTTACAGAACCATTGTTTCCGGGGTTAATCTACCTCATCCAAAGTAGTGCAAAGGTTATGGCAACAACAGGTATTGAGGCAATTCGCTTCATCATTCAGAATACACATTCCCCTCGTCTTATCCCTATAATTGCGTCAAATATGAGTTCAAAATCTAAGGACATTCGTAGGGCTTGCTGTGAGTTTCTGGGTCAGTTGCTCCATACGTGGCCAACACACACGCTAAAATGACAATTGCACTTCTGCAAGATGCGATTCGGAAGGGGATGGCGGATGCAGACCCTGAAGCAAGAGCCTCCTCACGGGAAGCTTTCTGGAGATTTGCAGACCACTTTCGGGACCAGGGCGACAGTCTACTCAATTCATTAGATGGGTCCTACAAACGACTGCTCCACGGTGAACTCTCGCTTTCAAACTCAAGTTTCAGCAATTCGCTAAACACGACTGGATCCGGTCGAGGGCTTCTAGCACCACAGATGGGCGCGGCGGAGGATCTGCAAGACACAGCCTTGCTCTCAGGTCAAACAGTGCCATAGACTTGCAAGCTGCGCAGCGTGCGAAGGCAAGAGTCCAGTATGCAGCCGCGGCCAGGATGAAAGTGGGCTCGGGAGCTTCTTTACTGCGCCCTAGGAAGTCCTCCGATGCCAGGATGTCAGTAAGTGCCATCACATCGCCTGAGCGAGTCGGGAGGACACGGACACGTGTGTCAGGAGTATCACAATCTCAACCAAGCAGTCGGTCAGGGTCTCCATCATCTCAGCTGAGTTACGCCACGTGCTCTGCTGCAGGTGGAGACAGGAACAACGTCGGCCGGTCGAGAAGGCTTTCAGGAATTCCCCGGAGCACAGGAACTAGCCGTGAAGCCAGCAGAGAGACAAGTCCCAATCGTTTTGCATCTCACGACAGGAGTTTCGGGAGCAAGTTAAGGGGTAGGTCATTGCTGGGAATGACTCAATCAGAGTGACCTCCGCAGCCTGCAAGGCCAGTGATGGCCCAGAAGATCCTTCAGCAGAGCAGGGAAGTAGAGTCTGCACTTGCAGATGCCCTGCGAACACCCAATAGGAAAGCATACCGGCCATTCAACGACCATTCCGACGACAGCGAAACTTCCAGCGTGTGCTCCGAAAGATCTTTTGATTCCTATAGGCGGCCGTCTGATGATATATCCGAAATAATCACCAACTGCGCAAGCACCCACTGGAACGATCGGAAGGAGGGCCTCGTTGGACTCCAGAACTATTTCCAAACAGGCAATGCCCTCACAGGGTCCGAACTGAAACGAGTGACAGAAATATTCACAAAGATGTTTATGGATGCACATACCAAGGTATTCAGTTTGTTTCTGGACACACTGAACGAACTCATAATAACTCACAAGGCAGATTTGCAGGACTGACTCTATGTGCTCTTGATAAGGCTACTAAACAAACTTGGTGCTGATCTCTTAGGCTCCATCCAGAACAAAATACACAAATCATTGGATGTAGTGAGGGATTCCTTCCCCTGCGACCAGAGTTCAATATCATCGTGAGATTCCTCGTAGATCAGACGCAGACTCCCAACTCCAAGGTGAAAGTGGTTGTCCTCTCCTACCTCACACAGCTGACGGCTCAGATGGAACCGATGCATTTCAGCAGTGGGAAAGACACGCGGATGGCTCTCTCCAAGATCATTGGCTGGACTAGCGACAAGTCGGTCGAGATCCGGAAGGCTGCTCACAATACCGTGATAGCTCTTTTCAACCCAAATACTTCCGAAGTTCCGATGTTGTTACCACAGCTTCCTAAGGAATATCAGGAGGCAGCAGCAGCATTAGTGCAGAATCACTTGCATCGCAGCATCACAGAAGGGTCACCGTCGTCTCCACTCGTGTCATCCCCACGCCTGCAGTCACCTGGTACTCCTCAGCCAAAATCTGGAAGGTCATCTCGTTCCAACACCCTTCACCTTGACGACGAAAATTTCAACCCTGAGGAAGTGTGCAGGTCTTTACGTCGAACCACAGCAGAAATTCAGAACTACAGTATTGAATCCCTGGATAGATGCGGTAAATTAGATCGTGACAGGGATACAACATCACAAGATTCCGGAATAAGCCAAATGTCTGCAGGAGCAGGAGACAACCTGGATACTTTGGAAGAGAGGCTGGAGGATTGCGGAAGCCTTAATAACTCGGGTTCTGGGCGTTCGTCGTCCCTGTCATCTCCAATCCATAGGATACCTGGATGTCTTCGGGAGTTCAATGGCCTTGATATGTGTGGAATAGGTGAAAATCCATTTGAAGGAGAGAATGGCTATATCTAGAGAAAGCCACCATCATGACGACAGTGAAGCCATAAAGAAGATCCTGGAAATCTTAAATGGAGATGCGACCGACGGTCCTTATGGAGATGTTCAAGAAACGATCAATGACTGCCTGTTTCCAGAGCTACGTAGAACTCTTGATTCTGTAAGTCCTTCATGCCCACAAGGGCGGTGACAAAGATGTTGTCCGAGCAGCAGAAGCATGTTTTGCCACTATGGGGAGCGTGTTACCAGCAGATGTTGTGATGCGCGTTCTCAACCCTCTGATCAAGACCGGAGACTTTCCTGTGAACCAGGCTGCAATAAAAATGCTTACACGGTTAATTGAACAAAAGGAGAAGGAAGTGATTGAGCCTCATCTAACCGATCTTATGCCAAGTTTGCTTAAGGCATGTGACAATGAAGAGAGTAGCGTAAGGAAGTCTGCTGTGTTCTGTATGGTGGCTCTTCATTCAGTGGTCGGAGAGGAGGATATGCCCCGCACCTCCACCACGTATAAAGTCTAAATATTTGGGGATCGTTGATAGGCTATGACCGCCTTTAGCCACACGCTTACTAAGCGAGAGGAACGTTGTAAGAGAAAGGGGGTAGTTCTGAAGAGCAACGTCGACACTCAAACTGCAAGGGGACTAGCCCCGTGAAATAAGAACACACGGACATATATTTAAAAACACTACCTTTGACTGAACAGGCAGGGGGAGGAAAGACATAAGGAATGTTCGTTACCTGAAGTTTGCGGCGATCTCTTCTCCGCTGGTTCTCGTTGTCATGTGGCCATACTCTGTAAGAAAACGGACGAGGGAGCAACTCCGGGCTCCAAACTCTGTACTTTCGTAGACCGATTTTCTAAACGATAACTTTAACATCTCGATTGTTCGTTCGCTCCTTTTTTTAGACTTATGATGCCTGTGGAGCTCTCTCGGGATAACCGGATTCAACGTAAATTGAAAACAACTAGAAACGGAGTCTTTTGTAACTACTTCATCTGACGGAAAACGGAAGACAACTAAGCCTGACATTTTCTCACGCGACCTATTTAAGTGAAATTCGAACTATCCGCCGTTACGACGGTTGCTTCGATCGCGTCCTTTGGCAACGGCAATTCTGAGGAAGAACGCTGATTCCTGATTTCATTTTCTAATGCCATGTCAGCAGAGTTTTTCCAACTCCGCTGAAGGTCGCTCTCGCGATGAGCTTTTAAGAAGCTCTTTTTCAATGCTTCACCGGGACCCTTTCTATAATGTGATTAGCTTATTTATTTATGATGCCCGGGTCCTAGGTTCGATTCACGTCTGCGGCGTGATACGATAGCCATCAAGTCAAACCCAGTTGGAGTTGCGATCAGTAGAGCAGCCATGATCTTCCGAGGAAGAACTCACCTCAGAGCTCTCACTTCATCACTACCCTATCAGGATAGTTCTGTTTCCTTAATGGTTGAGAGAGTTGGTAGCATTGGCGCAGACTTTTGGGGGGCAAGGCACTTTCTGCACTCCTAAAGTTCATGTCGGGGAAAGGTATTGTATATTTACGTATATAAAATATTGTTTATGCCAATCTTGCTCCCAAAAGTAATTTTAAGTTGGCGATTTTCATTGGTTGTACACTCCTGTTCAGATAAAATGGCACATACTACACCTGTCCAACATTACAAAATGTGACACTTTATGTGAACAGGAGTGAACTTAACTCTATAGACTACTGTTCAGGAAAACATTTTGAAAGCAAAAGACGTAGCATTAGCAAACTCTTGAAGTTACGTTTCAATATTTGGTGGGGGAAGAGTTCAGTTTTGATCAGAATAAATAGACTCAAATATCAACTGCCATGGATTTTGATTGATTGAGTTAGTGTTTAAAAAGTCCACTTTATGCACAGAAAGGCTAATCCGGACTGGACCTACAGATTAAAGTAGTATGACAGATATCGTCATATGGCTGGTTTATCTGACCTTACCTACAAACCGGCGGGATGATTAACTGTGATTTAAACACGTCCAGGTACCCTGAATGCAAGTAATTCACGAAAGATGGAGTATAAGTGCTGTTAAAATAATCACTCCTCACGTTAATATGAAAAAATTAATGTTGGAAGGGCCCAATCGGAATTTTAGGAATTAAACTATGAATTCTCAAGTTACGTCTCGTGTAGATATCGATCTTATGATAAAATTCATTTTGATTCATATTTAAGCTTTCGGGTAGCACTTTTTGACTTTTGGTCATAATATCCTTTATTTTAATAATAAATACCACGAAAAGTTTGATGTCGCCTTGTGCACGGGGACATTTCGGGCTGACAACGATTTTACGGGGTCTTGCAATTTGTGCACTTAACATTAAAATTAATTCATACAGCACGTTATTCTCCATACTTCGCATAAATAAATAACTATTAATATTTAAGTCTTTATTATAATAAGATCTTTGATAGATACACATATATATATATATATATATATTCATGTTCAATAATAAGTTCAGAAATATTGTTTTTGTTAACGCGGAAAAACGTGTTGTAAAAAGGAGTTGTTGCAACTTGGGTAAAAAATTGTGGTGGTAAGAAGGATGGATATTGGTTGATGTGCGGAAGATTGGAAGGCGAGAAGAAATAATCTTCGGAATATTCAAACACACGGCAAGATGAGGGCTATGTCATAGTCTTTCTGAAGGATGAAAGGCTGAAGATCAGCTGGACTTACTCGTAAAACATGATGTGTCAGTAGGACTTTTGGTTTAACGAAAGGAATAAGGTAGGGGAGGCGATCCATGTGCTCCAAACCAACCGGCAATGAGATAAGCCGAAATTCGTTACAATTAATACATGAGCTCATGCCTAGGTACTTTATCGGCAGATCTGCCTAATGTACATCCGTATTCAATAGCATGCTTACGTGTGTTGCGAGTGGTGCAAAGAAGATGAAAAATCGTTCGTGCTAAATCTCGTGGTAAATGCAAATGGCGGACGTCGCGTTGCCACTGAAAAATTGAATGCTTTTGTGAAATAAGCAAAATGCATAGGTAATCTTTCAGCAAAGGTTGAATTATAAAGATTTCCATCAAGTCACTGTTATCGATAAAGCACATTATCATAAATTATTGTAGTAGAGAGGCAGCACTTCGTTCCTACGCGTCAGCAAAAATTTGATGCGACTGGTGTTATGTTACATCCGGTCGTAGCGGGCCACGAGCGGTTTTATTGTTGAGTCAGCAGAATGTGTCTGATCACGTTGAAGACATCGGAAGCGGTGGGGGGAGGGGGTCAATGGGTTTGTCACGTTGTTTCTTGATGTATGCTAACCTAACACGTGCATATGTCTGTGTGTGTATGTGTGTGTGTGGAGGAAATGCGCGCGCAACCATTGCGTATGATGGAAAGACATGAAGAAATGATTTAAAGATGGCGCCGAAGGTGCTGTACCCCCGAAAGCTTAGCGGCTAAGGTTATTGCTCTGTAAAACAAGAGGCGTCGAGGGTTCGATTCCTGGTAGAGTCAATATTGATTGATTGATAGACTGAGTTAGTTTTTTTTAAGTCCGTTTTATGCACGGCAAAACTAATCAGGATTGGAGCTACAGTTGAAAAGTGGTGATTCGGACCACTATGTGCCTCCACCGAGTATCGAACCTGGGACCCTTTGATTACAAGGCGACGATGTCAATATTGAATGGTCTCGATTAGCCTGTGTGTAAATAAAGGCAACAAAATGGTTGAGTTCGAAAATCGAGTTGGGTTAGTGGTTAATGTTGTCACCTGGCAATGAAGAGGTCGCGGGTTCGATTCTCTAGGTAGTTAAATTAGGCCAATTGTTTAGTCTCGCCATTATAGGTCCCCGATTAGTCCATCTGTGCATAAATAGTGTTTGAATAAAATCAATATGGCGGCCTTGGGTTAGTGGTTATTGTTGTCGCCTGGTAATGAAGAGGTCGCGGGTTCGATTTTCTAGGTAGTTAAATGAAACCAATTGTTTTGTCCCGCCATTATAGGTCCCGATTAGTCCATCTGTGCATAAATAGTATTTCAATAAAATCAAAATGGCGGCCGGGTTTTGTGTTAGGCGGCGGCGACCGGGGCGCGGCGCGGGGCAGAGCGGCGCGGGGCGGCGCGGCGCGGGGGGTGTTTTTTATTCCGCGAGATGTTTTAACCAAGTGGTTGAGGATTCGATTCCCAATGTTGGTGAAAATTGGATATTCAATTGTATTTGTTTAAAAGTTCCCATTAGCTTTTTGTGCACAAAGAGAAAATGAACTAATTGGAAATAGGATGTTTATGCTGTAATGAAAAGGTCCCCGGGTTCGATTCACAATGTCAAATTGGCTGATAATGATGTTGTTTTTAAAATAAAAAAAAAGAAGTGTGAATAAATTAGAATCTGTTGTTTTGCCGTGTGGGGCCCCAGTAACGATTATCTTAAATGCATAAAGAGTAGGTAAAATAAGCAAGATGGCCGTCACTATTGTTTTGTGATCAAAGAGGAGTCACAGGTTCGATTCAATCAAAGGAGGCAACATTCTATGTTTCAATTCCATGTAAAAGTCTAAAGTTATGTTTCGATTAACCTCAATGCATAAAGAGGAATTAAACAAAAACAAGCAAAATGGCGACAGATGTGATAAAAGAAAAATTGAATTAGTTTTTTTATAGTGACAAGAAAAAATAGCGAATCACTGTTAGAAATAGAATGAAAATAAAGATACTTGCATTTGCGTGTCCAGCGCTGTGCAGAAAAGCTCTCATGCTTTATCTCCGACAAGTCCACAATACACAATTTTTTTTATTGTATAGTTAATTATTAATGTTGTCATTAACACAGATTCTTACCAGTGTGAAGAAAAGCTCTCATGCTTTATCTCCGACAAGTCCACAATACACACTTTTTCATTATATAGTTAATTATTAATGTTGTTATTAACACCGATTTTTACCAGTGTGAAGAAAAGCTCTCATGCTTTATCTTCGACAAGTCCACAATACACATTTTTTCATTATATAGTTAATTATTAATGTTGTTATTAACGATTGTTACCAGTAAAAATATAAACCATGAGGATTTTTAAAGGGATGATAAATGAAAAAAAAGCCAAGACATATATTTTATCCCTGTTTATTACCAATATTTACAAAATTCAAAAGAGCCGCACACACACACATACATATGTAAAATGTTTATATTGTGTCACCAGTTTATCAGCATGTTATTTAACAAGTTTTTATTCTTCAAGTTTGTTCACTCACCCACATAAGGAATTGTGTCACTATCATATCCATTTTCTGCTGCAACCACTGAATTAAAATGTTTCACTATTTTTTCCACAAGCATGTTCTCGCAAAAAAGAAACACTTCTTTGGAAAGTCTTTTTCCGTCGATGTTTTGTATAGACAAAGGCTCAGGTTTTTTACATCCATGTAGATGGGAAAGCACAAAATTCTCCTTATTACATGCATGGACAGGGGAAATATCTGTGCAACCGAAACATTGTTCGCGAAGGTCGAGAATGCAAGATTCCACACAGTTTCCAAAATATAATTTCAGATACGGCGACACTGTTTCACACATAACTTTCGCATGCTCGATGCACACAAATATCTTCATAAAGTTCCGCCACGAACTTTCTGCGATGAACACTATCTCCAGGGAACCGTAAGCTGGTTTTTTCCTTATAATGATCTGACGACGATTGTACAGTGTGGTTATCAGCAATTCATGTTGCTCACTTAGTGGGTAGGAAACACGAGGCTGCTCACCTGGAATAGCGATGTAATTGTCGATTACTGGAAACAATTCCTGAAGAGCGTGCCACTCCTGCAACTGTAGTTCAACACCGGCCGCCCCGCTTCTGTGTAGCCTGACCACAGGTTGGAAATCCAGATGAGAGGAAAGTCCGATTGAGATAACCTTTGTTTTCGAAGCATTCAAATAGTAGACGTGATCAAATAATATCGACTGGCGTATAAGACTAGTTACTTGTTTTTGTTCTTCAGGTAAATGCTGATCGCTCTCTTTCTGAAGAACCCCCTTGAAATTAGTGTACGGTTGAAATCTTTTTTTCAGCGGCATCGAAATAGAGGATTCCATGATTAAGAACTGCGAGATACTGCATGTCGCAGCGTGCAGATATACATTTGAAGAAATGCGTGGGTGTGTTTTTGAGACGCATGCGCGCGTAGCAAACCAAGCATGTGCTGGACAAAAAAGGTGGAGGGGGCGGGGCGTTACAAAGATCAATGATGAGAGAAAAATCAGCAGAATATCATAAACGTCATATTGAGGAAATATTGGATAACAAATATTAATTAATTTAATTAAAGCATCAACCGCATTGTCGATCTGAAATTAGGTTTATAGACAGGGGGCAAAATGGAAAATATCGACGATGTTCTAGTATTGGATTGTTTCTGTATTTCCATCGGTATAATCCTCCACCACATTTGAAGCATACTGTTTTATCCTCTTTTTGAATGTAAAATAATCCTGCTTCGGACAGAGCTTCTACAAACGGGAATTCTTTTGATTGCCAGTTTCTGAAAGAGGACAATCTAGCATTGAAAGATCCCATCTCTGGATATTGCGTCATTGTTCTGTAAAGACACAAAACAAGATAAAGATTATAAGTAAGCTGTTGTAAACTGTAACGCTACAAAATTATTAATATACTATTAGGACTATATGTAACTTGTATAAAATTTCAAACAGTATTTACTGTCAATATTTTATAGTATACGTACCGAGTATTATAAATTTAATTTACGAGTCAGCAAATAAGTTGTTATAATATTGTTGTTTTTTATCGGTACTGGGAATAAAATTTCAAATTTATGCATGGGTTTACCAGAGGCTCTATGGAATAAATACAGAAAACAGTAATGCCCACAGTACACAGACCCGTAACTTTGTATCTGATGAGTGTTGTACGTATAGAATTTAGAGTTACTTTCCAAAAATCGCAAATGGTTATGCACATGTGGAGGTTTTCCGTAACTATCAAAAAATTCCCCCCGGGAGTTACTGTCTATGTAAATTGCTACCCAGTGCTTCCCGGGGCTATCTTTGGGGTCTGTATTTACAATCAACGCTGCTGGTAGTTCCACATGTACAGGTAATTCATTAGCTGCGAAAACCCCAACATGATGATTGTCAAAGGCTCTATTTGATATTAACCCGTGAAGCAAATTTAAAGTCGACAGCATTGCTGGACACTAAATAGTAATATTGTGCAACTCACCTTTTTATACTTCAAAGTAGACGGTACACGTCACAGTAGATTCCAGAACCAATTTGATCTGGACCACCAAGCTGTTTATCGTTGTTGAAACAATGGAGAGCTATCTAACACAACGCTGATACTCGGAATGTGTAGGCGGGGTTTACAAACGCGCATGCGTACAGTGGTAATGCTACCTGGCATTTTTTTGTGCTGTTGTAAAGTGAATTTTGTACTATAAGAAAATTGTTTGTATGTGTGTGTGTGTGTGTGTGTGTGTGTATATATATATACAGACACACACACATATTTATTTATTGATGAAGTATATATATATATATATATATATAATACAATACAATATAATATATATATATATATATATATGTATTTTGAAGATACAACATATCAGTAAAATCTAACAACTAGAAAAATATTCATAACGTTCGACTTTTATATTATATGTAATGTAAAACATTCTTCACAGTTTGAAAAATGGAGCACCCGTTCTCTGCAATATTGGCTGGTCCATCAGGATGCGGAAAGACATACTTTGTGAAGCATTTTCTCCAGTGTTTACCCCAAATGGTAAATGTAAAATTCAACAATATTTTGGTGTGCTACGGGGAATGGCAATCTGCATACAATGATTTCCCTGGTTTTGTACAATTTCGGGAAGGAATGCCTAATATTGACCAATTTGTGCCAAATTCTGGACCTCATCTTATTATTATCGATGATCAGATGAGGGAATGCGATCAAAGAGTCACAGATTTATTCACAAAAGGGTGTCATCATCGTGATATTAGTCTTTTCTTTATCACTCAAAATCTATTCCATCAGGGAAAAGGGAATAGAGATATATCTTTACATAGTCATTATATTGTATGCTTCAAAAATCCTAGAGACAGAGCCCAAATTAATTATTTATCTAGACAAGTATACCCGGAGAATCCAAATTTTATAAAAGATGCATATTACAATGCCACCGCTGAACCCCATGGATATTTGCTGTTTGATCTGAAGCAGAACACTCCGGAAGAAGTACGTTTTCGGTCGCGGATATTTCCCGACGATGATATCAATTATGTATATATTCCTACAAAAAAAGCAAGCATAATCACTAGTCGTTTATTCTGTCATCATGGCTCCAAGAGTGAAACACGCTAAAGTGCTCCAAGTTTTGTCGGATGCTAAACCAGCTCTTCGCACAGCGATATTACAAGCTGCTGATTCTTCCTTAGTTAATTCAATCTGTGAGTGTTGTTACAATGTTCTAAAAGGGAATGTTCCTCTTTCAACACCTCAGAAAACAAGATTGAGCCGGTACAAGAAGGTGATACGTAATCTCTCTGCCAAAGGACACTCTACAAAGCAGAAGAAACAGATACTATTGCAACACGGAGGATTTCTACCTGTGTTATTAGCCCCTTTAATAGGAGGTGTGTTATCAAGTTTATTTAAGTGAAAAAAAATCTGAACATGGAGCATGCCAAAAAAATGGTTATAATAAATCAAGAATTTATGGATAACATGAGACATCCTGTTATGTCTGCACCGTCTACATCCTTATCGCAATTGGATCAGGATATGCAAGTAATTTTGAATCTCAAAGGTCTTTCGGATGATGAAAAATGGAATCGTTACAGCATTGTGCTCCAAAAATTTCTGTCTATTACTCGAAAACAAAGAGAACCTGTGTCGCTACCGATTACAGAATCTACTGAGAAGTTGACTGATATGAAAGAAGAAATTCTAGCTGCTACACCTAGCATGTATCGTAGAAAAGCCGAACTGTTGTATGAACGTCTTTTACATAATAGTAATATTGATTGGGATAAATATGGGGCAGTTTTTATTAACAATAATAAAATTGAAGGCTCAAATATTGTCGATCAAGTATCGGATATAATTCGACCACGAAAAACAAGCAATCCTGTTGGGTGGCAACTGTTCAATAGAGCTCTGGCGTTATCTAATATTCCTCAAGAATATATTGGAAACCCCCGGAGACAGGAGTTTATTCAACAGATTGTTTTTGGCAACCCCGGACGCCATATTCCGCTGTCCGGAGCTAACCAAGAAGAGGCACAAGAATTAACAGAAGCAGAAGCAGAAGAAGAAGAAAAAGAACCAATTTCTTTTGTATCATCATTTCCAGGGCACAAACGTAAACGTACTGTTCCAGTTTGGTCAAGATACAAACCATGAGCGAAAAAATATTAGAGAATATCTGGTACAATCCATCTCATCCAGCATCCTATTCTACAGCTTCAACACTATGGACAGCTGTAAAAAAATCCATACCATTGTCAACAATCAAACATTGGTTGACAAAGCAAACTGCATACACTTTGCATAGACCTGTAAAGCGTCGATTTCCGAGAAACTTTTATTTTGTGCATAATATTGATGACCAATGGCAGGCTGACTTGAATGACATGCAGAGTTTGCGGAATCACAACAAAGGGTACAGATATATACTCACAGTTATCGATATTTTTAGTAAGCATGCTTGGGCTGTCCCTGTAAAAAATAAAACTGGTGTATGTATAAAAAAGGCTTTCCAGCAAATTTTCAAACAAAGCAAAAGAAAACCTTTGAAATTACAAACTGACAAAGGGCGTGAGTTTACCAACAGTATTGTGCAGGAATATCTCAAAAAACAAAATGTAATTTATTTTACAACAAAGAATCCTGATATTAAAGTTAGTATTGTTGAAAGATTCAACAGAACTTTAAAGGAACGCATGTGGAAGTATTTTACTAAGCAAAGAACCAGCTGCTATGTTAATGTATTCCCAAAGCTTTTGAAAGCTTATAATCATAAAATTCACTCGAGTATTAAAATGGCACCAGCAGATGTTACTCCTGAGAAGGTTTTGAAAGTATGGCACAATATGTATGACAAAAAACTCAAATCTGATTCATCTCCACTATTGTCATTGAAGATGCCATTCAAAATAGGCGATACAGTGAGAATAACAAAAACCAAAAAACGCTTTGACAAAGGTTACATGGAAAATTGGACAAGAGAAATATTTGTGGTGGAACGTATTTTGAAAAGAAATCCTCAAGTGTATGAATTAAAAGATCTACAAGGACATAAAATCGATGGAACATTTTATACGGAAGAGTTGCAACTGGTCCGCTTACCGGATATGCATGAAATTGATAAAATCCTTGCGACCAAAGGTAAAGGAGCCAGTAAAAAGTTGTTAGTTCATTGGAAAGGTTACTCCAGATTATTTGACAGTTGGATTAGCGCATCGTTTTTGGAGTCAAAAAAAGAGAGAGAGAGGCATAAATTTTTGTAGATATTCTCATCAGTGGTACAAATAACCTTTATAACACATCATGAGAAAAGCAAACGCTTTCTACATTACTTTGCCTAGTAACAGTTCCATGAAATATTTCCCAAGTAATACTCTAACTAATTACACCACAAAGCTTCAGAACCGTGTGGAGTTGGACACCAACAAATGGGAGATGGCATTGGTAGAAGTGCATTATCCTTATTCAATACTAAACATTACAAGATTTAACAACTATATTCAATATAAATCTATGGATGATGTCAAATGGAACGAACTTCGAATATCCGAAGGCTATTACGCATCTATAAACAGCATTGTTGCAGAAATCAATAAATATTCTGAAACATTAAATTTTAGTCTCCGAAATCATCCTGCGTACAAACATGTGACTGTTGATATATCTACCAAGCAGAGAAACATAAATGTACAATTGTCACCTCAACTGGCACGGATATTAGGTTTTAAACCGACCGATGATTTATCAGAAGTAAAAATTGGACGCTCGCCTCCAAATCTTGTGAGAGAGATTCCTTCCCAGACGTATATTTACACAGATATTGTGGAATCACATATGGTGGGGGATGCTATCGCCCCTCTATTACGTATTATAAACATTAATCCTATGGAACATACTTTTGGAAGTGATGGTGTGCAAATTTTCGATTCACCACATTACATCCCAGTGCAGAAACATAATTTCGAACAAATAGAAATTGACTTAAGGGACAGCACTGGTGCACACATCCCATTCTCCTTCGGACTAGTGTGTTTGAAACTTCATTTTAGATGTTGTGGTGAAAAGCTCTGATTATGAATGACCCATATTTTCAATACTACCATCAACAAGCTGGATCTGGTGTGGGTAACATATATTACGGTGCTGCCTATCAAAAAGGACATGGCATTGGAAGTTTTCTTGGAGGACTTTTTCGCTCAGCTTTGCCTCTTGTCAAGAAGGGAGCGAAAGCTGTAGGGAAAGAAATTTTAAAAACAGGGGTAAATGTGTTAGGTGATGTTGTAGACAAAACACCCCTAAAACAGTCACTACAATCCAGAATTTCGGATGCCAGATCAAATCTTAAAAGAAAAGCTGAAACAAAGCTAAAGGAAATGATTGGTTCAGGTTATCAGGGGCATAAACATTTCAAAAGGAATCACTCTGCTTCGGGACAGCGAACTGGAAGGACCGCTCAGAGAAAGAAGAGATCCAGTGCCAATACAAACACCAAGAAAACAACCAAACGCAACCGTAAAAAAATTCAAATAACATCAGATATTTTTGATTAGATATGGCGCTAATTAGGGAGAAATCATGTGAGTGTTTTAAAAGTGAATTGGATATTTTCTCGGTAAAACCTACTCAGACAAGCATCTTAGAACACCACACCATCGGATACAAACCTGTTAGTTCTCTGGCAGATAATGCTCCCACCGAGTTTGTAATACCTGGACATGGTGATGATTATATGGATTTAGCACACACAATGTTCAATATAGATGCCAGAATTGTAAAAGCGAATGGTCAGTTATTGCTACCCACAGATAAAACAATTGGGCCTGTCAATGATTTTCTCAATGCAATGTTCAGCGAAGTACAAATCTACTTAAATAACAAACTCATCTCGTTTCCATCTCACATGCACCCATACAGGTCTTATTTTGAAAAAGCACTGAACTATGACATATCTGCAAAATCATCTCATCTCCAAAGTGCATTGTGGTACAAGGATACAGCAGGCGCTTTTGATAACGTTTCGGAAGACAACAAAGGCTTTACAAAACGTAACCAACTAACAAAACAGAGTAAAACATTTGATATGTTTGGTTACTTGCATTCTGATATTTTCAATCAAGAGAAATTTTTGATCAATGGAGTGGAAATGCGAATAAAACTGATTCCTTCGAAAAACACTTTCTGCTTGATGGGAGTAGATGACAGTGAAGGCAAAGTGGAAATTCTGGATGCTACACTATATGTGAGAAAAGTATCGGTCAGTTCATCCATCAAACTTAGTCACAATCGCATATTGCAAAAACATACAGCAAAATACCCTCTAACAAGAGTACAACTTAAAGCTGTAACTATTCCAAAAGATATTGTTTCAAAAACAATTGACAATGTGATACTTGGACGTCTTCCGAAACGATTAGTTGTGGGGTTTGTTACCAACGATGCATTCAACGGCACTCTGTCTACAAACCCATTCAATTTTCAACATTTCAATTACAACTTCTTTACTTTATATGTTGATGGAGTCCAAATTCCCGGCAAACCACTTCAACCAGACTTTGAAAACAACAAGTACATAACAGCATATCACACATTATTCTCTGGAACAGGTATACACTATATGGATGAAGGAAACAATATATCGCGTGAGGAATACCCCCAGGGATACGCATTACTTGTTTTCGATATAACACCAGACGCAGCTGCAAGTGCCATATCCCACTGCAGTCTTCAACGGCAAGGGGCTGTTAGCTTGGAAGTCCACTTCAAATCGGCTTTGGAATCTACTGTGACTTGTGTTATCTACTCTGAATTTGAGGCTCCCATGGAAATTAATAATCAAAGAGATATTCATCTGGATTAATTGTATAACAAGGTGAGTTGCACAATATTACTATTTAGTGTCCAGCAATGCTGTCGACTTTAAATTTGCTTCACGGGTTAATATCAAATAGAGCCTTTGACAATCATCATGTTGGGGTTTTCGCAGCTAATGAATTACCTGTACATGTGGAACTACCAGCAGCGTTGATTGTAAATACAGACCCCAAAGATAGCCCCGGGAAGCACTGGGTAGCAATTTACATAGACAGTAACTCCCGGGGGGAATTTTTTGATAGTTACGGAAAACCTCCACATGTGCATAACCATTTGCGATTTTTGGAAAGTAACTCTAAATTCTATACGTACAACACTCATCAGATACAAAGTTACGGGTCTGTGTACTGTGGGCATTACTGTTTTCTGTATTTATTCCATAGAGCCTCTGGTAAACCCATGCATAAATTTGAAATTTTATTCCCAGTACCGATAAAAAACAACAATATTATAACAACTTATTTGCTGACTCGTAAATTAAATTTATAATACTCGGTACGTATACTATAAAATATTGACAGTAAATACTGTTTGAAATTTTATACAAGTTACATATAGTCCTAATAGTATATTAATAATTTTGTAGCGTTACAGTTTACAACAGCTTACTTATAATCTTTATCTTGTTTTGTGTCTTTACAGAACAATGACGCAATATCCAGAGATGGGATCTTTCAATGCTAGATTGTCCTCTTTCAGAAACTGGCAATCAAAAAAATTCCCGTTTGTAGAAGCTCTGTCCGAAGCAGGATTATTTTACATTCAAAAAGAGGATAAAACAGTATGCTTCAAATGTGGTGGAGGATTATACCGATGGAAATACAGAAACAATCCAATACTAGAACATCGTCGATATTTTCCATTTTGCCCCCTGTCTTTAAACCTAATTTCAGATCGACAATGCGGTTGATGCTTTAATTAAATTAATTAATATTTGTTATCCAATATTTCCTCAATATGACGTTTATGATATTCTGCTGATTTTTCTCTCATCATTGATCTTTGTAACGCCCCGCCCCCTCCACCTTTTTTGTCCAGCACATGCTTGGTTTGCTACGCGCGCATGCGTCTCAAAATCACACCCACGCATTTCTTCAAATGTATATCTGCACGCTGCGACATGCAGTATCTCGCAGTTCTTAATCATGGAATCCTCTATTTCGATGCCGCTGAAAAAAAGATTTCAACCGTACACTAATTTCAAGGGGGTTCTTCAGAAAGAGAGCGATCAGCATTTACCTGAAGAACAAAAACAAGTAACTAGTCTTATACGCCAGTCGATATTATTTGATCACGTCTACTATTTGAATGCTTCGAAAACAAAGGTTATCTCAATCGGACTTTCCTCTCATCTGGATTTCCAACCTGTGGTCAGGCTACACAGAAGCGGGGCGGCCGGTGTTGAACTACAGTTGCAGGAGTGGCACGCTCTTCAGGAATTGTTTCCAGTAATCGACAATTACATCGCTATTCCAGGTGAGCAGCCTCGTGTTTCCTACCCACTAAGTGAGCAACATGAATTGCTGATAACCACACTGTACAATCGTCGTCAGATCATTATAAGGAAAAAACCAGCTTACGGTTCCCTGGAGATAGTGTTCATCGCAGAAAGTTCGTGGCGGAACTTTATGAAGATATTTGTGTGCATCGAGCATGCGAAAGTTATGTGTGAAACAGTGTCGCCGTATCTGAAATTATATTTTGGAAACTGTGTGGAATCTTGCATTCTCGACCTTCGCGAACAATGTTTCGGTTGCACAGATATTTCCCCTGTCCATGCATGTAATAAGGAGAATTTTGTGCTTTCCCATCTACATGGATGTAAAAAACCTGAGCCTTTGTCTATACAAAACATCGACGGAAAAAGACTTTCCAAAGAAGTGTTTCTTTTTTGCGAGAACATGCTTGTGGAAAAAATAGTGAAACATTTTAATTCAGTGGTTGCAGCAGAAAATGGATATGATAGTGACACAATTCCTTATGTGGGTGAGTGAACAAACTTGAAGAATAAAAACTTGTTAAATAACATGCTGATAAACTGGTGACACAATATAAACATTTTACATATGTATGTGTGTGTGTGCGGCTCTTTTGAATTTTGTAAATATTGGTAATAAACAGGGATAAAATATATGTCTTGGCTTTTTTTTTCATTTATCATCCCTTTAAAAATCCTCATGGTTTATATTTTTACTGGTAACAATCGTTAATAACAACATTAATAATTAACTATATAATGAAAAAATGTGTATTGTGGACTTGTCGAAGATAAAGCATGAGAGCTTTTCTTCACACTGGTAAAAATCGGTGTTAATAACAACATTAATAATTAACTATATAATGAAAAAGTGTGTATTGTGGACTTGTCGGAGATAAAGCATGAGAGCTTTTCTTCACACTGGTAAGAATCTGTGTTAATGACAACATTAATAATTAACTATACAATAAAAAAAATTGTGTATTGTGGACTTGTCGGAGATAAAGCATGAGAGCTTTTCTGCACAGCGCTGGACACGCAAATGCAAGTATCTTTATTTTCATTCTATTTCTAACAGTGATTCGCTATTTTTTCTTGTCACTATAAAAAAACTAATTCAATTTTTCTTTTATCACATCTGTCGCCATTTTGCTTGTTTTTGTTTAATTCCTCTTTATGCATTGAGGTTAATCGAAACATAACTTTAGACTTTTACATGGAATTGAAACATAGAATGTTGCCTCCATTGATTGAATCGAACCTGTGACTCCTCTTTGATCACAAAACAATAGTGACGGCCATCTTGCTTATTTTACCTACTCTTTATGCATTTAAGATAATCGTTACTGGGGCCCCACACGGCAAAACAACAGATTCTAATTTATTCACACTTCTTTTTTTTATTTTAAAAACAACATCATTATCAGCCAATTTGACATTGTGAATCGAACCCGGGGACCTTTTCATTACAGCATAAACATCCTATTTCCAATTAGTTCATTTTCTCTTTGTGCACAAAAAGCTAATGGGAACTTTTAAACAAATACAATTGAATATCCAATTTTCACCAACATTGGGAATCGAATCCTCAACCACTTGGTTAAAACATCTCGCGGAATAAAAAACACCCCCTGCGCCGCGCCGCCCCGCGCCGCTCTGCCCCGCGCCGCGCCCCGCGCCCCGGTCGCCGCCGCCTAACACAAAACCCGGCCGCCATTTTGATTTTATTGAAATACTATTTATGCACAGATGGACTAATCGGGACCTATAATGGCGGGACAAAACAATTGGTTTCATTTAACTACCTAGAAAATCGAACCCGCGACCTCTTCATTACCAGGCGACAACAATAACCACTAACCCAAGGCCGCCATATTGATTTTATTCAAACACTATTTATGCACAGATGGACTAATCGGGGACCTATAATGGCGAGACTAAACAATTGGCCTAATTTAACTACCTAGAGAATCGAACCCGCGACCTCTTCATTGCCAGGTGACAACATTAACCACTAACCCAACTCGATTTTCGAACTCAACCATTTTGTTGCCTTTATTTACACACAGGCTAATCGAGACCATTCAATATTGACATCGTCGCCTTGTAATCAAAGGGTCCCAGGTTCGATACTCGGTGGAGGCACATAGTGGTCCGAATCACCACTTTTCAACTGTAGCTCCAATCCTGATTAGTTTTGCCGTGCATAAAACGGACTTAAAAAAAACTAACTCAATCTATCAATCAATCAATATTGACTCTACCAGGAATCGAACCCTCGACGCCTCTTGTTTTACAGAGCAATAACCTTAGCCGCTAAGCTTTCGGGGGTACCTCACCTTCGGCGCCATCTTCAAATCATTTCTTCATGTCTTTCCATCATACGCAATGGTTGCGCGCGCATTTCCTCCACACACACACGTACACACACAGACATATGCACGTGTTAGGTTAGCATACATCAAGAAACAACGTGACAAACCCATTGACCCCCTCCCCCCACCGCTTCCGATGTCTTCAACGTGATCAGACACATTCTGCTGACTCAACAATAAAACCGCTCGTGGCCCGCTACGACCGGATGTAACATAACACCAGTCGCATCAAATTTTTGCTGACGCGTAGGAACGAAGTGCTGCCTCTCTACTATTGTTATTTTCAAAGTTGCCTGTCCTTTGATGGGCATGCTCGCAGCGTACAAAGAAGTTATGTACAGTCATTTGTGCTGCTTATAAATTCATAAAAGGATCGTGTGATACCTATGATAATTGGGTATATTTGATTGTTCTATTTCCTAGGTAGAGAAATGCCAGTTTGAGGCGGTGTTGCCCAATGTATCCACAAGTTCACATTGTCAGCATATGCGATTTTAAATTAATCTTCATCTATTAATGTTGAGACAAATGACTGTTTTGTTTGTTTGAAGTAGTATCAGAAGTCGCCTGTTGCTCATAAGGTACAGTCATGTAAAATTTAACATCGGCAACCAATAAATAAGTCCAATAGATCATGAATTCTTTCACTTGGAATTAACATGTGAATTATTCTAAATTCAGTGCATGAATCCATGTTCTACTATATGTGTATTCTCTTTCAGCAGGGAGGAATTTGGGTGTGCTTTGGATGTATCCAGCATCGTTATTTGTTTTAAGCAAACTCACCAAGTGGTAGGAGATAATAGTGTTATATATCTCATCTACGCTTTTCACAGATCTTCGACAGTATTAAGGTTTGGGTTCTGTTGGGTTTTATGAACAATTAAATTCATCCACGTTTCTGACAAAAAAGGATATTCAAGGACGGAATTGAGTTGTCAAGGATTGAGTGCAAGTTTGGGAGTTAGGGTAGTAGTTGACACTCCAGAAGGGTATAAAAATACATTGAATTATCATTGCAATTTGAATCTGAATATCCATAGGAAGCTTCAGAAAATTTTGAAGCAGTAACAATTTATTCTTTAGACGAATGGTAGATTCTTAAGCACCTAGGGTTGTGCAAATATATGGTGGGATAAAGTAGTTTATTTCTTTGGAGATTGAAATTTCCCTCTCAGTAGTACTTGTATCAGCGCTTTCAGCGTACCGGGTATGACACATGAGAGCCATCTGAAAAATACAAGATTGAAGTGGTAGTAATTTTGATGTTAAGGGAATCTTTTTTGGGGACTCTCGTGACGTGATTGTGTGCAGGTAACCCTCACCTCTGACGTACCATCATAGTAGGATCCGAACCACTATGTGCCTCCACCGGGAATCGAACCCGGGACTGCTTGATTACAAGGCTACGACGCTACCACTGAGCCATCTGGGAGGACCTGAACTGCAATGGAGAATTATATGTAGTGTATTTATAACAAACACATTAACTATTATGAATCAAACGAATACATATAGTCCTCAGAGGAAATATCAACTTCACAATATGTTTTGGCACTCAAGCTCCCCCCACGAAATGACTGCAACGCTAAACTACGACACTTGGTGTACACAAACAGGCCCGTACCCAGGATTTTTTTAAGGGGGGCCAAGCCCGAAACCTTGGTCATATATACTTACAGGGTGACACAGAAAAACAGGAACTTTTGAAAACCCACCAGACACCAGAGAAATCAGATAAAAAAAACATATATTGTCAGAAATTGAACTGTTACAACTTGCCATTTAAGATACAGTAATCCACAGTATCACTTTTTGAAAACTACGTCCTTGAGATGAAGTCCTTTGCTGGCTCTGCATTCTTCCAATCTGCCATTGAGGTCCCTCATTGATCGTTGCAACATTTCAGGTGGGATGGCACGAATTTCGTCTTTAATTCTTTGCTTCAATTCATCCCTTGTTCTTGGCCGAGACGTCTACACTTGACTCTTAAGGTGGCCCCACATGAATAAATCACATACGGACAAATCCGGGGATCTTGGTGGCCAGGGAATGTCCCCAAATCGAGAGATTACACGATTACCAAATAATTCTCGCGCAGTTGTCATGGACTGCCTTGCAGTGTGCGCTGTCGCACCATCCTGTTGAAACCAGGCTTCGTGAAGTTGTGGGAACACTCTCTCTAGACAACCCGACCGTAGCTGTTTCCTTCCGAACTGAACGCCGTGGGCTGTGTGAGACTGCATCATGCACGGCCTCGATATTCTGTGGAGTAGGAGCATTTCGCTGTCGTTCTGTTGGTATCATTTTCATAGCCTATCCAGTCTGTTTAAAGTTTTTTTATCCACATTTTTATCGCGTGTTTCGAGAGAACACTACCATGATGCCCTACACCGAAAAAACGTCTCAACCCTCTCTGAGCAACTTGCAAACGATCACTGTTTTTGTAACATATTTTTATGGCGAGAGCACGATTTTGACCGTTCCAATGATCCATGATTACTAAATGGCAAGGTTGTCTGTTGCTCAAGATACAGTTATGGAGTGCTGCCAACTACGCAGTGTTGCCAGCTACGCTCTTCAAAAGTTCCCGTTTTTCTGTCACCCTGTATATATGTACATATAGAATTGTCATGAAATATGTGTCAATTATTAAATAATTAATTAATTTATTTATATATATATATAAACATATATAAACAAATTAATTTGCTACATTTATAAACTAGCAAATTAATTCCTTTAACGACTGGTTCAAAATGTCAAGTAATTTGAAGATGGGTGAAATGTTTTTAATAAGTGTTAGATATTACTTAATCATTGCTTTTTATTAAGTTTGTGTGTTATTGTTCACATCTGCAAAATCGATTGCAAATTAATGATAACTGGGTGGAGGGACAAAAAATGAGGAACTTTAAGAATACGTTAGTTTCCTATTAAATTAACTTGTAAGTGCTATGTTTTATTCCCGACGAAAGAAGGTGAGAAATGGAGGAGAAATGACAGGTCGGTCTAATTTCTTTGTTCCAGGAGCCTAGGGTGACAATGACAACCAGCTTCGCAGCTACGGCTCTATTTCTTACTAGTCCAATTTGATATAATTTTGAAATCTTTGACTGTAGAAGTACATTTTTACCCCATGCTCTTACAGCTCTAAAGAGAGAGAGAGAGAGAGAGAGAGAGAGAGAGAGAGAGAAAAGAGATGTATGCAACATTCACATACAGGCAGACTGTTTGTTATTCCTTCTTTGTAAGTGTTTATGATGTTATTATTAGTAAAGTATGTTTGAAGTCCAAACTAATTGCTTACCTTTTTGTTATAACACAAACTCTTACACTCGGAAAATTTTAATGGGGGAAACATTTTAATAGAACAAGATTGTTGGTGTGAAGGTGGAAGATCACCCTTGCACCATGGGAATTCAGTCCCTAGATATGACGAGGAACGCTATGGACATTTCTGAATATGAATTAACAACAAAAAAGGACATTTTCTCATCAAGACTGCAGTTCGAAAAAAGTCAAAACAGCGAGTAAATATGGTGAACTGTCCCGACCAAATTAGAACATTTACTAGCTTCGCATCAGTGGCGTAGCGTTATAGTACGCCCGTTCGCCCGGCGTTCCCAGATTTAAAATTTCAAAAATGCGTAAATACTGTAAATATAAAGTAAATCTTGACTAATTTCATATATGCCTGACCTTCATGGCATTATAATGGCTATTTCTCGCGATCCGCTTGCAACGCTCCACTAACAACACTCGTTCTAGCATTTTTTTTTTCAATGCCTTTCCTGGACGGACGCCGAGCAGGTTCGGCGTACAGGACCCTATATTCCTTGCTGCCTTTCTGGAGGGAAAGCTTGGATCTCTAAAGCACGCGCCCAAATGCTCTCTCTTACGCCAGCGTATGGAGCAGAGGGCTACGTGATTGGTTCACGTGATCCTTCCTGCCTTCTGAAGCAGACGACAGCGGTAGAATTCCTACCCGGTTCTTCGCGCTCGTGCCACTCGTGCTATGTGTTGCTACAATACGCAATATTGACTGACGTAAATTTACCAAACTCAAATATAGCACTTCTTAATGGCCACTGCATTGTATAATTTATCGCACGAACAGCGATGTGCATTAAAAACTAAAAGATCAACACAGTTTTTGTCAAATAAGTTGCTGAAGTCCTCGTGGTAGAAATTCAGCCTGTGGCTGCTCTACCACTTATAAAAAAAAATAGTTTTGCGGGTTATTATTTTTTCGTCATTATATGTAACTGCTTAATATTGTGTCAATGGAAATGTTTAGCATTCATTTGAAAACTCTTAACATCGAATTGTCTCTAGACAAATTATTTTAAAATGTTTATCAACATTCTGAAGACGTAATAAACAGTGGTCTGAATTACTAATCGGCACTGTTACATTAGTAGAGTGTACGATAGTTGGATCATCCGCCCACCTCCATGTCAGAGTGTTTTGCACAGCGTGCCAAGACGACAGAGGCCCCTGATTCGAATCCCGGGGTGAGAACGGGTGTTCTTTGTGAGTGTCCCTTCATCAATATCATCATCACTCATATTCATATTCGCGATTAACCAAAAGTGGCAGAAAAGCGAAGTAAAATAAACCAAATCAATCATTAGTTGGATAATATCACTATTATATCGCAAATGACAAAATTCTTTCTGAAAGAAAAAAATAGGTTTTCTAGTATTTCATCGCTGATGAGTCTACAGTAAGGAAAAGAGGTGAGAGGAAACGAAAGGTTACAAAGGAGAGGAGAAAGAGAAAGCGAAAGGAGAAGAGGAAACACCAGAGTTCAAAACATTTGTTGCATAGTGAGGCATCTAATTTTCTAGCTAAAAACTGCATGGATGATGATGTTGAGAAGAGATGATTCTTTATTGCAAACCCAGCTGACTTCAGGCAAATAAACAACACCTGTGGCGACTAATTCCATAAGTAAATTATTAACCAAAAAAGGGCCGACCTTTCCTTCGGACTTGGCGTTCCCACCCGAAATGCCCATGCTACGCCACTGCTTCGCATAAATGGTTATAAAACTAAAATTACTACAGTACGGACGATTTTAATTTGCTCTGAACTCAGCCAAAATGCATTTCGCACCGATCTAATATATTCTCCAGTACATTTCAAAATTTTATTGAATGTTTCATGTCGATAATTTGACCAATGCATCCATTCTTGACGCTCAGACGATATTTTCTGCAACTACAGTACGGACGCGATAAGAAGCCTCTCTTTGCCTTCTTTGTCACGCCGCGATTGTTGAAGCTTCAGAACGTACAAATGAAATGTATTTCTTGAAAATTAGGGCAAATTACGTATAGACAAATTACGTACAACTTCGTTTCGTTAACACGTTTTTAAATTATATTTTGAGGAACCTACAAAAATTCACCTCTAAAACAGAATTTTACAGAACTGAGTTACTGTATTACGGAGAAGAATTTATCACGAACAAATCAATTGTGTGTGAATTGATTGATTGAGTTGGTGTTTTAAAGTCCACTTTATGCACACTACGGCTAATATGGAATGGACCTACAGTTGGAAGTGGGATCCAAACCACTATGTGCCTCGACAGGGTATCAAACCCAGGACTACTTGATTACAAGGCGACAATATTTACCCTACCACTGTGCCATCGGGGAGGTACATGTGGGTGTGGGAAGTGAGATAATTTGGGAAGATATGAGAATACAGGCTCTGGCAATACAGAGTTCAATTAATTACAACGAAACGCTTGGCAATTGCTTGATTTCCTTAACATTAATGATACATTTGGTACATGTGTTATCAATGCTTTTAGCTACCTGTATGTAAAAGCATAAAAAATGAATGAAAGAACAGAAGTAGTAGTTAAAGCATCAGTTGTTTTTGCTCACCGGCTACCATTGCAGTGGCACTATCCCAAGATCATCTTCATTGTTGGTTGGTAAAGGAACATCTTCATCTGAGCTACTACTGTCACTGCTGTCTTCCCGCCCAAGTGAAATTACAAAATCCTGCATTTGCTGCTCTTCAACTCCCTCCTTTTCCCATGCTTCGGAAATAATCTTCCTTGTGTGTTCTATAGCCGAACGCCACCTATCTGCTGTCACATCCCCGATAGCCTGTTCTGTCAATTGCAAAATTTTAGACGGTGCTTCTCTGTGCTACCAGCCCTTTGACCTGTGCCCAAATAAGTTCGATTGCATTGTACATACAATGATAAGGCAGGAGACGGACCACCGTATGTCCCGCTTCTTCTGCAAGCTTGTCTATTCGATATATGGGGAACTGGGGTTTGTGTAACATAAGGAGCTGCAGTAGTTCAGAATTCCTCATGCTCATATCGCATGCTACGTTATGGCGTTCCAGCCAGGTTATGATATCAGCTTTGCGGGATGACATCGTGGGGGGCTTGTCGACTTGTGTTGAATGGAATGGTGCATTGTCAATGATTATTGTCTGACCGGGAGGAATATTTGGCAGCAGTTAGTCTACAATCAAGAAATGTAACCCTCAGCGTCCATTTCTTCGTGGTAGTCACCGCTTTTCCTGGATTGAAACGCCCACAAAGCTCCTTCCACAAACCCGTGAACCGAGCCAGCATGACACCCAATAATACGGCCCCCTTTACCGAGAGGTTGTTTCACGGAAGACGAAGCACCGCCATCAGTCCATATTCGTGGAATACCATGATTCGCGTTCACCCAGGTTTCATCTGTAAAAATAACATTGCTAAAGACGACGTTAATCATTTTACGAAAAAACCAACAGCGCCAAATAACAATGTCTTGTCGCTCCATCAGTATTTTCCTCCCATTGAATTTTTTATACTTAAAATTAAGTGCGCGAAGAACAATTGAAAGCGATGTCTTCTCTCCACTGAACAATCCTGCTTCTTTTAACGAATTCATTAACTTTTTCCTATTTGGGATTTCACCGCGAGCATAATACTGGTAAATCCTGAAGTAGGTCAATCCGGCAACAGCGCGTCGCTATCAGAGTGGGTGGTTCCACGCCGCTTGCTAGCGCATCCCGACTGTAAATATAGTAGACTGCGACTTCTGGAGTCTGCCTCTCACCAGACAACCCATTTATTTATACAAAAAGAAAATCTAAATTCTTGAAAAATCTTAAAAATTATCCATGGTATTTTTGTAGTTTGCATCAAAATATTTCATGGGTCGAGGGGGGTCCATGGCCCCCTTGTCCCCCAAGGGTACGGACCTGTACACATACCATATTGCAAGTGATAATACTCCCTGTAGTGAAGCCCGTAAACCATTGTTTTGCAGCATTTAGCGTTGTCTTCTACCGAAATACTTTTCTCTATACTTTGTTTATAACAATTGCAAATCAACTGGTGGTAATTCTGAACCTGTGCTGTACTATTGCATACATATACTAGTATATTCAGGTTAACTCGCGATTTTCGAGGTCTTGAAACGAGGCGTCAAACAAACAATCAAAAGAGCACGTCGGGGCCTCCATGATAGTGGAAGGATAACGTTCTCGCCATGCAATCAAGGGGTCTCATTGTCGATATCCGGTGGAGGTACGTAGGGTTTAGATCTCACTTTAAACTGTAGGCTTAGTCCCGATTAACCTGTCGTGCATAAAAAGTTGCAACGTCCTCACCCTCTTCTTCACACAATTACCATACTCTAAAAGTCTACCCATACGTGCTAACTTCTTTTCAGTCGTAGAACATGGACTTCTTCTGAATCGCATCTTTACATCGTGCTTCGCGATGAATTTCATAACTAAAAGAAGATCTGTAACAAGATAGTTCACAATTCCGATACAGTACCGCACATCTACTTCCGATGACACGCTTTCTATGGCTTCCAGAAAAATCTACCAATCGCACCTCTGAAACTTTCTGGATCTGTATGCCAGATATCTTATCTACTATCTTAGTCCAGATGGAATAATTAAGGATCGAGCATTCACTTCCAGTATCAATCACAAAGGTTACTGTAAAGTCCATTAATTTAGCTTGCCCCACTGGAGATCTGTATCTGATTTTGGATTCCCATGCAGACTTCAATTCCTTTTGTAAAATGGTCTCTTCAGTTTCTGTTAGCTGAAAATTTACTAGTAACTCTTGGACATCTTTTTCTATTAATTTGGGCCGCTCAGTCGAAGTCCCTTGCCTAAACAGGAACGAAGCATTTAGACAAGGTCCTAGTTTGTCTGGCTAGACTGGGACCTTTGATTTTGATGAAACTCCCGCGCTGATTCTACGGCCTCCTCCTGCTCCGATGTAATGTATTGTCTAGGAAAGGGAGGTCCGCGAATCTCATTCTGCTCACCCGTAAATCGTCGTCCCGGAGGGCTAGGGCTACTTCTACCTTCACGGATCCTTCTTGGGTCAGGAGATCTACGTCATTGGTTTTGGTAAGGACGGAAAGAGTTTCTTCTAAAATCACGCCTGCCTCCTCTTTCATTAGTGAAACGTTGAGGGCGCTGATAATTACCTTCTGACCTCGTTTCTATGTTCCGGACTTTATAGTTCCTTCAGGAATTCTGTTCTTTTCCCTTCGGTTCATCTTTGTTCCTCCATGCATCTGGCTCATCATAGATTTCAAAATCTTTCAGGAAATGAGTTAGGTCATCTACCGTTCTGGGCGCATGTGCTAAACAAAGGAAGTTGTCCGATGATCAAATTAAGAACCTCGCCCTCATTAAAATTATCACTCAGGTTTCTATAGGCCGCATAAACGCTCCAGGCAAAGCTCTCCATACTTCCGGGGACAAATCTGGAATATCTCCTGTTTCTCACAGTTGTTAGCTGCCGTTGACTAGCCTTCTCATAAGCGAATTCTTCTTTGAACCTGGCGCAAAAGTCAGCATAATTCACGAAACTATCAATATTTCCTTCCAGCCAGTGTTCAGCTTTATCAGTGAAGACTCTAGGAAGCAACTCTAGCCTATAATGTTCGGGTACCTACATTAGTTCAAAGCTAACGTTGAGCTCCCGAATATATTTTTCAGCTGACTGCGCCTCAATGTCGCCTTTAAATTTAGGAATGTGGGCGATATCCGCCATTCTGGACATCTTAAAATCTGGCCTTCTTCTAGGTGGCGAGCCATCTGAAGTATAATCGTATCGAGGCCTCTTTCTTCCATCAGCCATCATTCTGTTGGCAGCGAATAGAGGCTTCTCAACTAACCTAGGCGGCTCATAAGGAGTGGCATCTGGATTTAAATCTCTATCCGGAGTAAAAGGGCTGGAATGAACATCTGGAGTGGGTTCTGGCTGAACATTCAATCTTTGGAACTGAACCTGAAGTTCGCTTACCCTCTGGACAAATGTTCCTGTCTGATCTTGCATTTCTCTTCGCAGAGATACTTCAAGTTTCCTTTTCTCTACCCTAAGAGAATTCACCTTCTCTTCAGCTGCCTGCTCTACGTTGAGGTCATTGACTCCATCACCTCCTTCTGTTTCTGCACGACTAACCTAATTACAATCTATAAACTAACTAACCAACTCTCTGCCATTCCTAAGCAGATAATAATACGTACAATAATAATCGTAAATAACTTAAGAATAAAGTTATTATACTCATACCATTGCAGGTCACGATTTCCTGCAACACCTAACTTTGGGGGTTGAACTTGCAGTTGGACCGCTGACATCTAAATTAAAACTTGTAGTTCCTCGTGCTATATCTAATAACTGGTCTAATGTTTCATCGAGTTCATCAGCAAGGTGAAAGCTCGACATCTATCATGGCATATGTAATAAAAAAAAAATTCCCATCCGGTTAAAACCTTTAAGCCCTATGTATTTTCAAAATGAAATATGGCAAGGACATACTAAAAAACTAAACAAGTGAGCAAAATTTTGGGGTGGGTTTAAATTTAAAAGTGACAAAGCTAACAATTAACTGCAACTCTTTTCATTTCCGAAAAAAAATGAAAAGGCCTCAAGCACTCCACCACGTATCAAGCTATTTTCTCATCGCATTTCCGAAAAAATGCATGAGAAGCCCCAGCAAATCCACCACGTATCATTCTAAAGAATGATGGGATCTAAACCAGTCATTGTGCAATTAATTGCTGGGTGATGTAAGTTACTCATCATTTATCCTCTGATGAGAGCACTCGTCATTGGCATGACGAGTTAACGCTTGGCAATGCGAAAGGTACAAATAAAATTAAGGAACTAAACTGCTGAAAATATAATGGTCACTCGTTGGGTTTTGTGAACCTTTGAACCTGAATCATGGCTGGGTGTTAGGATAGTTACCTGTCTATCTGATGAATTAGAATGAATAGAATATATGAAGTCCTCTGTTGGCTTCTCAATTCATTGACCAGAGCGTCGTCTCACTTCTGCCCTACTGCTCTCCTGACCTCTTCTCCATTCTCAACTCCAATCCAAAGTCCGTCCCCTCTCAGCTTGTCTCACCTCTATATCACTAGGCCATCGAGCTCTTCCTCCATGCCGAATTGTGTTTTTAATTACCACTATGCAAACCGCCGACTCCATAGACAGAAGAAACTACCTGTTTCCTGAATAACTCAGGAGGTTTGCATAGCACAACACAGTGCATTGTTTACATGCCTCAGAGGCTGAGACAACTGAGAAAAACAAGTGAATGCCCTGGTCAACGTGAAGCATTCAGAGAGACTTTATAAAATAAACATATAATCTTAGGGATTGATCCGTATTTTGATACACTTGCCCAACTACAATACAAACGTTATTTGAAATACTTATAGGTGTGCAAATGCTCGAAGGCGTCCTCGAAGATCGCCCGAGCTTCTGTACTTCGAAAGAACACACTCAACACGTTTGTCCATTTCGATGTATTGATATTTTCTTATCTTCCCAGCCAATAGACCCAATTCTGTCATCTCAGTTGCAGACGAGTTTCTCTTTGTTTTCGCCTTTAAGGCTTCAAGCAGCACGTAAACATTGGGTTGTCTTTTCCCGATGACTTTGTTAAGCTTTGAATACCATGACTCAACGACATTATTTGTCCTGTGTCTTTGGTTGCAACAGTTATTGGAACATGTTTGTTCTCCAACCAGTGCTTTTTCAGAAAATTTGCTTCGGGAGAAGGCATTCCAGAGAACCAGGAGAGCGTTGTGAATCTCATCTGCAAAATACGACATATGTGTGTTTAACATTGAGAATTATGAGTGGTCGTTCGTGGTTCGTCAATGAACTTGACGCTGACCGTTACGGGTGAGAAATGACGCACAGCAACAAAAATAAAGTAGGATGCGGTTACTTAAGTATACTTAGTAATTGAATGTGGAAAGACAAATATTTTTTTTATTTGTCTGTTTATTTTTATTAGTCTGTTGTCTAACATTTACAAATATTATCTTCTGCAATTATCATTACAATAGTAAATAGTAAATTACTAAACATCACGTACTTTTACATTTTACCATCCAGAACAAATTCCACAATGGTGAACCAGAAAAAATATTTAAATTATTAAACTCAATAGAACACATCATGCAAAGCTTAAGATGGTATGAATAATTTACAGCAATCTTATCCTGCAAGCTTTCTTCGTGGCATATAATTCTACTGTTTTCTCCAGAAAATCATCAGTTAAAATCTTAGGTCCCTCAATGCTTATTATCATGCAATGCATTAAAGTTCCTGGTAGCATTCTACTTCTTGTCCTAGTTAGTATCATATTCATAGCACTGAAAGACCTTTATACGCCGTCTGTCGTTACGGGAATGGTTAGAAGGACTTCAGTAGGAATGATTCCACTTTAAAACTGTTCACAACCCTTTACTTCTATTGTTCTCCCCCACCCCACCCCCTAGTGTTGAAATCAAGTGCTCAAGTGAATAGAAGTGGAGGGTGTTATTTTGTTACTAACAAAAGGGGTGAAGGTTAAAAGTACATTAAAAGAACTTTTTTTGTATAATTATACAAAAGGAAACCTAATCACTCTCGCAGATCCTCGAACGACAACAATGTTTTGATGCGATACAGTAACTTGGGTCCGGACGGAATCACTCCGCTTCCAAACACCCTGCCCGAAGCAGCCAAATGCATCATTCGAACCATCGAGCTGAGAATTCCAGTTGTGGAATACTAAACCAACCACGCTCTCAAGTACAAAGCTGAAATCTTGAAAAATCCACAGACACCCATTCAGTTTTACAGTTACCAGTGCGTGCAGAAACCCACTTCCGGTAATAATTACGAATTCGACGTCACGACAAAGTTCAACAACATACAGTACGACATGCCAGATGTCGTGGTCGTGCTTTTTCAGACCGGGAGGGACGACGACCAGGAAAAAGATTTCAGCAAATTCGACAACTGCAAGATCAAGAACGCATACCTCAAAAACGGAAGAAACGAAGTTTTCCCGCGCCAAAATTACAACCTCGACATAGCACAAGATGATTTTCATAAATTATACGAAGCATACTCTGCTTACAAAAGAGTGACCGAGGGAAACATAGATGTATACTACACTCCAAGCGAATTCAAGGCACACAGACTCATGTTCGTCATGAATACGTCGAATAGAAAACAAGTGGTGGTCAACGATAGAGCAAACATCAAGATCGTCTGCGAATTTCACAATCCACTACTCGACGACACCGTGTGCAGCGTAATCCTGGTGGCAGAAAAGTAATTCGTCCAATATGTCAAAAACGAGAGGGGTCACGGAACAGTTTTTAAAACTAACACAAGTAGAAAAGTTTCTTTCATATCATTTCTATGGTTCAAATCACAAACCCTGACACCTTCTGTAAACAAAACCACCTGTATGCAGAAAGCATTGCAAACTCATAGAAGTAAAATAATCCACACGAAAATCCAGCTTTGTTACAGGATTCATTACGTAAGGTAAAACAACAGCCAATTTGTAGTATGGGATACGCTGCCACAAATGACGTCTCACTTTAAACCCAATGCTCTTTCTTTTTTTACTTATTGCTTCACCTTTATGGTTAACTCTTTGCACCAGTAATCATTTCCCATAAATTTGGCTTCTTTCTTGCATGTGAATTGAATATATTTTACTTGCATTTTTTTAGACAAAATGATATAACATGGTAATATACGCGTATATTTCTAAGGATGATATAGATAGGAGTGTATTTGAAATTTGTTTGTAGATTTTATGTAAATTGTATCTTATGTAAATAAAATATATAATGGGCATAAACAGCCATATGCATTGCTGTAAGTCCAATAAATATATTGATGATGATGATCAAAACAAGACAAAAAGTTCGTAAATTTATTGCGGTTGGAAACTTTGACAAGCATCCTAATAACGATTTTTGTTCTGCCAAATATAGTGCACTTCGTAAAATAACTTGGTGACATGGCAAGGCAAGGTAAGTGTGAACATTTTCTAGTAATATGCATTGTAACTTTCAATGAGCTAAGAGATTTGTGTACATAATGATATTTTATAACATTGGTTATTTTCTAAAAATAATCATGTGAACAGCAAGAAAGTAGTGCAACTTAGTAATATTGCCTGGCTTATCCTTAGAAAAATAACATGACGAGTTCTATGCGTGCGGGAAAGTCACAGTGTTCTCCGAGCTTGTTTTCAAAACACCAGCAAGGACAGCCTTTGAAAAGGGGTGAGAAACAGATTCTACTCAATATTTCTGTAACGTTCTGTCAGTGGTATCCTGAGAAACCAGTAAATGAAGTGCTTAAGTTGGTATCCCAGTGGAGTGATGTGTTAGTGTTTGCAGTTTTAAGGGTTATGAAAGAGAGAATGACCGGGAGAGTAACATTGTATGCGGCTGCATATTCGTCTGATGTTTTGAGAGCGGGTTCTCACATTCAGAGGCTCTTATATAAAATGAATAAGTGCGGCGAACTATGAGTGTAACAGCAGATGATTGCGGTCATGAATCAGCTGACGCGGAGTGATACATCGAATCGGTGAGACCGTTTGTTTACAGAAGGTCTCAGGGTTTTTGATTTACACCATAGAAAAAATCGCACAAAAATTGTCAATAATTCAAAATACTGAAAAAAATGTTGACGTATTGAAAAAGAGTTGGCATAAAAATTCCACGGTAGATGTAAGTCACCACATTGCGTAATAACTTGTTGGAAAAAAGACCACGTTAGATATGAGTCATCACATTACGTAATAATGACTTGTGCAATAGTTTTCCTTTATAAGTAATACAACGAAGATCATTAGGTATTAGTCATCACATTACGTAATAATAACTTGTTGCAATAATTTTCCAACTTAGTCGTCGCCTATCAAAATTCTTCAAAATTCGAAAATCATAAAAATCGCACCGGATCTTGGAAACGGCGAGAGATATCGCGAAAATAACTCGAAAAATGCCCCCCAAATACACTCCTGTCGATTTTGGAAGCATAGAGTATGCACGCAAAATGTGGAGGTCCTGAGGTCAAGGGTGGGTCAAGTGCCGAAGAGACATGGGGTTTCTTGCGTTAGCATGTCCTCTCCGACTGGAAATTCAAAATGGTGTAGGTCGTCATGGAATCCCCTCTGAACTTTTTCCAAGTCCTGCGTTAAAAAACCTAAAATTGCGAATATCTCGAAAACGGTGAGAGGTGCGCGAAAATAAATCGCAAAATCTCATCGTTGGGTACCGTTAGGTTAGGTACCCCTTGTCGATTTTGGTGATGCAGAGTACGTGTAAACAATTTGGGGGTTTTAACTTCAAGTGGGAGGGGGCCAATTGCCGAATTATTTTTTCATCGCTCGTAACTTTCAAAAGAATGATCTTGGAGACATGTTTTTTTTTTTTGCGTTACCATAGACTCGGTGTCCTCCCTTTCAAAATGACAACCGGAAATGGAAAAAACGGTTTCATAAATTGGTAAAAATTTTGACCAATTTAGAAAAGACATCATACGTAGGTTAGTTTAGTTCGTAATAGGTCGTAAAAAAATGTTCTTGTGACAGATTACAACTGGAGTGAAACAGAACCACCTGTATGTTACCTAACTCGTGAACGATCGTAGAAAAAAATATAGGTTAAGTTATATCACGTAAGATCGTAAGAAAAAGGACGAAACCAAAAACAACCCTTGTAGGTAAACTTAGTCCGTAAAAGGTCGTAAAAAAGTGAATAAGTTAAGTTATATTACGTAAGATCGTGGCATACTTACAAAGGATGAGATGGGGAAAACAGAGTTGCGGTGAAAATTGTAATGGAACATCCTCGAACGCATAAAATCCACAAAAAATCGTCATAATATGATACAACTGAGGCTAAATCCATAAAAATAAACGATACCTACTTGGGATGGTGCATACGGAATAAACATACACTACTTCCGAAGTACAATATTGTGTAATGCAGGAGTAAGAGAAGTGTACTCAATCTTCGTCACCGATCTCTGGAGCTTGTAGGACTAATGGAATTGTATTCAATCTTCGTCTCCAACCACTGGAGCATGCTGGGTCAAGAGAAGTGTACTCAATTTTCGTCTACGACCACTGAAAAATCCAGGAGTAATGGAAGTGTACTCAATCTTTGTCTCCGACCTCTGGAGCATGTAGGAGTAATGGAAATGAATTCAATCTTCGTTTCAGAGCACTGGAGCATGCTGGATCAAGAGAAGTGTACTCAATTTTCGTCTCCGACCACTGGAGAATGCAGGAGTAATGGAAGTGTACTCAATCTTCGTCTCCATGGATGTTTTAAGTTATTTTTAGAATGTTTAAAATGCTTAACAGCTCTATGGAGTTATCGCACTCGGCCTTAAATTTAATAACAATTAAGGACCTAGTCCCAAAATTAAATTAGGCCTCCACGATGGCGCAGTGGTAGCGTCGTCGCCTTGTAATGAAGGGGTCCCGGGTTCGATTCCCGGTGGAGGCACATAGTGGTTCGGATCCCACTTTATACTGTAGATCCAGTCCCAATTAGCCTTACTCTGCATAAAGTGGACTTAAAATAACAAATCAATCCAATCAATGCAATCCAAGATTAAATTGCAGCTTGCGCTTTGCCATTTATAATGTGTTACACAAAATGCTTGATATAATTATATACTTCAATTTTAGCAGCTGCAGCCGTAACATTTGTCTCTTCTCTAGAGCCTTCTAAATCTACGTGAACTGTGTACAACCGAGCAAACTGCTTGCTAACACTCTTAAATATTCCATCCAAGAAAATCTTTTTTTGTTCTTTTGATATTTCTTTCCCTCTGGAACTTGCAAATATTAATAACCTCTCACCTTCACAGTCGTCAGCTAGCAAGAAAGTGTTGCCATCTGCCCTGACTAAAATTTCTGGATCCAAGTTCACTTCCTCTCGACGATTTGTCTCATTCTGTACTCCCTCCGCTACGCTCCGCTGTCTATGCAATGTAGATTTAAAAGTTGTAAACTGAGGTATCCTAGTCACCAATTCACCGCTGCCACCGGTTAGTCAAGGCGTGACTCATCATCAGACAGGCTCGGACGAAACGCAACTCAATAAACCGTCGCGGGCGAACTGTAGCATTTTTCTACGAATTTCGCTTTCGGACGAAACGCTACTGAACCGTGTAGTTCTATCTGCTGTGCAGAACCTGTATAGTTCACAACTGCTGATTTGAAATGTTACTTGTATTATCAAGTTTGAAAATAAATAGATTGCACGAATTGATCGAAAACATTTTGTGGAAGTCATTCTGTCTATCTGAACAATCATCAATCTGCAGAAATCATCAACCATCGTTCAATGCAAGTCACGATTCCAGAAACAGCTCTTAAAGGAATCTGCAATATTCCAATGATTTTATGATCACTCGATCTTATAGTATTGGAAACACAGCTACAAGGTCGAATCCCTGATCCTAACCTCTTAGAATTTCATCTTTGTTATGTTTTTTTTAAAATTGAAGTCAACACTCTCTAACACACTTCTTACATCTTGAGACGATTTTGAAAACATCATTCTCCGCTATACAGCATTCGTCAAATTCCACGACACTTCCTTCACTATTCTCAAAATCCACGAATCTTGCTTGGGTGCATAGTCTACGTAACCAGAAAAGAAATAGAAAAAGATAGGTAAACAGAAATAAAATATAAAATGTGAGACAAACTACTAGAGGAAAGGAGCCAAATATGGCATACCATTTACATTTTGGTTCATACGTCAGTCAGATTTACTTCCAAGTGTGTGCAATGTACATAAATAGTTATAGTATTGAATGTTGTGTAATTATTGATAATAGTAGTCACATCGGACAACACAATTAGTCATGATATACGAAAAATACAAATACTGCACAATTTCAGACATGGCAAGTAGGGTTACTAATATGGCATACCTCTAACTTCTGTGAACAAAACAGTTTTAGAACCTGATAAACATAACCACATTGCGTTACAGAATATTAGAAAACAGTACGGTCTATGTCAGTGTTTTGAAGTTGTGATAGTCTCTGCCATAGACCTAATAGAACTCATTCCTAGTCTATTGACAAAAGTCACACACATAGCATTCTTTCTTTGATCCAGCACACTCCACGTGGGCCCACAAACGACACAACATACACATAATCCACTGTTCACCATGAACATCTTTGAAAATTTCCCATCACAGAACATCAGATGGCATCAGAGTCCTGTGGTTCGTGATAGGCATTACTGCTAAAATTAGAGCTAGATGAATCATCTCTAATGCTCATAACGTCGTCTTCCTCCTCGGAATCTGTTGATTGCTGGTCGACGTACTTCATTTTATTTTTCTTGTTTTTTACTGCCACAAGAGGAGTCTGCATAGATTTCTCTACTTCCGTAGGACTAATCATTTGCGCCAATTGAAGTTTCTTCTTTGTTGACTTAGCAGGTTCCTTATTTAGTGAAATTTCCAATGTGTTTTTGTATGGGGAAGATGTAAGAACAGCTGAGGAACCAGCCTTCCTTCCACGACTTCCAGCACTTTTCACAATTTTGGGAATGGGAGAGATGTTCCATGGTCTTACCCTCGAAGTTGAAGGTCCTGCCTCATCCGTTGCTTTCTGGGATGAAGCGTTAATGTCTGTAGTTAAATCTTCAGCAGAAGCCTCCATCTCGGCATTTATGAATTCATCGGCAAAAATGTTGGGGTTGTGAGGATAAATCCCCGTTACCTTAAATCCATTCACAGCAATTGCCCCTGTTTGAACTTTTAAGTATGCATTTCCCAAATAGTTCTGCAATATCAAAGTTGTTTAGGGGGCGTGAATTGATCTCATACAGAGGAGGATCCTCACTGTGTCTTGCTTTCAGTGGACTCATAAAACTCCTATCTAAAGGTTGAAGTTTATGCGACGCATGTGGAGGAAGGCATACAATGCAAACATGATTCTCTCTTGCCAATAGCAACACCTGCCACTTGCCGTTTACCTTTACGGGCCAACACCTGGGGAACTCTCGACTGCAATATGCTTAACCCAGTTTCATCAACGTTAAATATTCTGTCTGGTCCATAGTTTTTCTTTTCCATCTCTTCTCCTAACATGTTGAAAAATTTGTTCACATTTTCTCTATTGAATCCCAGGGTTCGGTGATATGATGTTGCTGTAGGTTTTCGGAAAGACAATATTCCTTTGTGCCTCTTTAGAAATAATTTCAACCAACCTTTCCCTGCACAGTACTTCAAAAATGGGTGTTTCAGTCCATTTTGTACAGTCAGCTGGTATGCCATCTGCCGCACATCTCTTCTCGTGAGACCAAAAAATTGTTTCTCATGTTCAACAGGTAGCTAACTAACTCTTCTTCAAGTCTTGCGCCTAGCACTACTTTCCTACCAAGCTTTTACGTAACAGCATCTGTAATCGGCAAATCAGAGTGAACTAATCTGTGTAATGTTGTGTGGGGAACCAGGAAGCCCATTACTTTATTCCTCGACTCATGTTGTCATGGTCCCACTGCTTCCTTTTGGGTGGCATGTCTGAAAGAAGAATACAGACCCTATAGAACCTCCACTAGCATGTTTAGGTAGCTGTTATCGTTCCATTATAGAGGTTAACGTTCGGTTTTCTTTTATATTCCTTCATAGGCAGTGTCTGGCGGTTCCCTATTAATGTGGCTGCCTGCATCAATTAGCCCCACGGGTTATCCTCTAGTTTCAGTGTAGCATTTTTGTACTTAAGACTGCGCAATACTCTCTCTACTTCTCTTGCGATTGAAGAACGGGCAAAAACGGTTCTTTCATATGCCAACGTTAATCTTTACAGTGGGAAGAGTACAACTTGCTTTGTATCTGGTATGGTCTGTTACAGGAAATTAATTATTTATTTCATTTTTAAACAAAACAAGTAGTTGATATTTATTACCTAGACTAATGGATACATTTATTCATTATTATTTTATACTTATTGTCACTTTTCTTAGTGTTTGTCATGAAAATATATTAAGGTATTCCTACAAATGAACATTGAATAGTAGAATACAAATATGGCATGGTGTGGGTACAAATATGGCATACTACTATGCCATATTTGTAGCCTCGCCATCTTTGATTTCCTGATTAAAATTTTACTGAACCCTGCCAGCACACATAAAAAAACACTATGCTCATTTGTGCTTCAAACAATACCCTTTTAAGTGCACACACGGTTATTATCACTTTGTTGCAACCAAATAAACTGCCGATGGAAATACAACTTACCTTCAAACTTCTGAAATCTTCGGAAAACAAACAAGGTTCTCCTGTCTCACAATACACGTGCGGTGCTCAACGCGATAACACTCACAATGGAAAGACCTTCCAAGGGTTCGTTCCAGGAAATACCAACAGAGGGTAGTAGTTACCAGCAGAGATAATGCACCATGCCAAATTAGTACCCCTATGCCATATATCTCTCCTTTCCTCTACTAGTAGTAGATGTTACCCCCAAACCAGAGTCTACTTGAAATTATTCCGTCCACTCTTGCGTCTACTCGAACAAAATTTTCTGGTCATTCTTTGATTTCAACAATTCAGAACATCATCGTCATCCATTCATAACAAGGGACCGGATTTTTATGCACTAAAAACCTGAAAAAACGCAGAAAAAAATGCAAAATATGCATTACAATATGCACACAAAATTTTCATCGAGAGTGTAAAAACTGATTCCACACAACTTTTTAACTAACAAATAAATTACGTAGGGGAAGCGGGGGCTAGTTGCAACAGGGGTAGGTTACAACACTGGCAATATCTCCTCAACGTGAAGAGTTACGAGAACGAACTTGTCCTTCGCGCATGCGCATTTTGTGGAGGAAGAAACGTTCTAGATTGTTGGTGCACGCGAGCTGATAACAGTTACAGGAAATAAGAATTGTTTTCAAACTAGGTGATTAAAATTTGAATAATTTATTTTGAAGTGACTGGCGACTAGGACAAGTAACTGTCGTTGACTATGTTGCTATTAATGATACACATGTACTTTCACCTGTAAAAGATTAAGAACCATGTTTACAATAAGATTCATGTTGAAGACATTTTCGTCCTTTTGTTAAGTAAAGTGGGTGAGGGGTAAGTTGCAACAGGTGGAAGGGAGTGAGTACATTGTATAGAGTGTGACGGGTGGGCACATTTCAAGAAATGTGCGAAAGAAGATGCGTTTTATGTGTCATAATTGTTTCTCAGATTAAAGAAATTGTTTCTTCTGTTTGTATACTTCTTTATCTAGCGTACTTTTATAAACAACAAATATGCTAAATTTAGGTCTAGGCCTACTTGAAGTTTAAAATATTGTTACAATGTCAGCATGTGTTGAACAGTTTCTAACACAATATTCATATCGTTCTTTGTATCATTTGTTAAATAAATTAAGATTTTTTGTTCTTACTTTCATTTATGTTTCCAAGTGTTGCAATATGCCCCATCCACTGTTGCAACTTGCCCCGCATACGGGGCAAGTGCAACAAAAGTTAGGTGTTTGGAAATTTTAAATTTCCAATAAAAGTACATGAGTGTCGAGGTTCTAAAATTTTCTATGGAAGTGGAATGTATCCCGCCTTTCAACTACAAAGTTTCGTGGACGTATGTTGAAAAGCAAAAAATATACAATTTTTTGAAGTTGAAAATTTTAAAAGTGTTGCAACTAGCCCCCGCTTCCCCTACATTTAATTTTAATGAAAAGACAAAAAGACAAAGAAAAACAAAAAGACTACAAGACATGCAGCAGAGGAACTTTTACTCGTTAGGAAGAGGATGTGAGGTGCTCCCATTTAATTTTCCAAGGCTTCGGATTCTCTTACGTTGCAGTTTACAATTAGAAGATGTTTTAGGTTTTACAGCGTCAGTCTTCTGTTGTCTCGTAAGATGTCCTTGTAGCGGAAGAAACATCATTCCACCTCACAGGAACTTACCGGTGCATTTTGAAAAGCAGCAATTTGTTCCACTGATAAGGACTTTGTCGCTAAGGGTCCACTGCGTTTACCAGCTAAAATTTCTTCAATGTCACAAATTTCCTTATACCCTTGGTGTTTTGAAAGTATGCAAAACTTCGGGCTCAATTTGCTATCTGTATGATTCACAGTAGCCTTCCAGACTGCACTATCGGGTCGCGGTCGCTCTCGGAAGGGGAAAATGTCGCGTTGGCGTCAGGATTAAAGTTTGCACACAAATATTTAGAAAAATGTAAAATAAAATAGTCTTATGAGGGAAATATGCAGTATAAAAGGAAATCTTGCAAAATATTATGCCCGTTAACAAAACAACTAAAATATGCATTTACGTATATGCACCATAAACTCACTTCTAAAAGGTGGGGAATGACGTGATTCGAACATTTAAAGAAGTGTGCATACTTTTTGGTTGCAATAAAAAATATGCATTTGCATGAAAATCCGGTTCCTATTCACAACCTCAACAATTACATTGTTTCCTTACATCACAACAATGGCGACATGTTAACCGTTTCCCTGTCAAAATAGTTATGAATAAGTGAACAAGAAAAATCTGATTGAATAGCAAATTTCAGATATATTGGTTTTCACAGTCAGAAAGAAGTTGAAGCCAAATTCAATCAACAAGCACAGCAAAGTAAGTATGACTTATAAAACAATTAAATGTGTACTGTAGCTATTCTCATTCAATTTTTTACAATTCACAATTGCACTGGAAACAGGTTATTAGTGATCAGAATAATTTTTTATAGTAAGATGTGCGTGATAAGACGTGCATGAAAACACAAACAAAGCAAACAAAAAGTCACATAAGAAGCACCAAATTTATCCGATAATGAAAATCCTTATTATTATAAGTTTATTAAATGATTGATATATTTAGTTGAATGAATCCTTCGAATATCATGTATGAATATTGATTAAATAATCATTAAAAAGCTTGTTTAGTACACATTGGTTATATAATCTATTCTTTCGAGACAATTTCTAGCCCATCCTATTCTTTTTCGATTTTTAATAACCAATAATTCTCCTACAAAGTTCTTCAAGGCTCCCGTACCCTTTTCTACACCCTCGATTTTTCGCACGTTTCAAATATTCTCGTTTCAAAAATTAGTTCTTCATAATAAACGATGTTTCTAAATAGCGCGGAAAGTAATTTTTTAGATCTACGTGCTACGAAACTTACGTTTTTTATGAAATTAAAATTCCTTGCGTAACGTCAAAAAAGTTTTTCAGAACTTTATGATGGCGAATGATGCATTCATGTCACAGGCGCAAGTCGGAAGATTTCGGTGGGAAATTTTGACTCAACAATTGCAAACGACAAAATCGCAACTTTAAACGGCTGTACAGTCGTAAATACTTCTTTCCGCGCTCCATTTTTTTTAATTCACAAATAGAATCACATAACCTTCATAATGAAAGAAAAAAAAAATTCAAAATTCGAGGGTGTAGAATAGGGTACCAACCCGAAACTCAATTCCGTTAAGTACTTTCTCCTGTAAAAATGAAGAAATTCGGTTGTGCAAAATCGCACCGCCGTTACCAAAAAAATATTCAACGAAATTTTCGGGGCGGTGACAGACCGCCCCCCTTCTCTCTGACAACGAGTACTTTCCAATATGTATCGACAACGTTCCTACTCAAAACACACGCCAAATAATAGCAACACTTTTAATGCTACCATGAAGTAAAGTAAGGTTACCTTACTAAATTTATTTCACGATACTACCATACAAGAAATTAAATACGAGTTCCTCTATGATACTACTATTGAAAAGTACACAATCATCCCAAAAATGAGTAATATCTATTTCATTCTCCCTGTTATGCTGATCCTAATATAATACCTGACCTTAAGAGTGGATGAGACTTGAACCTACAAAATCATCATGTGATATCACTCGCGATTAATCACAGTAGGTGGATTTGCAAGGTCTCCCTTTGCACACAACACTTCTGCAACCTTGTGCTCTGACGTCAGAGGACAAATTCCTACGTTGTTAGGTTAGGTATATTATTATGTTAGCATAAATGCACTGCAAATGTATTAATTGTGCTAAGAGAACTAAACCTAGCTAGCTTAACCTAACAACTTGGGCATTCAGTCTATGAATAAAATTAGTGTCTAGTGACGTCAGAACGAAAGGTTGCAGAAGTGTTGTGCAATAATGGAGACCTGGATTTCCAACGCAGATAGATCACAGCTGGTTGTTTTGTTTATTTCCTTCAGCAGCTGGCTGGTAACTCAGTGTTGCCATTTTCGCCCATTTCCCCCTTTCATATAAAATAATAATAATTAATTATATTTTCATTTCCCCATGTTTCATATATGCAAATTGTCTTTACAAAATTGCATGGGTCAGATGTCTCGGGTTCTAACCCTGTTCATTCATGAATGCAGCGGCGGCTCAAGGGTTAGAGCCGCCGTGCCATGGCACTACCCTCAGAAGAAAAGCATACGTAGAAAAACAAGTAAAGTTAATTGAATACATTGATAGTTTACAGACAAGGGGATTCGAATCTTGCAATAGGTCAAGCTGCGTGTCGACCGCTCCAACCTCCTCACTACATCGCCAGCTGTTTCGTTCGTACCCTAGCGAGGCAACAGTCTGTGCCGCCGAAGAACTGGCCTAACCCATGGACCTAACCAAGTTGACAGACGTGCAGAGGGTTGAAGAAGTCTCAGCGAGGAACATTTCCACCATGAGCCGAGAACAAAATGGCAGGGGGCGGGGTTAGCCCATAAGAAACCGTGCCCGTCTTCGCCTGGCCTGGCGAGGGAACTTTCGCAATGTTGACACGAGACAGTTGCCACCTTCAGAAAAAGTCGCTAAATATGACTGCTACTTTTGGAGAAACGAACCTAATATTTTTCCAAAGTTAAATGAACATTTTTGATAATAGATAGATGCACCAAGAGGGGCATCCAGACTTTTTTAAAAATATAAAAGTAAAAAATCCTATGATTATGCAAGTTTCCTTTGGCATTTCGACAATTTCTTTTCATAACAAAGATATTTTCGACATCCAGTTAGAATACGTGTGCATGGGGGATGAGAAGGTGACAGGATTTGTTTTTCCTTTCCTCTTGTAATTGTTATATTTTAGGGAAGTGTCCTGTAGTGTATAAAGATAGGTTAGTAAGTGAAGATGAATCGGATTAGTACGTTATTACTTTAACACATGTTGTTTTCTACGTGATAAAACGAGGATAAACATCTTGACCAGTGGCGCAACTTCAAGGAGGGGGCGGGGGGGCATTGCGGAGTTTTTTTTTTCTATTTACTTGATCACTTTGGCACTACCCATCATAGTTGCCGCCGGCCGCTACTGCATGAATGTATTTTAATCTTCGCCCATTGCCCATTTCATCACTTATCATTCATCCTTATCGTCGCTATGCTATTAACCGAAAAAGTAGGAAAATATAAAAATAAATAGATATATAGATTCAAAGGATTAGACATGAGAAAGAAAGGCATTCGAGAAACGGGATCGGTTCAACGACGTCAAGGTGATGCTGGCAGGCCCCAAGTTCATGATTCTGTCGAAGAGGAGGAAATCGTGCAGTGTTTTCGAGCAAACGGCAACAAGAACTGTGGCGAGGTGACTTGGCTTGACTCCATGGAAAGTCTGGTTCGTTGTGCATGCAGCACGACTGTATCCATACCATTACACGCCAGTGCATGCTATTGAGGAGGGAGATCTTGTCAGAAGGATGGATTTTTGTCCATTTGTACTACATACCGTCACTGAAGACTCCCATCATCTGACAAGAATTCTGTGGACGGACGAATCCAAATTCAACCGCGATGGTATTTCGAATTTTCATAATGCGCATTATTGGGCCCCTAAGGGTCATAACCCAAGAAAATCTAAAGAAAAGGCTCACCAGAGAAAATTCTCACTAAATGTGTGGATGGGAATCATTCACAATCATGTGATGGGGCCATTCTTTCTGCCACAAAACCTAAACGACTTTACCTTCGAATACTTCCTAAGGGAAGAATTGCCACAAGAAGGGGTATGATTTACCAACATGATGGCTGCCCAGCCCACTATTTCCGTGGTGTGCGACAGTGGCTGGACGACAATTATCCTATGCGATGGGTTGGTCGAGGCGGCCCGACCCCCTGGCGCTAACTGACACTGATACATAATAGATAGAGTGTCAACGCGAGTGACTGTGTCTGAAGTACGCCGCAGGCTACGTGCTTGCATGCGTAACCGTGGGAGGCAATATGAACAGGATTTGTAGTTTTTGTAACAGTTAATTCTGACAACCTTGAATCATGAGAATGGTAAATAACATTATTATTTCACTCATTTCCGTTCCTTTATTTCTCGCAACCGACAACTTCTTTTCACTTTACAAAGAGGTCTACAACGCGCCTTCTCAGCTTTTAATTCAGATTTTTCCGCCAACCCGTGTGCCAGTTGACAACATTTGTATCTTTTTTTGGAGAGCTTATGAAACGAGGAAGTTTCTTCCGTAACTTTTACGTTACGTGTGTTGCCATTTTTTTGAGTAATCCTCTTCGATTTAAACGATAATTCCAAATTTCTTCATGACGTGTGCTCCAATGACTGTTTCTTTCTGTGGGTATGGGAATTTTGGGCATGGATTTTTTTCCCAGTAGTCACTCATTCGTCAGCTGTTAGCAACGTGTCGATTAAGTGCCCAGGGTGTAGCAGTTTTTCACAATTAGTAGTTTTTTGGTCGCAAGTCGGAATATGTCACGAAAATCTACAAACTGCAATAACTCGAAATCCATTGATTTCCGACTTCTGGTGCATAGGGTCAAATTTGTTGTAAATGTGCTCTAGTATTACCCCTTTCCAGGAATAGGTCGAATTACCAATCACTCTGTGTGTGTGTGTGTGTGTGTGTATATATATACAGGGTGTCTCAAAATTAATAGCGCAAACTGACACAGGTGAAAGTACACGATAATAGAAGCAAGAAAGTCTCAGTAAACATGGGTCTGCAAACAAGCCGTTTTGCAGATAATATCAAATGTTTGGTTCTTAGTTGGTAAAATGTACTTTTCGTTGCTGTAAGGTTCCATTTGCACTACGAAGTACAGCACAACTGTAAGCAGGCATTCGCGATTATCTCGAAAACGGCTACTAGCTTGAGGACCCATGTTTACTGATACTTTTTTGCTTCTATTATCGTGTCAGTGTCAGTTTGCGCTATTACTTTTGAGACATCCTCTATACAGCGTATAGGTCTATTATTTATATTCATTACATAATCAATTCATCCACCTCATAACAAACTAACAGCAATAATTATATAAATTGTCTCTCAAATGTGCACGCTCCTTTTCCTCCCAACAATTGTTCATGCATTTAAGACAAAATGCATTAAGATAAGTGTTATTTCTCTCTCTGGTAACTGACAGTGCATTACAGAAAACGATCATATTGCGAGTGAAAATGGCAATATTCTGGCAAAATGAAAACAATATTGATTTAATAGGGCGCAAATAATTTCACGAGGCGCCATGGCATTCTCTCTTTTACAACTTTTTATCATTTAGATTGTTCGGCGGCCAGCTCCCTAGCTACGGATCTGATTTTGACGAGACTAAGGAAAGCAGATATTGCGAGCGAAGCGAAGGAGAACATTTTATGAAATGTATTTTTATTTATATAAAATTTGAAATCGAGGGGGGTAATTGCCCCTCTGTGCCCTTGGCCATCAATGTTTGTCCCCTTGCCCTCCTTAGAATTGATTTCCATTGAAGGTGGGGGGGCAATGTCCCCCCTGCGCCACTGTGGTTGTGCCACTGATATGCACACACAAATATAGTAAGAATATGAAGTGTCTGTGTGATTCAATGTAGCCAAAAATTCTAATTTAATTTAATTAAACGGTATATTTAGAATATTTAATTTGAGGTCCTTAGTTTACGTTTACCATTTCACATATACTCAGACTGAAAATACATCTACAAACACAAGTCACACAAATGTTACGGTATATATTCTAACCAGCGAAAAATTGTTAGTTGAGTAAGAATTTCAAACTCAAATCTACCTAATCATATTCAAGAAATCTTATCTTGCAATAATCTTCCGTCTGTGTGCCCCGCACCTCCACCACGTAACGAACCGTAAAGTTCCTGGGATCTTACGAGTACCTAGAATGTTAACCAATTAATCAATGGGTGATGTAAGTTACTCATCATTCATCCTCTGATGAGAGCACTCGTCATTGGCATGACGAGTTAACGCTTGGCAATGCGAAAGGTACAAAATCAAACTAAGGAACTAAACTGCAGAAAAGACAATGGTCACTCGTTGGGTTTTGTGAACCTTTGAACCTGAATCATTGTTGGGTGTTAGGATAATTACCTGTCTATCTGATGAATTAGGCTGAATAGAATATACGAAGTCCTCTTTTGGCTTCTCAATTTGTCGACCAGAGCGTCGTCTCACTTCTGCCCTACTGCTCTCCTAGCCTCTTCTCCCTTCTCAACTCCAATCCCAAAGTCAGTCCCCTCTCAGCTTGTCTCACCTCTATATCACTAGGCCATCGAGCTCTTCCTCCATGCCGAATCGTGTTTTTTAATTGTCACTGTGCAAACCGCCAACTCCATAGGCAGAAGAAACTACCTGTTTCCTGAATGGCTCAGGAGGTTTGCATAGCACAACACAGTGCATTGTTTACATGCCTCAGAGGCTGAGACAACTGAGAAAAACAAGTGAATGCCCTGGTCAATATGAAGCATTCAGAGAGACTTAATAAAATAAACATATAATCTTAGGGATTGATACGGATTGCTCTACAAAGGACAGTAACAATGTAAACAGATCGAGAGAATTCTGTTTTATTTTTCACACAACATTATTTTCCTTCCTCGATAAAAATAAAAAATCAACTGTGAAAATCTCGCCTCAGGGCATTTATCAATGTATAATTTCAATAGGATTTGGGTTAATAAAAGTTGTAAATTTTCACGTCTACGGAGAAAAATTCAAGCAGAATTCAAGCATTATTCCCGGAGCCGATAATTCACGCAGAATTCCCGGAATTGAAGGAATTACCGGTGAGTAGCCACCCTGTTTTAGCATGGGATGCCAGACTGATGTAATGAAAGATGATTCTCCTGAATTTTTAGTATTGTCACCATCATGTTTTTCAAGTCCATTAGACGCATCTACAGTTTCCTATGTTTAGGTTAACACATTTTAATCGTTGTTAGAATATAAAAGAATGAAGATAGCTACAGCAAAACATTGTTTGGATGCATAGACAACCTCAAGAAGTTTTATGTCCTGCGTCAGTACACCTGTACATGTGGTCCGTTTGTCGCACGGAGAATCTCAAGGCGAAGTCAATTTCTAACCAGCTTCCCAACATCCACGGTGCCTTTAAAGTTTCTTGACCATGGAGGCCAAGGAATTGGACCACCTCGTCCGATCCATCTTCATGGAATACGATCGTTAAAAGTGTCACGAAGAAATGCTCTTGTAGTGCGTTTCTCTGATTTTACGAACCCCGATTGTGTTTCAATAAACCAGCACGCAGTTTGAGCTATATTTTTGCGGAGTTGCCATATTCTTCAATTATGGAAGTGGGCACGTCATCATGAACACGTTCGTTACCTAGAAATAAAGAAATAAACTTATTTGAGTTTATCTATCCATCCATGCTCCTTATCTTCTGCTTTACTACGGATAAAATGCTTATACATTTATAGACACCCTGTGAAACATATCTTATGGTTCCTTTATGCTATCTTTTATCCCGAGCACGTTAGTAGCTCTGCTCAAATCCCGTCCATTTCTGAAGCTTTTCCTTTACGTAACATCGCCAAAGCTTTTTCGGATTCTGTTCTCAACACACTGTTTCGTCCCTGCTTTTGGCCTGCACTATTTTCATTTCCCAGTGCCTTTAGCGTTGTGTCATTTCCATATAATTCCTTCAAACATTTTTTCCTTCTCGCTGCTGTATCTTCGCTTTTCTACCTGCAGCTGCCCTTTCCTATTCTCTATATCATTTTCCTTGTTCTTCGTCCCATTAAATTGTTTCTCAGCATTTTGTACGTAGCGTCAACTCTACCGTGTGCCACTTTCTCTTCAATTTCTTTACATTTCTCTTCTATCCACTTTTACTTCTTTCAGTTATTCACTATTAATCACATATCCCAATTGTTTATATCTCAGTTTGCTTTGTTCTTTGTAGTTTCTTGTTTCTTTCATTTTGTTTAGTACCTCCTTTGGTATCCCAGACTTCTTAGTTTCCTTTCTGCTCTTTCCGAATAATTCCACCGTGGTGTGTAAAGAACAGATACTTGTTCTTGAGTTATATTAAATGATAGCTGACTGGCCAGCTGCTATGTAAAATGAATAATTAGTATGTTTTTATTGCTTGTTTAAATTTGATAATGATTTACTGGACATTACATGTCCCTATGCTCAGCTTCCCAGTTGGGGGAGTTTTTCTGCATTCAGCTTAACATTTTCATTGTTGCCTTAATCAAAAATACCAGGACAATAATGACGACGTGTTAATCGTATCCGTAGAGTTCATCTAGCCAAAATAGCTATGCATGAATGAAATTTAAAAACTGTGGCTGAATAGCAAATTTCACAAGTTTCCTATTCAGTCAGAAAGACGTTGAAGCCAAAATGTATAAACAAGGAAAATGAAGTAAGTATTATATATATATATATATATATATATATATATATATATATATATATATATATATAAGTGCGTGAAAAATCCGTCCATGAGCATATTTCAAATTGCACATAATATAGGATATCTTTACAAGCGTGAGTGTGTGTTCGTAAAGAAATAAGGCATTCGTTTAAATTAGCATCTCCTGCGTTGTTGTAGTCCGAAAACTTTAGTTTGATTTAAAAATGAAACTCACTGATGCACAAAGACAAAGTAATTTTGGCCTATCTGACTGCTTAAACGGCCAATGCAGGCTTGAATATACGTAGATACAGAAAGACATTAGCTTTGCCTTTTACTGCGGTGCTTTAAAATGATTGGGGAGTTGTTGAAACGGGAGAGGGGATTTTTCGCTAAAATAATATGATGTTTAACTTACAAAATTTTATTAAATATATGTCCAAAAAAAGTTTGCACCTTGACACAATGCTACAATATGTACGATAAGGGGGAGAGAGGCAAGGGGAGAATCGAAGTATATTTCCTTAGTAATTAATTTACTGCAGCTCGTTCCAAGTGCACCGTATTTAATCCGTTGGATGAAGTGAGGGAAGAACTTAGGGGTTAAAAGAACGACTTTCAGTAATAAGGTAGCAATAGACATCCTGTCGTATTTAAATAATTATTAAACATTAAAATAACGATTAGTGTAAGAGCTTTAGTTATTGAGATATCGTCCATCAACTATACCTTTAGGCCTCCCCGATGGCGCAGTGGTAGCGTCGTCGCCTTGTAATCAAGGGGTCCAGGGTGCGATTCCTGGTGGAGACACATAGTGGTTCGGATCCCACTTTAAACTGTAGGTTCAGTCCCGATTAGCCTTACTGTGCATAAAGTGGACTTAAAACAACAATCAATCCAACTATACCTTTAAAAATAAGAATATCTAACTGGTTCTTCTCTATGTCGGGGGAAAAGTCAAAGTAGCAGTCTCAGAAATAGAAAATAGTGGCAATACACACACACAATAATTATTCATTATTATTTCTGTTCAGTATTCATTGGATTGTTACGTTTCAAAACATAGAGCTGCGTTCTAAACTTTAATTTACTTTAACATTTGTTAATTCCATTACCTACGACAAACATTGAAACAAAATGAATGTTAGGCCTCAATAATCCATTAAACAATACATAAGTAAGTAATTCTGCCTTAAATAGTACATTATGTACAGTCACGGGTAATAAATGGGACACTCATATTCTGAAATTCTCTTCCATGCAATACGTTGTGTGTGTTGTCTAAATCTACGGCGATCGGTGGATTTATTAGCAACTTTTCAATGCCAATTTCTGTCATTGTCGTTGGGCTAAGCAACACACACAACTCACAGCAGGGGAGCAAGGTGGCCAGCTTCTATTGCCGGTGACGGTACAATGCTTGTTTGAAATAATCTAAACGCTTGAATAATTTTTGATGTCCTGTACGAATGTGTTGGTAAAACGACTATATTCTTGTTTCTCAGATGACAGTGAAAGGCTTCGACGAGTGGAAAAAGAAGCCACCAATAGAAGAATTCCGGATTGGTGACACACCGAAGTTTGATTCCCAAATTCGACTTCGATGCCTCCTCAGAAACCAATGAAATGGGAGAATAAAGGAACCAGCACCTAGTACGAGGAGTAACGTGCGAGCGGTAGGTGAGAATTGTTCTTCTCTGTGTATACATTCACTAATTATTAAGTGTGCAATCCAAAAGGCGACGTGAATTTTGAAATACATATATACTACCCTCCTAGGCCTACAGGAGATACAGGAACTCTCAGGAAAGCAAAAGATGTTATAAGGGAAAGGATAAAAGTTCTTGTTCGTGTTGGAATATAGAGATAGAACCGAGACAGAGACGATTTCATATAAATTGGAACGAGAACGAGACGAGACCAGTGGACGCCAAGATAAAAATCCTCCTGGTGGGGGCAAGGGTCCAGCAGGAATTTTTCTTAGGGAAGGGCACAGTAAGATTTCACATTTTGTCCTTCAGTGATAGTAACTTCTATTTTGTCTTTTATTTTCGTTATTATTATTATACAAATCATGAAATTGAACTGAAAATACATAGTATTTCTGACAAGTTCAGGATTGAGTCCACTCTTCAAATAAAAAGTGAATTCGCCTTGCTTCGTTTCCATAAACATTTATAACTTTGTTGATGAACAGTTCTTTGTCTTTTTGTACTTTTTTCACGATGAACAGATATCAGAAAGACACCACTAAATCTGCTCTCTCTCATCGCACCTCTTATCTATGTTTTTAAGCTCTGACGGGACAATGTAACAAAAAGTATTTCAAATGTGTCAAGGTAAGATCCCAGCTCAGATAAATGATATCCCGATTTTACGGGATCCCGAAAATTCAATAAATTCCAAAGGATCGTATTTAAAGTTGTTTAATTCCTGGTAGTTCTTGTACTATAAATGTGAATTCTCAAGTGTTTGTTTGAGAAGCTAATAGTGTGTAGAATTCGAAATTTTCAACGCCTCAGGAAATATCGAAAATTTCCCGACCTGGTCGAAAAATGGCGATTCGTTTCTGTCCCGAACGTCCGGGATATAAAAATTTCGCTTCCTAATCCCGTTCCGATCCCAATTTTTTTCCGTCTGCACACTCCTCGTTACGGCAGTCAATATGATTCTAATGTCTCTGGTGAAAACGTTATCTTGTTTATGTAGATAATTGTTGTAATTTACAGCTGTATACCACAGAAAACAATATAATTTGTAATTAAATATCACTACAATTTTGAATCACATGAACATTTTCCAGTTTATCTAAAGGGAGCTCTAAGGATAATACCACGAACACACAAAGTGTTGAGGTTGTGTGTGTTGGATGTTTCCCCTGTTTCTTTCTCTCAAGAGATTATTAATATATATACTTTCAATAGCAATATATGCACAATTAAATCAAAACAAGAATGCAAGACAAATACAAACAATTATGAAATTTAATTGATTTATATTAATATAAAGTAAAAACTAATCAAACTATTTCATTTCAACTATTATTGTATAATAAAAAAAATCAACTATTATGTATTTTATTGCCATCTTTAACCAGATAGTAGAGGAATTCGTTTGCTACTTTATAAATATCTGATATATATATAGAGTGTCCCAAAATTGTGTTTGCACACTTTGAACGTCAATAATAGCAAGCACGGGAACTATTTTTGGTGTCACATACCTTAAAGTTGTAAATGTTCAGAATGACCACAATTGGCAGTAATACATTATGTGCAATCTGAGCAGATCGATAAACAACAGATACGGTTTCTACAGGAAGGGAAGCGTCTCAATTGCATGTCCCACGTCACTCGGTGTTTCTGGCTTTAGTTCCCCACAGGTAGTAATTTGACGGTGTTAAATCAGGAGATATGGGTGGATATTCGACTCTTCTTACGTTTCTCGAAAGAAAAATTTCTCACCTCTGTCAACAAACAAAAGATGGCCAACATGCTCTCACATTACTCAACACAGACACTGCAACTTCAAATGAAAAAAGTCGAGTCGAGTCATCTTTTATAGTTTCTCTGTTATTAAAGTTCAAAGAGTGTAAACATTATTTTGGCGCGGGCGTGCGTGCGTGTGCATGAAGGTCCTCCCATCCACCAGTCTTCAGTGATTTAGCATCCTTAGTGTTTCAATGGCCGACTGTGGTCTCCCGAGAATAGGAGCCATGTAAGGATGCATGTGTACCTTCATTCCCATACGGAGACTGGAAGTGGATTCAAAAGACTTTATTCAATTCCCAACCTCAGTTCTCCTTAGTTATATTCCTTATTATAGTTTTCCACAAAACGAGACTAAACTTAATACTTCTTACTTTCAGGTTCAATTAGACGTGAAAAAAATAAGAGATTCGTGCCTTTAATAATAATAAAAAAATCAGCCCTCGTCGAATGGCCTCTTTGGCCACAGGGGAAAAACTATGGTTCCATTTTCTAAGGGTCTCCTCAGCCTTAGGGGGAAGGGGAAGGGCAGGGGAGGGTGAGGCCCACAGATCCCACAAGGCCCTGGGTTTCATGGAGCTTACTTTGGCTTAAGGCTCGGTTTAAGTCCTGGGTCAATCCCACGGGGCGGCGAAATAGGGTTTGGAAGCGGCAATAATTGGAGATCCACCTTGCGGATTGATCCACCGCCATTCCCACAGTGGAGTTTGTTTGTCCAACAAAGAGACGAAACGCTGACAAACTCTAGCCGGCCAGAATAGAGTTCTCTTGCTCGGAAGCAAAAATCCTGCTGCGAAGCAGTGGCGTGCCCAACAGGCGTTGTTAGGAGTTATTACCCTACTTTTGGCATACAATTAAAAAAAAAGAACGCCATAGGGAGGGAAAGATTACAAAATGATATATGACTACTAAGAGTGGTTACGTAACTCCTCCCTTACTAAAATCCTGAGCACGCCACTACTGCGAAGGTGGTGGACGCTGAGTTTGTTTGCAACCATTTGCTTCTGGAACCGCTGGAGCCGCCACCCGACTTATCGCCCCGTGGGAGGCTCAGGGTTAAGGCGCCAGAAAGGGGTGGGGGAAAGGGTGTGAATGGTCGATGTGTCCATTAACTGGAAAACAAGAAACATGACAGATACCCTTGTCTCAAATATGTACTCTGCAAAGGAATTTATTTTATTGGTAGAATACATCCAACGTGTCTGGACCACCAGAAAATATTTCCCCCAGCTCGTGTAATCTGGCGCCCTCACATTTGGCCCAAGACTTAAAGCCGTGTTCGAATCCCTTTTGCTCCCCGTCGCTTTCCCCTACCGTTCAAGGCATCTTGAGCCTCGGCTCAAGAGCAGCGCTGTTGCAGCTTGAACGTCAACCGCTCACTCAAGGGTGCACTTGTCGATAGCAATTCGCTGTCGGAAGCAGATTGTCTGTTGCCATTACCTGTACACATAGATAGAGAATCTGTTAGTTCATTGGATTGTCCAGAACAACTATTGACTTTTCAGGGAGAGCAGGAAAAGTTTTATTAAGGGTACACTTGACGCACCTTCCTCCTCTCCTCTCAAACTCTGCCTGTTCAGAGAAGAACGGTACGGGGAATCGACGGGTAGTAAGGTGCTTTGGATTGTTGCACCTGGAGCTCGAAGTGGGTGGGGGGGGGGAGGGACACGGGAGATGCTATTCCTCCTGTTAAGAAAATCTGGGTGAAGCATCCACTGGACTGAGATAATTTGAAGCATTCCCCACTTGCTTTGTTGTCTCCAGGTTGATCCATACAACCATTCCTACACTCGGAAAAGCATTCCCCAACTATACTCTGTCTGTTGACCAAGGCTCCCATAACGGTAGAGAATGGGAGAGAGCGAGTCACTACTTGCACAGAGACTTCATTTCGCTCTCTGGCTCTAAAGATTCCCGGGACAGACTATAGGAATTCCCACTTCGATCGAGGGTTGCAACTGCGGATTCGGACACGGGCCAGAGGCCAAAACGGGCTTCATGGAATCCACTCCTACAAGGGGGAGAACCAGCACTGCGGAAGGGTGAATGGCCAGTGGGATACGTAACCCAAGTCGGTGGGGACGTAGGCACCAGCGGCTGCTGAAAAGCACTTGTTGGTGAAAACTCCACACTTCCACCCTCATGTGCCACGGGGGGTGGGTCCTCTGGAAAACTGGATGCCGTGTCGGGTGCTGTAGCGGTGGTGTCGCTCGGGGGAGGGCTCGTCTCTGTGGGTGTCGCGAGGGGTGAGGGAGGCAGCGGTTGCTGGTGGTCCGAACTATAAGGGCCAGTCATTGGAAAACAGGCCACCTCGTATCTCGACATGTAGATGCCACGGCTCCACGAAACTCCTACTGCCACTGGGAGGGGAATCCGTTGTCACCCGGTAGATGGCAGTCGAGTCGGCCGCTTGTGTGAAGCAGTGCGAGTGTGAGCGGTGTGAAATGCAGACGTGCAGAGGCTTGTCGTCCGGCATATCGTGGAGGCCAGTAAGTAAGAGCAACAAGCAGTCGTGCGTTTCCTGGTGGCGGAAGGCGCTAGTACGCGAGACATTCATCGTCGATGACGGCAGTGTATGGGTAACACTGTTCATCTCTGTCGCGGGTGAAGGAGTGAAGTCGGAGGTTCCTTCGCGAAGGAAGAACGTCACTGCACGAAGATCCACTACCTGGACCATACGGCCGATGTTGTCCCGGACCTGTTACTCAGTTTTCGGTGGGAAACACTCCTGCAACCACCTACAATCCGGACATGTCCCCGTGCGATTATGCCACCTATGGTTAGCTGAATCGTGCACTGCGTGGTTCCCGGTTCAACTTGGGCGCTGAGGTGAATGATGCAGTAAGTGATTGGTTGTTGCAGCAACTGATCATCTTCTACAGGGCTGCTACTGACCTGCTGCCTGACGGTAGGACAAATGCCTCAACGTCTACGCGGATTGCTTTAAAGGTGAGCGATTAGTTTCATAGTTATACATAGTTTTCCACTCACTGACCCTTATATATAAATAAACACTTAAATGCGCATGTTCCTTAAGTTGTGAATTTATGAGGCTTAAGCATCAATCATAACGTACATTTGCTGCTGTAAAGTTATCTGTTAGTACTATAAAAATTAGGCAAAATTAGGATTTTATATACAATACAAACCTTATGTTCAGACTGTAGGACCTTTCCTTTATTCGCACATCTTTAACAAATAAACTTTTTCTTCCTTGAGCACACCTGTGGTTGTTCAGACAGACTTTGTTAGATCATAGGATAAACACATACGGGACGTAAAGTATTTTCTGCGATCGCTGGAGTTGCTACCATCAGCCATGATGCCTTCAAAATGCTTTCAAAAATAATGTACTTATATTTCTCACCTCCTCGTATTGCGCACAGTTATTACACTCGGAGAAATATGGGATTTAGTGGCTTGAAAAACGAAAAATCCAAAGACTGTAGTCGATGTGTCGTATGGCTTGGTAGACATATTATGTGTATGTCGTTCTTCTCATAAACCTTCAACGTATTTAGCTTGTGTGGCGCATTGGTAACCAATAGAATCAAACAGGCTTCAGGAAAAGTGGTAGGTCTTAAAGTTGTCAACGAAGCATTGGGGAAACAGTCAGAAAATTCTGGGTGGTGTTCTTTACTTTAAACATTGCTAATGGTGGCATACAGCCTCATATACTGTTGAGCCTAATTTCCAAAATGGAAACAATTTTATGTTCATCAGTTCAATACTCTGTACCGGCGACACAAGTTAAGCGAAATATCAGGACTCCTTCTGGGACAACTAAATACCATGTCACGCACAAATGGTCTTTACAATATCGCATATAGTACAGTAAAGCACTAATAAATACACATAGGCATTTTTAAAACACAGTTTTACTTCTCTACTTTCCTTTAACACGAGTATTTTCTGTACTTCTTGGCAGTTTCAAATACACGACTCCCTGGAAGTTTCTACGTTCACTAGATGCTAGAAGCTCCAAGCTTCACAGTCAGATCGAAACATTTCCATCAGTTCGTTTGGTTTTGTGTAGGGAGAGATAATTTCAAAAGTGACCCTATTCAGCCTGTGACCCGATTCAACCTAAGTTACCCTATTTATCTTTTCATTCGTTACGCATTGCATTGTGGAGTATATTTATGAGGAACATAACTAAGATAAAACATTGCATGAAAAGGCCCTACTTCAAATTTAATTAAACATATCTGATGTCCGATGTACGTTTTGGGGTGATTTCGGACAACAATTGTACAAACAGTTTGTCTGAATTTGTACCAATCTATGGGTGATTTCTGACACGAAAATGAGTTTTAGAAAACGTAAAAAGCCACATAGAGACAAAATGCATAGATTCGAACATCCATTACACAATCTGCATATTAAACAAGACAATGACAATCACATCACAGAATATCATATCCAGATGTCAATTTTCCTATCTTCTCTTTCGGCTTTGGAAAAATCTCCATGATTTCATCTCTTCCAATGGAATGCTCAACTTCTACGGTAGGAATCAAGAAGCCTCTACTACTGTTATTATGAGGACATAGAAATTTCACATCAACATTTCTTGGGGTTTCACCAGTTACAACACCTACATATCTTCTTGTTATCTGTGTATGTATAATGCACTGTTACAAACACATCATATCCTCTTCTAGAACACGATTGCAGGTTTCTGACATGGGATCTCTCTCTCTCACTTGTTGATCTTGCATTTCTGATTCATCTCTGCTGTCTACGTGCTCATTGTGTGCTAACTTTCCAGCCTTCACATCTCTTATGGCATTCCACAAATCTTTCTTATCATAGTTTCCTTTACTCTGACCTCCAACTATTTTCTGTACACATGCAGCATTGACCCAATTCACCCCGATGAAGCACTATCTGCCACTTTCACTGCTGCTAAATTTCCACTTGCAAATGAACACAGCTTACACCATCACAGGACTGTCCTCACACCTCCATTGTTGACACATTCTTGGGATAAAAAAAAATTCCCATTATTTGATAGCTATGGCCCAAAGTTTCCGCTATTAAGGATAACAATGTAAATTATCTTTCAACTTCAGACTAGTCTCACACGTAAATTGACACAGGTGCACAGGTTCAACAACTGAAGGTGATCAGTTGCACATAACTCAGCAATGCCACAAGCAACAATACAGGAACTCATAACACACGGGTGCAATTTTAAATGCTCGACAAAGGAGCAAATACGCTCTTGTCCGAAATCACCCCCAGATTACGGTATTAACAGATAACTTTACCGTAATATACGTACATTGTGATTGATCCTTGGACCTATTAAATTCTCGATTTAAGGAACATGCGCATATGAAGTGATAATGTATAAGGGTCAGTCAGTGGAAAACAGGACACCCTGTATAACTATGAAACTATGTGCTCACATTAGAAGTAATCCCCGTAGACATTGAGACATTTGTCCTACCATCCTGGCAGTAGTTCAGTGATAGCCCTGTAGAAGGTGGGCGTTTGCTGCAACAACCAATCACTCACTGCTTCCCTCACCTCAGCGTCCAAGTTGAACCGGCTAACACGCAGTTGCCGTTTCAGCTCAAAATAGATGGATGATCGCACGGGGACATGTCCGGATTGTAAGGTGGGTGCTGGAGGGCATCGCACTGAAATCTGAGTAACAGGTCCCGGACAACATTGGCCGTATGGTCCAGGTTATAGTCGTCTTGCAGTGATGTTCCTCTCTCGCGAAGGAAACTCCAACTCCACTACTTCACCCGCGACAAAGATGAACAATGTCCCCATACTGCTGTCATTCGACGGTGGTGGATGAGGCGCACTGTCTATCTCTGTCGCGTGTGAAGGAGTGTAGACGGAAGCTCCTTGGCGAAAGAAGTACGTCACTGCAGGACGACCACAAACTGGACCATACGGCCAATGTTGTCCGGGACCTGTTACTCAGATTTCGTTGGGAAGTCCTTCAGCACCCACCTCACAATCCGGACATGTCAAAGTGCGATTATGCCATCTCTATGAGCTGAAACGGGCACTGCGTTTTAGCCGCTTCAACTTAGACCCTGAGGTGAAGGATGCAGTGAATGATTGGTTGTTGCCGCAAGCGCCCACTTTCTACAGGGCTGCCAGTGACCTACTACCAGGACGGTAGGACAAATGCCTCAACGTCTACGGGGATTACTTCTAAGGTGAGCACATAGTTTCGTAGTTATACAGGGTGACCTGTTTTCCACTGACGGACCCTTATACATAAATAAACACTTAAATGCGCATGTTCCTTAAATTGTAAATTTAAGAGGCTTAAAGATCAATCATCATAACGTACATTTGCTGCGGTAGAGTTATCTGTTAATACTATAAAATTAGGCAAAATTAGTATTTAATATCCAATACAAACCTTATGATCAGAGTATATGACATTTTCTTTGTTCGCACATCTTCCACAAATAAAGTTTCTTCTTCCTTGAGCACACCTTTGATTCTTCTGACATACTTTCTTCGATCAGAGGATAAACACATAAGGAGACGCAAACCATTTTCTGCGATCGCTGGAGTTCCTACCATCAGCCATGGTGCCTTCAGAATGCTTCCAAAGTTAATGTATTTATTATTCTCACCCCCTCGTCTTGCGTACAGTTATTCCACTCGGACAAATATGGAATTTAGAGACTTGAAACACGAAAAATCCAAGGGCTGTAGTCGATAGGTCGTATGGCTTGGTACACATATCATGTCTATGTCATTCTTCTCATGAAACGTCAATGCATTTAGGATATTTTGTGTCGCATGACCATTCAAGAGAATCAAACAGGATTCAGGAAACCTGGTGGGTTTTAGAGTTGTCAACGAACTATTGGGGAAACTGTCAGAAAATTATGTGTAGTGTCCTTTCTTTTAAACATTGCTATTGATGAAAAACAGCCACATATAGTGTTGAGCCTTATCCTCCAAAGAGCAACAATATTCCGTTGATCAGTTGGAAACTCTGCAACGGCGACACAAATAAAGAGTTACTTCATGACTACTTCTGCGACAACTAAACATGTTACGCACAACTGATCTTTAAAATATCGCATATAGTGTAGTGTAACACTAATAAATACATAAATACATTTTTAAAACAGTATTTCTTCTCCACTTTCCTTTAACACAAGTATAATCTGTACTTCTTGGCAGTTTATAATACACTTCTCCCTGGAGGTTTTTACGTTCACTAGATGCTAGAAGTTCCAAACTTCACAGCCAGATCGAAACATTTCCTTCAGTTCTCTTGGTTTTGTGTAGGGAGAGAGAATTTCACCCTGTAAGCCGATTCACCCTAAGTTACTAATATGTATTAATTGCTTCTAAATCTGGCCCTTCTAGCAGTGAGTTTCATGATCTTTAACTTTTAAAGTATTAACAGATAACTTTACCGTAGTAAATGTACATTGTGATTGATCTATTAGAATCTTACTTACTTACTCCTCGGCGCTACAGCCCATGCATGGCCTTGGCCTCATTCACAACCAGCCTCCAGTCGTCTCCATCCGTTGCCTTCGTCCTCCATCTTTGGACTCCCTTAGTCTTCTCAGTTCGTCGTGCACGTCGTCGGGACATCTTTTCCTAGGTCTTCCTTTCCTTCTACCTCCACCTCGTCCCTCAATTAACACCTTCTTGGTCACTCTGCAGTCTACATTCGCCACACATGTCCTAACCATCTAATTCGTCCACATTTAATCTCTGTTACAATATCCGGATTATTATACAGTTTTTGTATTAGTATGTTTGTTCATATTTTCTAGGTTTCGTTCTATCTCACTGCTCCAAAAAATATTCTCAAGATCTTCCTTTCCCATCTTGTTAACACCTATTCATCCTTATCACTAACGTCCAGGTTTTTGACCCATATGTTTCAACTGAGCGTACAATTGTTTTGTTTATATTAATCTTGTTTTATTCTTCTTATCTCTTTGGAAGAGAACGGCTTCTTCAATGCCACTGAATATCTATTTCCTGCGACTATTCTTGCTTTATTTCATCAGATCTATTGTTTGTTTGGTTCATTATTGACCTTAAGTACTTGAAGTTATCACATCTCTCAAATTCTTTACCTCCTGCCTTTATCATTCTCTCGTTGCATTTCCTTCCTCTGGATGTGAGCATATATTTAGTCTTTTGTACATGTAGATATAGTCCTATATTCTCGGCAGGTTCTTGTAGTTTTTGAAATTCTTTATTTACTTGTGCATTGTTTCGTGCTATGAGATCAATATCATCCCCATATGTTAGGCATTGACACGTCCTATTATAGATTGTCCCTCCTAGGTGTATACTCAAATGTGTGATAGCCTTTTTGTAGTGCTAGATTAAATAACAGGGTTGACATGACATATCCTTGCCTTACCCTCTTCTTATTTGTATCTTGATAATTTTCCTCAATATTTACTTTACTCGTTGTTTCCTTTAACGTCATTCTTGTTAATCTCAATAGTTTGAATGGTATTTTCAGTTCTTTCGTGATTGTTAGTAGTTTGTTCCTCTTGATGCTGTCATATGCCTGTTTGAAGTCAATGAAGAGGTGATCCCGGTCAATATCGTATTCATAGCACTTTTCCATTATCATTCTAATTGAACATATTTGATCTGTTTCTCTTAAAAACCGCACTGGTATTCTCCGACCATCTTCTCTACTACTGGGGAAAGTATCCTGACTGGTATCTTTGCAAATACTTTATATGCCATATTGAGAAGTGTAATTTCTCTGTGGTTTTCACATAGCGTTTTGTCTTTACTTCTATATATTGGACATATGATCCCTCTTCCCCATTGTTGAGGCAATTTCTCTTCTTTCCATATCTGTTTGTTCAGTTCTTCTAATTATTCCACTATGATGTCCCTTCTTGCCTTCAGCGTTGATGTTATCGTCTCCTACGGTTTTATCGTCCCTTAGTTCTACAACTGATTCCTTAAATTTATTTCTCGCAGGAGGGTTTGATCAGTTCTGATTTATATGTGTCCTTCATTTCTATATCCTATTCTTCTCCCTCTTCTACCGTCAATCTTGTTTCTTCCTCAGTATTACTCATATCCTCATTTTCTTGCTCATTATTATCTCCATTCAACAGTTCAGTAAAATACTCTGCCCATCTATTTAGTATGCTTTCCTTGTATCCTGTCAGATTCCCCTCTTTATCTTTGCAGAAGGTAACCCTGGGTTGAAATCCATTCTTTTCTTCTTTCAGTTTCCAGAAGTATTCTCATCTTTTCCTAGTTTTCCATGTTCTTCTATCTCTGCTATTTTTAGCTTTTCATATTCTCTTACGTTTCTTCTGCATAATTTATCTGCCACTCTGCTCTTTTCCTTAAACATTTCTCTATTTTACCTTCTATTTCTGTTTATCATTTTCATCCTTGCTTCATTTCTTTCTCTTACGGCTTTATCACATTCCTCACACATACCACCTTGATCTAAATCAGAATTATGTCATTCTTCATCCTTCTCGTCCAATCTCTTCTCTAATACCTTTTTCTATCTTGCTTTATACATTTCATCTTTTATTACCTTTGTTGTACTATATTTATCTTGTTTCATTGCTTTGCTATTTCTATAACAAGCAATTTTTTGTCTGTATTTAATTCTTACTAAAAATGGTCTGATCTATAGTCTGAACCACAGCAGCTACTGACATTTATTACATCTGAAGAATGTCTATCATTTATTACCACGTGGTCTATTTGGTTTCTTGTGGTTCCATCTGGTCATATCCACGTTTCCTTCTTTGCAACTGAGTACTTTTAACTACCATTCTTTTGCTTACCACAAAGTCTATTATGCGCAGACCATTGTCGTTACTATCACTGTGTAAGCTCTCTTTGCAAATTATTTTTCTGAAAATTTCTTCTTTTCCTATTTTCGCATTTACATCTCCTATTAATAGTTTTACATCATGTTGTGGTGCTGTATCATAAACATACCCCAATTTATCATAAAACTCATCCTTGACCTCATCATCAGTTTCTTCAGTTGGTGCATATACACAGATTACTGTGGTGTTAAACATTCTTCCTTTGACCCACATGGCGCACATTCTATGGTTTATCTGTGTGAAATTGAGTACTGTGTTCTTCATATTCTTAAGTACTATGAAACCTTACCCGTAATCTTTCCGTTTCCGCCACTATTGAACACGATGTGGTTTCCTGGCTAACAGGTATCTGATCTTTCCGCCTTGTTTCTTAAACTCCCATAATGTTAATCCCATATTTCTCAGACTGTTGTTTAACGACTGTAAGTGTCCCTTAGAGTGCGTACATTCCAGGTTGCAATGTTGATTGTTCTTTGCTTGTTGACCTTTCTCATAATCCTGGTTTGTCCTGGTCGTCTTCTAACAAAATCTACTCTTCCTTCCGTCTATTGGCTTCTCAACAAGTTGATCTTTGATAGGTAATTTTGTCAGCCTTACGCTAAACCCCTAACCTGGAGGACCACGTGATTTGTTTTCAAGGTTTTCTTCCCCTAGCATTTGTATATCTCTCTAATAACTACAAGGCAGATGTTCTGGTTGTGGTCCGACTTGGGTATTTTCATTGACCAGTGCATAGGATATCTAATTAGCTTTTCTCTATCCGCCACTTGATGAGGCGCCCGATAGGAGAGCAGGAACTCCACACGGGTTTAAACCGCTTAAATTCTCAATTTAAAAAGCATGTGCATATGAAGTGTTCATTTGTAATGTATAAGGGTCAGTCAATGGAAAACCCTGTATAACAATGACACTATGTGCTCAACTTAAAAGTAATCCCCGTAGACATTGAGGAATTTGTACCGTTCTAGCGGTACATAAGTCAGTGGCAGCTCTGTAGAAGGTGGGTGGCTGCTGAAACAACCAGTTACTCACTACATCCTTCACCTCAGCATCCAAGATAAACCGGCGACCTTGCAGTGCCCGTTTCAGCGCACCAAAGATAGCATAATCGCACGGAGACATATTCGGATGGTAAGGTGGGTGCTGTAGTGTTTCCTACTGAAATCTGAGTAACAGGTTCTGGACAACATTGGCCGCTTGGTCCTGGTTGTTGGTCATTCTGCAGTGACGTTCTTCCTTCGCGAATGAACCTCCGATCACTCTCGATTCTAGCGACAGAGATGGACAATGTTCCCCATACACTGCCGTCATACGACGGTGAATGTCTCGCGTACTAGCGCCTTCCGTCACCAGGAAACGCACGATTGCTCGCTGCTTCTCCTTACTGGCATCCACGATGTGCCGGACGGGAAGCCCCTGCACGTCTGCACTTCACACGGCTCACACTCGCACTGCTTCACACAAGCGTGCGACTCGACTGCCATCTACCGGGCGACAACGGAACCCCCTACCAGTAGCAGCAGGAGTTTCGTGGAGCCGCGGTATTTACACGTCGAGATATACGAGGTGGTCCGTTTTCCGCTGACTGACCCTTATAGGTGACGAGATAGTAGTATTTTGCTACTAGCTCTGAACCTAATTCGGACCCACCAGCCGCCGCTTTAATCGTTCTCCATCCTCTTTTCTTCTTAGTTATGGTAGGAAACATTCCGCTTCTGCGCCGTAGGGTAATGGTTGCATGTAAACTGTCTCCTGTCACATCCAAGCAGTTCGTTCTCCTTTGCATTTTTTCATCAGCTCCAGGAATTCCCCCAGTGACTCATGGTGCCAATTGAAACTACATTCCTCTCTTAGGTAATTTCATTCGGTTATTACACGTTGAATAACAAGCCAGGTAATAAGGTTAACAGAATGAGGTGATTATTCATACATAGGATCTTCATTAATTGCTACGCTACCATGACAAATGATAAGGTTAACAGAATCAGGTATTCATGTCCTTACCTGGATTCGAACATAGGATCTTTGGCTTGGTGAATCGCTACGCTATCCACTCAGCCACCGCGGACATTTACACGTAATATAAACTATATTAGTTCACAATATTTAGATTAACAAATAGGATAGTAACACTTCAATAGTTCCTTCGCTTCAGATCAGAATCTCTGGCTTCATAGGTCACGCTTATGTCAGTTCGGCGTTTACTTAGGTATTCCCTTCATGTATGTGTCCATGGATTTCTACCCTGATTCATTCCAGTGCCTATTCGTGGTTCGGGATGGCCACTCGTAACAAAAGGCAAGGAACAATGACAAACAGTTAGGGCCAAATTAGCTGTTAGATTACGCGAGGGAGTTTCGTGGTTACCACTATTTCTTAGGTAGCATTCCTGTGAAGCGGAATGTTTTGTCATTAGGGTGCTCTTCGTCTGCTAGGAGGTGGCTGGAGTCACCGTAGTTCCCTCAATTTCTCCCTTAGTTCTCTGCTCTATTATTACTTTCCCTCATTTGCTTTATTAGTACTTTCCTTCCTTTAATCTATTAGTACTTTCCGGTCCTTATTCTATTAGTACCTTCCGTTTTTATTTTATTAGTAGTTTCCGTCCTTTGTTCTATTAGTACTTCCCTTCCATTAGTCTATTAGTACTTCCCTTCCTTAGTCTATTAGCACTTTCCTTCCTTTAATCTATTAGTACCTTCCGTTCATTATTCTATTAGTACTATAGCCTTCCATATCTTCGTTTGGTGTGGGCCTCCCTCGTCCCTTACGGCGCTCGCTACGGCGGGTCTTCCTCTGGGCACACCACCAATGCACCATCCGATACAGCGTCTGGGAACCCGGGGGATCCACCCCCAAGTGGCGGGAGGGATCTGGAGGGAAGCAGGGTGGAAGACGGAGTTACCCCACGTCCCCTCTGACCTGGAAGTCTCCCATTGGCCAGGATCTCCTCCTCGGTGTTGGTTTTCTCCCAGAGGGACCTGGGGGTCTCTAAAAGGGGGCCAGGGGGTCCTCAAGGGTGGGTGGGGGTTGGGATGGGTGAGCGTTTGACTCACCAAGACATCTAAGGCTGAGGAAACTTATAAAAGAGTGGAACTCCAGTTCGCGGCAACAGGACTAAAGGGAAAAAAGAATGTATGGAGACATTAAGGGCAGGAATCTGCGTCTAATTATGCAAACATGAAGGCTCCCAGATGAAGGAACGCAGCAAGTGAAAGTAAGTTTTCTTACCTTTTGTAGTAGAAACTAATATTTACATAACTAAAAGAATTAATGCAGTTCGAATGTAAAAACAGAAGTAGTCTTATTTAGATTAATGTTGCTTGAATATTCCACAGAGACACGCTTCAGTCATTTAGTAACAATAGTAGCCTATTTAGTTTAACAATATATTTTGTAGTTGCTGAAGTTGAATCACCGAAACGAAAATTCCGTTTTCCAGTATTGTACTTCAACCAAATCCAAAATTCATTGTTACATTCCAGTTTCGATTGTGGAGACTAGCCAAGTAGAATAAAGTTTTGTATAAAGGACATTAGAAACCTAAGTAATTAAAGTATTCTGACATTTCCACTGTAGGTTGCGTTTGCTGGTTTTAAGCCGTTTTGTCTATCAATTTAAAAAAATAAAAATAGCTTCAAGCTTAGATATTTAAAGTTTTGTTATTCTTGTACGATAAAGTGTAACAAACAAAGAGACATGTATCAGGTGCTTTGGTTTCGTAAATTGGAACGTAGATGTCTATCGAGTATTTTTCTCATGTACGAGAGGTGCTTGAAAAGTTTTGTGCCTAACACAGAAAATTGGTAGCTAGCAAACTAAATTATATTTGTGATAGCAGCACTCTTCATTAGTATCATGTTCCATGCTGATGTTTCTAACATTTCTCGTTTTTCTAGTGCAGAGTTTTGAATTGAAGAAGGTGCAGCAATTTGTTGAAAATGGAAATATTGGATTATCGCAAAGTGATCAATTCATCAAGATATCCTCAATAGCTTACATCACAATGCCCCTTGATATGTCAGAGCCAAACGCTAGGTACAACAGTTCAAGAGTGGCATGGAAGTCCGGAAGACCAGCAACTGTCATCACAAAAGAAACAATGACCTTGTGTTGGACTTCATCATGCAAGATCGCATATTGTCAACACGTCAAGTAGCAAAGAGTTGGTTATCTCATAGGAGAGAGCCGACTACATTTTGAAAAGGGAGCTTGGCTTCTCAAACGTTTCTGCTCCATGGGTTCCACATGTTCTGGCTCCTAAGTAGAAGCACACTCGGCAGAAGATGTCAAGAGAAAATTTGGAACTGTTTGAAGCAGATGTGCACAAGTTCCTTGCTCGATTCATTACTATGGATGAGTCCTGAGTAAACAGCTCTCAGACAGAAATAAGAGAATAATCGAAGGAATGGAAGCAGGCATCAACTTTTATACCGAAGAAGACCGAAGTGACGCCGTCAACCAGGAAGGTGATGGCATCAGTTTTTTCGGATTCGCTAGGTTTTCCATTATGAGCTGATTGATTCCCTTGGGTGGAGTCACATCATCACCGGACAGTACATTCTGACCTACTGGAACGTCTCGGAGTGCAAAGCCAAGAAGAGGCCAGGCATGCTGAGCAGAGGAGTCATCTTCCACCAGGACAATGCTCCCGCACACACCTCAGCGATTGCCATGCCAACAATCCTTGAGTACGGTTTCCAGTTTAGTTGGCCAATGACAATTCCGCGATTGAAGCCGTGGAGAAGGTCTTATGGTCCAAACATGAAGAGTTCTTTAGAAGACAAAGACACTTCAACACAATGTCTAGCCTTTGAGAGGAATTATGTTAAAAATAAAAGCATTGTAAAATCTGTATCTTCTTTGGTTTTCTTGAGGCTCAAAATTTTTCATTTGCCTCTAGTAAAAACCTTCCCTCCCTTCAAGTCCCGAAGAACCTTTTATAAACTGTAATATGGTATATCAATGTCGTATATACACACGCTCGGGGTGCCTCATCTCAGCCAGAGCCAACACAGACACCGCTCTAGCAGAATAATTGAAGACATTCAGTCTTCGGGGAGGGGTGAGGGGGATATGAATATCTGCATGGGTCTCGTTTGGGACTCGTAAGGCGAGGAACTTTCTAACTTCAATTAAGCCACGAAACGCGAAACAAGCTAAAATGGATTGTTTTTGTCTAAACACGCCAAATACAAAAGATACAGTGGTGTAGTCGATAGAGCGATCGACTTCCGGACGAGGTGGGGTAGGTTTCAGGTGGGCGAACAACGGGGTTCACCTATACGGAGCTCTACTACTTATTCTGTGGTAGTGGGTTAGAGGCAATTCACATCACTTCCATAAGTAACCGGGACTGTTAATATGTAGAGTTCCCCTATTGTCATCACTTCCCCCCATTCCACACCTCACATGCCTTCAAGGCATGTTGCAATGGGCTTTACAATACTTTTTTTCAAATGCATATAGCTAAATCTAGTAAACAGCTTGTTTACAGATAAATAATTATAAAAATTACCCGAGTTTTGTAGTTCGATAAATAATAAGGTAGGCCAAAAACGACAAACCCCTGCTCTAAAAATGTCGCAATTGAATAAATAGGGAAGGAGCTGCCAGGAAGCCTTTGTCACAAAGACGATACTCAAGTGGCGGCCTTAGCAAGGAAGAGGAAGAAGTTTGGTTCATCTGTGGACAATGTGGAATGATCTAGTGACCCTTTTGTTTTCAATTACAGATACACTGAGATCATTAATTTTTCTTATTATGTGTGTGTTGTGTGGGACGATTTTGTTAGTATGATGTTCTTGTGTTTTTTTCCTTTTAGTGTACGTTTTTTCCTTGTTCATTTTCAAGGAGAGAACTATGTAAAGATCGGATTGATCTCTATTGGCTTTCGTGTTATGTTCATTAATAGCTATCTGCTACGTAAAAGGCATAATTGATATATTTTTATTTGTGTTTATGTGTGATTGCCATGTGTGTGTGTGTACATGTGCTTATTTGATTATGATTTACTGGACATTAGATTCCCCTATGCTTAGCTTCCCAGGGGAGCTGCCGTTCAAAAGGAGCCGTTGCAGTGGAAAATTCCAGGTCTGCGGGGAGAACTTTCTTCCCTACTATAAAAGCACCGGTTGCGTAACTACGAAGGCTTAATACTTACCCTATTACCACAACTAATCAACTTCCCATGTCAAGGATTCTGGGCTGCTATCCCCAATCATGTGAAGCGGGTAGTACGCAGCGTAGCCTCTCAACCAGTCAGAAGACTCAAATACGCCATGCCTAGGCCATAGAATTCTATCTCCCTCCTCCCTCCCCAAATATACAATCTACAGTCCCCAGTTAAAAACTATACCTCAGCTCCTTCAGCAAATGGGCAAATGGGCAATTGGACGAACATGATGACAAATTACATCACTCCCAAGATAAAAATCAAATTAGGAGTCAAAGGCTTGGCCCGATACTCCAAACATTGCAACGTCACGACAACTTCGGACTACGAACATTTTCACCCTCATTGACGACGAGGAATCTTCTTATTACAAACATCAATGAACATACATATTTACAAATTAAACAAAAGTTCTGCAAGGACGAAATCGAAATTCTTGCAAAATCTGAAAAATTCTCAATATTATCTTCGTAGGTTTTCTATACAATTCCATTCAAATATTTTATAATTCGAGGGGGGCGGTATGACCCCCTTGGCCCCTTCCCTAGGTGCCGGCCTGAGTTATTAAGAAAAGCAGCATGCGTTAATAAACTCTACACGTCGTGAAAGTTTATGCGGTGACGCTTTGTATAGTATGTCTTATATACATTTTGAGTACCCGAAACGAGACCGGGACGAGATAGCGACTTGCCCTTCGTGACAGGGGAAACCTAGATTCACCCACACTTGTCCCATAAGCAATCAATAACAGAATATACATTGTAGATAGTGTAATTTTTCTGCAAGTTTATGTTGTTTCAGCTGAAAGTGTTAAAATGCAAGACGTAAGAATCAGCATACTGGGCTTGACAACATTCCCAGAGGCAGAACTAAGTGCCACCATGCTCGTTCCCGGGTTGCGTGAAGGAGAAGGATCACCAGAAATTGTTTTTTTTTAGCTGGGAACAGCCGCAGATAAGCAACAACAGGATTGATTCATTTAGACGGGTGTGTGAATTAACTGGGAGGGGGTATGCCCACACAAAAATTTTCATCCCGGCAGAATGTTTTTTTTTTAAAAAAAACCCTGGCAGGGAAGTTTTTATCCTCCCCCCACCCAAAGAAAGAAAATGGAATTTAAAGCGTGCGGAATACTATTTGAAGGGGGTCGGGTGTAAAACATGGTGAGTGAGATTTTGATCATTTCTGAGTTCATTAAGAAAAAAAGGTTATTGGAAGCTATATTGTAGATAAATTGTTTTTGTGTTGTGTTTACCAATTTCAGAAGGCTTCCCTGACAAGGGAGGTTATATAAGTGTCCCCCTCCGATTTCCATGACACTTGGCAGGTGTATAGAAAGGCCCAAAGTAAGAAATGCGTGTTTTTTTGGTTTCGGCTAAAAAACTGTTTTAGGGGGCAAAACCCCCTCAAATGTCAAGATGAGGACAAATTGAAGTGGGGATCTGACCCCTATCTCCCCCTCCGATTTCAATGAAACTTGGCAGATGTATAGAGGGGGCCAAATGAAGAAATACCTATTTTTTTTCGGCTAAAAAAATGTTTTAGAGGGTAAAAAAACCTCAAATGTCAAGATGAGAACAGATTGAAGTGGTGATCTGACTCCGCAACCACGTAAATCTGGCATAGGAAGAACAGGCTCATATAATTATAATTGGAACACACACACCACAGAACTGTAGGATTGTTGGTACCAAACACAGTGCAATTGTAGAGAGATGTCGAATTCATAGACACCGTTGTTACCGGATAGGCATTGGCATAACAATAAACGGACCAAAGCTGGGTAACGGAGCATCAAAATAGCCGCACACGGGAGCCATGACCCTATCAAGCATGACCTTGATATAATATAGGCGATATCCATAGCCAAGGAAACAAGAGGATAGTTCCACAGATGAATACACAGCATGTATAAAACATTTATTACCACCAGGAAGTAACACGAAACAACGTTATGGTAACCGATCTGCCAACACAAAGTAAAGACAAACACCCATGCATCACATTGAAAACCGCTCCTATTGTTGCTTCCACGGTGTCAATGTACATACTCGACAACAGTAATGGTACTCCTCAAAAAAATGATTTAAACATAATGTTCGGTTACACCATGCACATCTGATTACTGCCACTGCACCACAAACATCACATATCGGATTACTGTCACCACCAAAACAGAATGCCACCGGATTCTCAAATAGAGGTGACCTTTCGGGAAGATACCCACTTTTATACCATGCGCATTGGAAGACGTGTCGTAACCTGGGTGAGGACAACTGGTTATGTGTGAGTGATTGTAGTTTGATAATGTTATTGCGTAGGTGGAGATTAATCTCCCTGTGTAGTAACAGGACAAGATCGGAAAACCGTCGTACGAAATTTTTCCAAATCCTAAATACATACACATCTAATGGTTGGAGAGTGCCAGTCAATCCTTTAGGTATTGTCAAGAGAGTAATGTTGTCCCGTGGTGTCACCTCTTGCATAACAATATCGCTATGTCCACTCCACGAATCCAATAGCAGAGCACCGAACTCACCTGTGTTTGGGAAGTACACCTTTTTGAGCCAGGTCTTAAAGTGATTTGTTGTCAATTTCCCCGATGTAGATGCTTCAATGAACATATTTGCTGGACGGAACAGTGTTCGGTTGACATAGGGTCCAAAGGTACCTCCAGGTTCTTTCAGAGCAAGAAAGAGAGGAGACAACACCTCTCCCGCGGCCGAAATAATTGGTTGAATGGTGTAGCTGTGTGTTGTGGATGGAACATATTGCACAATAGTTTCCACTTTCTTCGTTTCCTTAATAGCTAGGATGCGCCCACTGTGTATTTCTAAATTAAAACCACTTTGATCAGAGTTAAACACATTTGCGACAGAGTACTGTGCAATACATGATTTAACAGTATCCACAAAGCCGTCACGTTCGTTCTGAACATGTTCCCTCTTGCCAGCAGCTGTGCGTGTAACGAATTTGGTGACCTTCCGGGACACGATGTGATGTGTTTACTTGAATTTCCAAAGCCAAAACCGTGACGCTGTAAACCGAGGAACGCCCAATTCAGCTTTAGCTTGCAGAGCCCATCTCCGAATATCAATATCATGAATTGGAACCTGTGCTTGCACAGCATCACTAAAGTTGTCTAAAACGTCTTTGGAAACCTGACACAGCTTTTCTTTCCGTGTTCCTCCTGCACGTACCTGCTCTTCCCATCTTCGTAGTTGCCGTGTTGAGGTAACCTTCTTATACTGATTTTGCACGGTGTTCAGAGACAAACGTCGCTTCTGTTCACTCCTCCAAAAGTCAACTGCTCTTCGTTTATATCCAATGGATACAGTATGTGGTGACCAATGGTCGGTATAGTCTTCTTCCGTGTCATCATCTGTATCTTCCAAAGCGTGTGCATACGTATCGTCTTGCTGGTCAAAGTCCAAGGAAGTAGCAAATTCAACGATGTACGCAGGATCTTCGGTACATCTTTCAATAACGTCCATCATAATGTCTGCGACATATGCCTCCTCTGCTGTTAAAGGAGATGGGCTACTGGCATTAAATGCCTGTATTAAACGTGTGACCACATTCACTACATTCAACATGGTACCTCCATACAGAACAGTTGTCCTTATTTTGTTCTGTGAGCCTTTATATACGGGGGTCACACATACGGAATTTGGATTCATGATGTCTTTTCGTCCATACCATCCCACAACAGCACACCTGATAATTGTGTTTAACTAGCCTCCTAGCACCATTTCACATTTCCTTACTCTTATCTCCTCTGCTTGTGAGGTATCTCCTGACAGACAGCCTATCGGTGATACGTCGTAGTAGGTGGGTTGCACATGATTTATGTCAAGCATGCATCTTGTGTTACGTAACGCATTTTGTCACATTGTATGCTCTCGCGTGGCATATTTGCCTTTCTTCGTCTCGTTGGTAATAGATGTGTTTGCCAGTGATATGCACTCCATATCTCAAATGCTCCACTTATATATCTGCCAGTTTTTTTTAGCTGAAACAAAAAACACCATTTCTTCCTTTAGGCCCTCTATTCACCTGTCACGTTTCATGGAAACCTGAGGGGGACACAGGGGTCAGATCCCCACTTCAATCTGTCCTCATCTTGACATTTGAGGTGGGTTTTGCCCCTAAAACAGCTTTTTAGCCAAATAAAAAAACACACGTATTTCTTCCTTTGGACCCCTCTATACACCTGCCAAGTTTCATGGAAATCGGAGGGGGACACTTAGATAACCCCCTTGTGAGTCCAATGCAAATTGTATGACATGCAAGTTCACTTGAAAAGTGAAGGATGGCACATTTTACTTTGTAACTCCAAACAACAAAAATGTTACGTACCATGTTTTACACACGAGCCCTTCATTTCTTAACTATGGTACAAACACCATTAAAATAATTCGGAATCAGTACTTTTAGCTTTAAAACAATTGCGTCCTACAATGCGTTTACAATGTCGTCGGGTGCAGAGGTTTTACAAGAGAGCTCCCAGACTGGCGCCGTTGCTATGTCCATTGATAAATAAGCTAGGAAAGATTGCCGCCATGGCAAGGAGCCTTGATTTCGTCAGCTTATTCGTTGGAGATAGATCACATTTCTGGTCGCACGCCATCATTGAGTTGAACGGACCATAGAAATTCATCAAGTTCTATTAATGTTACAAGTTCAATGGCTCTTTGTGTGTACGAGTTTGGGTTTTCTTAGAATGCAAATGTACTGAGTGTTTATGAATTAAGTGTAAGTGTTATAAGATTTAATGACTTAGGTTAGAACCGGTGTTCTAAGGCACTTAGAACCGCAAGCAAATAGTTTAGTTTATTATCCATAAACAAATTTGCACCCCCCAAAAAAAGTAACCTCCGAAATGAAGTCACAAATACGCCACTGAGTGGGCATCTCCCCCAAGGCAATAAAAGCTGAGTTCGAGCACTGGAGAACATCTATACCCAGGCCGGGATTCGAAACCGGGACCTCTGGCGTCGGAGAGTGCTGTGCTAACCACTCCATCTCGAGGGTCCGCACAGAAGGATTGGAGATAATGTACATATTATACTAGCAACTACATCTCAATCAATTACATATAGCCTACGTATAGGCTAGGAACTGTCTGGGGTGAATAATATATGTAACGTTTATGAAAAATTGTTAAAACCCTTCGTGGGGGCGACATTACTACTATACGCTTGTATTAACGCCCCTTAAGCTAAAACCCTTACGCCTGGAGTTTGTGCGCTTCAATATTATTGATCAATTCAACTAATGTTGCCCTGCAAAGGCCAAATGCTGCACTTGGTACTCAATCAATCTTCAGAAATCCACGTCTCATCGCCCGTGACGATCCTGTCGAGGAAATCGTCGCCGTCATCATGGTACCGTTGCAGGAATGTCAGTGCTGCTCCTGAACGTTTAATTTTGTTTTCGGGTGTCAGGTTTTTCGGCACCCACCTGGCACACAATTTTTTGAACAGCAGGCGCTGCGTGACAATCTCATGCAACACGGATCGCGATATCTGCGGAAAAAGGCTACTCAACTCCGTAATCGTGAAGCGACGGTTCTCTACGATGCGCTGCCGCACCAGCTCAACCAGATCATCAGTGATGAGGGACGGACGCCCACTGCGCTCTTCATCATGGACACTTTGACGACCTTCCGAAAACTGCCGACACCAGCGACGCACCATCTGCTTACTCATAATGTTTGGCCCATAGACCTCACAGAGCTGACGATGAATGTCAATTGGCGCAATGCTTTGTGCATTCAGGAACTTTATCACCGACCGAACCTCGCATGCGGCGGGGGAAGGAATACGAGCTTTCATTTCGGACCACTGCAGCCTCGCTACTGGCATGCGGCGGGAGAAGGAATACGAGCTTCCACTTCGGACCACTGCTGCCTCGCTACTGGCGCCGGGCGGGATCTGTCCGCCTGGCATATGATTGATACGTCTTAGCTCTGCTGCGCATGCGCAATTTACACGGCTCATTATTATTACTTTCACGGGAAAAAAATAGGGAAACTTACTTTCTGGATGCGCCTCGTACTTTTTACCCGCCCACAGTAAGCACGGAAAATATAAGGGTTATGGAATCTTTATAACTAGCCACTGATAGAGATCTACATTTTTCAATCAATCCTCTAGAAGCAACATTTGTATTTGACATGTCATATTCCTTATATTTATTTATTTATATGTATATTCAAGAAGGTAATTAAACATGAGAAGTAGATTCTGCACAGTAGTTCTTCAGATAGCCTATACAGGGTGTCCGTAAAGAACTACGGGGTTTTGAATTCAACTTATTTTAGTACATTAATGGTACTATAATATTCAAAGTTCCATAACCTTCTTATGCTATTCATTTTCCTGGGAATCGGTTACACGGCTTCTATTAACATTTTAGGTCGTACAGCTATGTGACGTTCCTGCCATCTGGTGAGAATGTGTGAAATGGAATTTGCTTGTTGTCGCTTCACGATTACGCTCAAAACACCATTATATCCTGCAGCAAAAATAATATACAACTTTGTTTGCTTGAGTTTTTTTTATTTAAGTCCACTTTAGGCACAGAAAGGCTAATCGAGACTGGACCTACAGTTCAAAGTGTGATCCGAACCACTACGTGCCTCCACTCAATTAATATACTCGTGCTTTATTAACCCCGGAGTTCTTTTTCGGACACCCTGTACTGGTTTTTACCACAAATTCCTGGAACCATAGACAGTCATTTATCTCGTGAATTTGAAACACTGATACTTTCGCACATTACATATCTTGGAGCTCTCTGGGTGAATGGAGTTCCTGCTTCTAAAAACACCACAGCAGTAACAACATAAACTTCCCCTTCTCATCCCCTCCCCCCTTGCCTGTTCACGCCTGTGCCAGTGCCTACCCTTATACCACGCTTCGCCACTGCCTGACACAATTTTCTCTGGCGATTCTCTGATTTCAATCAATTTAGAACACCCTTTTACCGAGCATTAACATTTATTTGTTTATTGCGTCTTGTTTATCATGGCGAAGTTAAGGCTTTGTAGCCTTTTCTACCACTTAACCATGTTTACATCGAAATTTGATCATACGAAAATTAGAAAACAACATTTAAACCATTACATAGAAAGGTAAATATTAAAATAAAGAAAGAGAAATATAAAATTACAAAGAAAAAATACAAAAAAAAGGATAAGAAAAAATACATACGGGAATAAGAACCTAACCTATACTCACGAGCATACAACAAAACACACACACACACACACACACACACACAGACACACAACCACATATTCATGACAGTAGTCAGGGATTTGAAATATTAAGGTGAATAAGGATTTTCAGTGTTTTTCTGCGCTTAACTGTATTCAATTTATCACTAAAATATAATGTGCTAACTATTTGTACCCAATAAAAAATGTTTTAATTCCGTCCTAAAGACATATGCTGAAGATGAGTTCCGGATTTCGAGGTGCAGTGAGTTCCAAAGACGAGAAGTAGAAACGGTGAAAGATTTTGAATAAAAATTTGAGTTATGAAGGGGAATGAGTAGTCGAGTTCTCCCTCGCGATCTGGTGTCAAGACTGCGTGATTCGAAAAGCATTAAGGATCTGCTCGGGAGATAAGCTGGTTCCTTTGAACTGATTGCCCTATAGAGAAGGGTGAGGTTGTGTACCTTTCGCCGATCAATTAATTTGAGCCAATTTAGCTTTGTAAAGAAAACGGATAAATGGTCCCTATATTTCAGATCGAAAATAAAGCGGACGCAGGTGTTTTGTACTCGTTGAAGACGTTGAGCGAGATCATCTGGTAGTTCGGAATAGACAGAATCGCAGTAATCGAAGTGTGGAAAAACAAGTGCTTGCACCAGTTTGATTTTAATGCTAACGGGTAGAAAATGTTTAAGCCGAACAAGAGCATGTAATGCGGCGAAGGCTCTTTTACTAGTTAAATTTACGTGATCTGACTATGAGAGATACTGATTAAACATTACGCCCAGATTTTTGGCTGCTTTACTTAATTTAACAGCTTTCCCTATGACCATTACGGGCGGGAGGGACGAAATTTCAAACTCGGAAAGCATTTTTTGTGAACCTATAATAATAGTTTGGGTTTTCCAAGGATTAATTAGTAGCCCATGATTAGCTGACCAAGTATCTGATTTTGTTCAGATCATAATTTATATCGCGAATTGAATTTTCAATATTCTTTGGAGGAAAGTACAAATACAGCTGAGCATCATCTGCAGTGTTCGAGTGCGTCAGGAATATGGTTAGTGTACAGAGAGAAGAGGAGTGGACCGAGGACGGTTCCCTGGGGGACACCGGCGCTGATTGAACGCCACGACGATTTCTCACCAGAGTTGAAGACACATTGTTGGCGTTCATTAATATACGAACGGAACCAAGCTACGGTTGGGTCAGAGAAGTTGTACAGGAAGGATAGCTTGGATAGCAGGATGTCGTGGTCAATAGTCTGAAAAGCTTTACTAAAGTCCAGAAGTACAAGAATTGTTACTTCTTTAATGTCCATGGCGTGTCTTATGTCGTCCGTCACGTTGATGAGCGCTGTGCAGGTGCTATGGCTGCGCCGGAATCCCGATTGGAGAAGATTTATTCGATTGTTTCCTGATAAGAAATTACGCGTTTGGTTACTGACAACCTGTACTAGAGCTTTGGACAGAACCGGAAGAATACTTACATTGTTGTCTTATAACAATATACCAGAATAACAATGGCGACATGTTAACCGTTTCCCCAGAGCTGATTCTGTCAAAATAGGTTTGAATGAAAAAAAAAAAATCGGTGACTGAAATTTCACAGTCGGGCAGAAGTTGAAGCCAAAATCTATGAAGGAAAACAAAGTAAGTGTGGATTATACAGTAATTGCATGTACACTGTACTCTCATGATGAGAGTCTCATCCAAACTTTAACATTCGTGATTGCACTGGATAAATGTTATTAGTGATCAGTGTTTCTTCTTTCTGTTTAATAATAAGAAGAATAAATTCGTTCATGAACATATAAAATGGAGAACCAACACGAACACATACAACAAATTCCCTATTGGGGCATTGCAGCGTTACGTGTGTGACATTTTAGACACAAATTTTAAGGATGTACACGTGAGATTGGATTCAAATTATTATTCATAATGCACTGATTCCAAAGAATTATGAAATACTTTGTGGTGTCTGCTAACAAATGAAAAAATAACTTGAGTATGCTGACATAGTCTGAATGCATGAAAAGTTTTAACAAAAGTGCGTTACGTGCTTGACGCTTTAAAATGTAGCAAATTTTGACTTAATTTGTCTGTGAAGCATACAGATTGCAGATACTAGCAACATTTATTGGTGAAATGTGCAAATTATATGCACTCACAAACCTCTAAACCATAAGGCAATTTTTTTTAAAAAAAAATTTGCATATTAATTCATTTTGTAATTTACATGGAGTAAGACCACTTTTCGTGGAATGCCCCTCTTTCAAATTGCACATAATGAAGGTTATCATTACAAGCGTGAATGTTTGTTCGTAAACAAATAAGACATTCGTGTAAATTAGCATCTGCGTTGTTGCAATCCGAAAACATTATTTTGGTTTTAAAATGAAGACTTATAAAGGTCACTCATAATACAAAGAACAAAGCCATTTTAAATATCTGGTACTTTACAGTTTGTGAAGCCAGGCTCGAATATTTCTACAGAAACAAGCGTTACCTTTTACTGCGGCGCTTAAAATGATTGGCGAGGTGTTCAGACAGGGGTGCCAAAAAGACGAGGGGGTGGGGGCAATGGCGTGGTCCGCCATCAAAATTTGGGGGGGGGGTCCCTTACAATAGAAGGATGATTAATTTGATTATTTGTGATTATATAATTGGTTACTTGTATTATCGGTCTGTGTATGTACGTTAATTGTATTGCTTCTGTTTATTTTTTTGTGTATAAACTTATCTTTTGTGTGATTGCTTATGTCCCTTCCGTAATTTGCAGGATTTACCTCTGTTGAGGCAGTAAATAAATAAATTCGAAGACTGGCCATATAAGAAGTAATATTAGGAAGTTATGTTTGTTTGAATAATCTAAACGCGTTTATAATTTAATGTATGTCCTGACGCAGGTATATTTTATACAATTTCTTGTGTTGATTACAGTGAAAATTGTGCTACGAATGGGATAGTAAAACGAATGCATTTTTGTTTCTCAGATGACAGTTGAAGGCTACGACAAGTGGAAATATAATCCACCAATTGAAGATTGCCAGAGTGGTGACGTATGAAGTTCGACTTCACGACTTCGAAGCCTCCTCAGAAGCCAATGAAATAGGAGAACAAAAGAAACAGCACCTTGCAAGAGGAGTACTGTACGAGCAGAAGGTAAGAATGGATTTTTATTTATTTATTTCCTCTAATTATTAAATGTGCAACGCAAATGGCGACGTGGATTTATGACACAAGATACACCCTTCTAGGCGTACAGGAGATACACTTACTTTCAGGAAAGCAAAAGATGTTATGAGGAAAATATTAAAAATCCTTGTTGGTGTTGGAAAAGGGTGATAGAACCGAGACGGAGACGATTTCTTAAAAACTGGAACGAGACCAAACCAGTGGACTCTAAGATAAAATCCTCCGCAAGATTTTTTCGCACGCGGGGGCAGAGTAAGATTTCATATTTTGTCCTACAGTGATGGAAACTTACATTTTACCGTTTATTATGGTTATTATTATTATACAAATCATGAAACTGAACTGAAAATATTTAGTGTTTTTGACAAGTTCAGGATTGAGTCCACTATTCAAAGAGAAAGTGGATTCGCCTGGTTTCCTTTCCATAAACAGTTCTTTGCTTTTTGTACTTTTTCACGATGCACAAATATAAGAAAGGCATCACTAAATCTTCTCTCTTTCATCGCACCTCTTATCTATGGTTTTACGCACTGAAGGTGTACTTTAACAAAAAGAATTTCAAATGTGTGAAGGTCAGATCCCAGCTCAGAGAAATGATAACGCGACTTTTCGAGATCCAGAACAGTCAAAAAATTCCAGAGGATCGAATTTAAAAATGATTAATTATTGGTATTTTCTGCACTGTAAGTGGGAATTCTCTTGAAATTGACGGAAGTGCAAAAATAAGCACTTGAGAAGGAAGTGGTGTGTAGAATTCGAAATTTTCACCGCATCGGGAAATGTCGAAAATATCCCGACCTGGTCGGAGAATGGCGAATTTGTTCAGTCCCGAAAGTCCGGGTTATAAAAATTTCCCTTCCTAATCCCGTTCCGATCCTATTTTTTCCGTCTGTACGGCAGTCAAGATAAGCAATTAGTTTTGACTTCAAATAGACTTTACTAAGGATAATATCGAGAACACACACAAAGAGTTGAGGTTGTGAGTGTTGGATGTTTCCTCTCTCTCTCCCTATCTATCTTACAAGAGATTATTAACATATCTACTTTCAATAGGAATTTGTGCACAATTAAATTAATAAAAAGTGAAAACTAAACAACTAGTATTTCGTTTCAACTGTTATGTAATAAAATAATTTCAACTATTATGTATTTTATTGTCTCCTTTAACCCGTTAACAAAGGAATTAATTTTCTACTTCATAAATATATGATATATATACACAAACTGTCCCGAAATAGTGTTTAGTTCCGCACAGATAGTAATTTAACGGAGGCCCCTCATTCAGTTGTTAAAAGAGAGATTTCAGTATTCCCGGCCTCCAACAATGTAAGAGCGAAGGGAGATTTCAAGATTGGCTGTTTGGAGTGTTTGATGTAAAGAGTAGGAAAGACAACCCTGCAAGTGACCAATCACGTCAGCTGTTTTCCCAATTGACACAACAGTTAGGTGAAAGGGGAGGGTTGGGCCGGAAAATACAACTGCCCTAGCATAGAGAAGACCACTGCGAACTTGCATGCTGTTTGAGTTTTGAGGTTGAGTTTTTTAGCACACCTTATGCACAGATAGACTGTTCAGGACTCGACCTACGATCTCCTCGTTACCAGGCGACGACGTTACCACTAACCTCCGGCTCCGAGAGCCCCGAACCTGCCTTGGGAATCAGCAGCAGTTGCATTTCTGAAGTTCTTATTTTTCACCAATAACTTCCTGCGGTGTAGAGAGAAGGCTCTCCATGAACGCTTCTGGGTTGTAACGATTACATTGAAAGTTATTGGGATTATTACAACCCAGAAGTGTCCGTGACTGTACAAGCGCCCATTCACAGATGACTGGAAGAACTTCATCACGGAGAACTTTGAAAGGCGTATGGTTGTGCAGTACTTCAAACCATGATAAAGTTTTCACATTGGACAAAATGTAAATTTTTATAATGATTGCACTAAAAATAGTAACTATTGCATACAAATTGAATCTAAAACCAGTTATTTCATAAAATTATTATTAATTAATAATTCTGCCTATTCATTTATTATAAGCACATGAAAGTCCTAAATTCCTCTTTTTAGCACCTATAAAAATCCGTTCCCTACAAATGACTACCGCTGGGCAGGCTGTGACGGGACTAAAAACAAAAGAAGGTCCCTATGCTCTCACACATGCTCAACATAGGTATTGTAGCTTCAAATGCAAAATCAAGTCATCTTTAATAACTTCTCAGTTATTAAAGTTCAAAGAGTGTAAACATTATTTTGGTGCAGGCGTGCGTGCGTGTGCGTTAAGATCCTCCTCCCGCCCACCAGTCTTCAGTGATTTCGCACCCTGGGTGCAATGGCCGACTGTGGTCTCCCGAGAATTGCCTACATCAGTGCTTAATTACCTCATAGAGACCTCATACAATAGGGAATGTGGGTCATACACCGTCGTCATCTCCTGGGAAAGTTTTTGGGGTGTGTTGCCTTTCAGGAAGAAGAACCTGATTACTGCTCTGTTGTCAAAAGCCCCATCCTCACTTTACAACCCTCAAACAACAACAGTTAATACTTCATGTCTACAAATTGCAGCAGGTCACGTGTAAAGATGCATGTTTACCCAAGTGTACTCTAATTCCCAAACGGACACTGGAAGTGGATTAGAGAAAAACTTTATTGAATTCCTCTCGCGTGTTCGCAATGTCAGCTCCTCTTGACGTATTAACAAAACGTTAAACATTGCAGAACTGGTATAGCTCTATTGTGTATTATCGTTTTCATAAAACTAAAGTTAATTAACATTCTTTTCCAGGTTCAATGAGACGTAAAAAAAAAAAGGGTTTCCTGCTCTTAATAATAAAAAAATCCGGCCTCGTTCAATGGCCTGTTGGGCCACAGGGGAAAAACTAGGGATCCATTCTCTAAGGGTCTCCTCAGCCTTAGGGGGAAGGGAAGGGAAGGGGAGGGTGTGGCTCACAGTTCCCACAAGGCCCTGGGTTTCATGGAGCTAACTTTGGCTTAAGGCTCGGCTTAAGTCCTGGGTCAACCCCACGGGGCAGCAAAATAAGATTTGGTGGAAAAGGCAAAAATAAGGAGGTCGATCTTGCTGTATGATCCACACCTTTCCCACAGCGAAGTTCCCTTAACAAAGAGGCGAAACGCAGACAAATTCCGAAGGCCACAATCGAGTATCCTCACTCGGAAGCAAAAATCCTGCTGCAAAGCAGTGACGTGCCCAAGGGGGAGTTGTTGAGTCATTACCCCTCCTTTTGGTATAGTATTAAAAAAACAAAAAAAAACACGCCATAGGGACGGCAAGATTTCAAAATGATATATGACTACTAAGAGTGTTTACGTAACTCCTCCCTTTCGAAAATCATGAGCACGCCACTGCTGCGAAGGTGGTGGACGCTGAGTTTGTTTGCAACCATTTGCCTCGCGAAACGCTGGAGCCGCCACCCGACTTATCGCCCCGTGGGAGGCTCAAGGTTAAGGAGCCAGAAAGGGGTGGGGGAAAGAGTGTTAATGGTCAATGTGTCCATTAACTGATAAACAAGAAAACTCGACAATTACCCTTGTCACAAATATCTTCTCTAGAAAGGAATTTATTCGTATTTTATTGGTACCCTACATCAAATTTGCCTTGCCACCAGAATATATTCCTCCACACCCATTATTTTGTGGCGCCCTCACAATTTGCCCAAGACTTAAAACCGTGTTCGAATCCGTCTTGCTGCCCGTCGCTTTCCCCTACCGTTCAAGGCGTCCTGATTCTCGGGTAAAGAGCAGCGCTGTTCCAGGTTGAACGTAAACCGCACAGTCAAGGGTGCACTTGTCGATAGCAATTCGCTATTGGAGGCAGATTGTCTGTTGCCATTACTAGTGCATAGTTAGAGAATCTGTTAGTTCATTGGACTATCCAGCCTAACTATTGACTTTTCAGGGAGAGCAGGAAAAGTCTTATTAAGGGTACACTTGACGCACCTTCCTCCTCTCCTCTCAAACTCTGCCAGTAACGCAGATTCAGAGAAGAACGGTACGGGGAATCGACGGGTAGTAAGGTGCTTTGGAGTGAGCTCGAAGTGAGGGGAACACGGGAGATGCTATTCCTCCTGTTAAGAAAATCTGGGTGAAGCATCCACTGGACTGAGATAATTTGAAGCATTTCCCACTTGCTTCATTGTCTCCAGGTTGATCCATACGACCATTCCTACACTCGGAAAAGCTTTCCCCAACTATACTCTGTCTGTTGACCAAGGCCTCCCATAACGGTAGAGAATGGGAGAGAGCGAGTCACTACTTGCACAGAGACTTGTTTTCGATCTCTGGTTCTAAAGATTCCCGGGACAGAGTATAGGAATTCCCACTTCGAGCGAGGGTTGCACCTGTGGATTCGGACACGGGCCAGAGGCCAAGATGGGCTTCATGGAATCCAGGCCTACACGGGGGAGAACCAGCACTGCGGAGGGGTGAATGGCCAGTGGACGACGTAACCCAAGTCGGTGGGAACGTAGGCACCAGCGGCTGCTGAAGAGCACTCGTTGGTGTAAACTCCACACTTCCACCCTCATGTGCCATGGCGGGTGGGTCCTTTGGATAACTGGATGCCGTGTCGGGTGCTGTAGCGGTGGTGTCGCTCGGGGGAGGGCTCGTCTCTGTGGGTGGCGCGAGGGGTGAGGGAGGCAGCGGCGGCTGGTGGTCCGAATTATAAGGGCCAGTCATTGGAAAACAGGCCACCTCGTATCTCGAGGTGTAGATGCTGCGGCCCCACGAAATTCCTGCTGTCACTGGGAGGGGGTTCCGTCGTCGACCGATAGATGACAGTCGAGTTAAGCTTGTGTGAAGCAGTGCGAGTGTGAGCCGTGTGAAATGCAGACGTGCAGGGACTTCCCGCCCGGCATATCGTGGAGGCCAGTAAGGAAGAGCAACAAGCAGTCGTGCGTTTCCTGGTGGCGGAAGGCGCTAGTACGCGAGACATTCATCGTCGATGACGGCAATGGATGGGTAACACTGTTCATCTCTGTCGCGAGTGAAGGAGTGAAGTCGGAGGTTCCTTCGCGAAGGAAGAACGTCACTGCACGAAGATCCACTACCTGGACCATACGGCCGATGTTGTCCCGTACCTGTTACTCAGTTTTCGGTGGGAAACACTCTACAATCCGGACATATCCCCGTGCGATTATGCCACCTATGGTTAGCTGATTCGTGCACTGCGTGGTTGCCGGTTCAACTTGGACGCTGCTGTGAGTGATGCAGTAAGTGATTGGTTGTTGCAACAACTGCCCATCTTCTACAGGGCTGCTACTGACCTACTGCCAGAACGGTAGGACAAATGCCTCAAAGTCTACGCGGATTGCTTTAAAGGTGAGCGATTAGTTTCATAGTTATACATAGTTTTCCACTGACTGACACTTATATATAAATAAACACTTAAATGCGCATGTTCCTTAAGTTGTGAATTTATGAGGCTTAAGCATCAATCATAACGTACATTTGCTGCTGTAAAGTTATCTGTTAGTACTATAAAAATTAGGCAAAATTAGGATTTTATATACAATACGAACCTGATGTTCAAACTGTAGGACCTTTCATTTATTCGCACCTCTTCAACAAATAAACTTTTTCTTTCTTCAGCACATATGTGGTTGTTCAGACAGACTTTGTTAGATCATAGTATAAACACATACGGGACGTAAAGTATTTTCTGCGATCGCTGGAGTTGCTACCATCAGCCTTGATGTCTTCAAAATGCTTTCAAAAATAATGTACTTATATTTCTCACCTCCTCGTATTGCGTACAGTTATTGCTCTCAGAGATATATGGGATTTAGTGGCTTGAGAAACGAAAAATCCAAAGGCTGTAGTCAATGTGTCGTATGGCTTGGTAGACATATTATGCGTATGTCGTTCTTCTCATAAACCTTCAATGTATTTAGGTTCTTGTGTGGCGCATTGTTAACCAATAGAATCAAACAGGCTTCAGGAAAAGTGATGTCTTAAAGTTGTCAACGAAGCATTGGGGAAACAGTCAGAAAATTCTGGGTGGTATTCTTTACTTTAAGCATTGCTAATGGTGGAATACAGCGTCATATACTGTTGAGCCTAATCCCAAAAATGGAAACAATTTTATGTTCATCAGTTCAATACTCTGTACCGGCGACACAATTAAGCTAAATATCAGGACTCCTTCTGCGACAACTAAACACCATGTCACGCACAAATGGTCTTAAAAATATCGCATATAGTACAGTAAAGCACTAATAAATACACATAGGCATTTTTAGAACACAGTTTTACTTCTCTACTTTCCTTTAACACGAGTATTTTCTGTACTTCTTGGCAGTTTCAAATACACGACTCCCTGGAAGTTTCTACGTTCACTACATGCTAGAAGCTCCAAGCTTCACAGCCAGATCGAAACATTTCCATTAGTTCGTTTGGTTTTGTATAGGGAGAGATAATTTCAAAAGTGACCCTACTTACCCTGTGACCCGATTCAACCCAAGTTACCCTATGTATCTTTTCATTCTAAATGTGGCCCTTCTAGCACTGAGTTTCATGTTCTTTAACTTTTAAAGTACCGTAATCTGGGGTGAATTCGGACGCTTTCGTTGAATTTTTAATAAGTATAACAAACAAGCTTTTGAACACGGACAATTTTTACCCATTGCATTGTGGAGTATATTTGTGAGGAACCCAACTAAGATAAAACATTCCATGACAAAATCCTACTTGAAATTTAATTAAACATATCTGATGTCCGATGTGCGTTTTGGGGTTATTTCGGACAAATAATTGTACGAACAGTTTGTCTGAATTTATACCATTCTATAGGTGATTTCTGACACGAAAATGAGTTTTAGAAATGTAAAAGGCCACATAGAGACAAAATGCATAGATACGAACATCCATTACAAAATCTGCATATTAAGCAATACAGTGACAATCACATCAGAGAATATCATATTCAGATCTCAATTTTCCTATCTTCTCTCTCTCAATGATTTGGTCTTTTCCAAGGGAATGCTCACCTTCTACGGTAGGAAACACAAGTCCTCTACTACTGATATTATCAGGACATAGAAATTTCACATCAACATTTCTTGCGGCTTCACCAGCTACAACACCTACATATCTTCTTGTATTTTCTTTTCTTGTTATCTGTGTATGTATAATACACTGTTACAAACACATCATATCCTCTTCTAGAACACGATTGCAGGTTTCTGTCATGGAATCTCTCTCTCTTTCTCTCTCTCTCTCTCTCTCTCTCTCTCTCTCTCTCTCTCTCTCTCTTGTTAATCTTGCATTTCTGATTCATCTCTGCTGTCTACGTGCTCATTGTGTGCTGATAACTTTCCTGCCTTCATATCTCTTATGGCATTCTCCAAATCTTTCTTATCATAGTTTCCTTAATTCTGTCCTCCAACGTATTTTCTGTACCCATTCAGCATTGACCGAATTCACCCCATGAAGCCCTATCTGCTACTTTCACTGCTGTTACATATCCGCTTGTAAAAGAACACTGCTTACACTATCACAGAATTATCCTCACACCTTCATTGTTGACACGTTCTTGGGACAAAAATCCTAATTCCCATTATTTGTCAGCTATGGCCGAAAGTTACCGCTATTAAGGACAACAATGTAAATTATCTTTCAACTTCATACAAGTCTCACACGTACATTGACACAGGTGCACAGGTTTAACAACTGAAAGTTATCAGCTACACATAACACAGCAATGCCAAAAGCGACAATGCACGAGCTCACAACACACTGGTGCAATGTTAAAGGCTCGACAAAGGAGCAAATACGCTCTTGTCCGAAATCACCTCAGATTACGGTATTAACAGATAACTTTACCGTAATAGACGTACATTGTGATGGATCATTGAACCTATTAAATTCTCAATTTAAGGAACATGCGCATATGAAGTGTTTATTTATAATGTATAAGGGTCAGTCAGTGAAAAGCAGGTCACTGTGTATAACTATGAAACTATGTGCTCACATTAGAAGTAATCCCCGTAGACGTTGAGGCATTTGTCCTACCGTCCTGGCAGTAGGGTAGTGGAAGCCCTGTAGAAGGTAGGCGTTTGCTGCATCAACCAATCACTCACTGCATCCTTCATATCAGCGTCCAAGTTGAACCGGCTAACACGCAGTGCCAATTTCAGCTCACCAAAGATGGCATAATCACACGGGGTCATGTGCAGATTGTAAGGTGGGTGCTGGAGTATTTTCCACCGAAATCTGAGTAACAGGTACGGGACAACATTGGCCGTATGGTCCAGGTTGTGGTCGTCCTTCAGTGACGTTCCTCTTTCGCAAAGGAAACTCCGACTTCACTCCTTCACCCGCGACAAAGATGAACAACGTTCCCCATATACTGCTGTCATTCGACGGTGGTGGATGAGGCGCATTGTCCACCTCTGTCGCGTGTGAAAGAGTGTAGACGGAGGTTCCTTGGCGAAAGAAATACGTCACTCCAGGACGACCACAAACTGGACCATACGGCCAATGTTGACCCTTACCTGTTACTCATATTTCGGTGGAAAATACTCCAGCAATCACCTACAATAAGAATATATCCCCGTGAGATTATGTGATCTTAGGTGAGCTGAATACTGCACTGCGTGTTAGCCGGTTCAACTTGGACGCTGATGTGGATGATGCAGTAAGTGATGGGTTGTTGCAGCAACTACCCACCTTCTGCAGGGCTGCCACTGTCCTACTGTCAGGACGGTTGGACAAATGCCTCAGCGTCTACGGGGATTGCTTTAAGGTGAGCACATAGTTTCATAGTTATACATAGTTTTCCACTGACTGACCCTTATTTGTATAAATAAACACTTAAATGCGCATGTTCCTTAAATTGTGAATTTGAGAAGCTTAAAGATCAATCGTAACGTACATTTGCTGCGGTACGTTTATCTGTTAATACGATAAAAATTAGGCAAAATTAATATTTAATATCCAATACAAACTTTATGTTCAGAGTGTAGAACATTTTCTTTGTTGGCACATCTTCTACAAATAAACTTTCTTCTTCCTTGAGCACACCTTTGGTTCTTCTGACATACTTTCTTCTGTCAGAGGATAAACACATATGGGACGCAAACAATTTTCTGCGATCGCTGGAGTTAACATCCTAAGTTAATGTATTTGTTTTTCTCAACCCCTCGTATTGCATGCAGTTATTGCACTCGGAGAGATATGGGATTTAGAGACTTGAAACAGGAAAAATCCAAAGGCTGTAGGCGATATGTTGTATGGCATGGTACACATATCATGTGTATGTCGTTCTTCTCATGAGACTTCAATGCATTTAGGATCCTGTGTGCCACATGGCCATCCAAAAGAATCAAACAAGATTCAGAAAACGTAGTGGGTCTGAAAGTTGTGAACGAACTATTGGGGAAACAGTCAGAAAATTATGTGCAATGTTCTTTCTTTTAAACATTGCTATTGATGAAAAACAGCCACATATATAGCGTTGAACCTTATCTCCCAAAGCGCAACAATATTCCGTTGATCAGTTGGAAAATCATTAACGGCAACACACCTTCTTCAGCGACAACTAAACATGTTACGCCCAACTGATCTTTAAAATATCGCATATAGTGCAGTGTAACACTAATAAATACATAGGCATTTTTAAAACAGTTTTTCTTCTCTAACTTCCATTAACACAAGTATATTCTGTACTTCTTGGCAGTTTGAAATACTCGACTCCTTGGTAGTTTCTACGTTCACTAGATGCTAGACGTTCCAAACTTCACTGCCAGATGAAACATTTCCTTCAGTTCTTTTGGTTTTGTGTAGGGAGACAGAATTTCACCTTGTAAGCCGATTCACCCTAAGTTACCTTATGTGTCTCTTGCTTCTCAATCTGAGTTTCATGTTCTTTAACTTTTAAAGCATTAACAGATAACTTTACCGTAGCAGATGTACATTGTGATTCATCTATTAACCTCTTACTTAATTACTCCTTGGCGCTACAGTCCATGTATGACCTCGACCTCATTCACAACCAGCCTCCAGTCGTCTCTGTTTGTTGCCTTCGTCCTCCATCTCCGGACTCCCAGTCTTCTCAGTTCTTCCTGCACGTCGTCGAGCCGTCCTTTCCTAGGTCTTCCTTTCCTTCTCCTTCAATCTGGTCCCCAGCTGTATACCTTCTTAGGCACTCTGCAATCTTCCATCGGCTACACATGTCCTAACCATCTAATTCATCCACAATAAATCTCTGTTACAATATCCGGGTTTTTATATGTTTTTGCATTTCTATGTTTGTTCATATCCTCCACGTTTCGTTTTCTCTCACTGCTTCAAAAATTATTCTCAAGATCTTCCTTTCCAATCTTCTTAACACCTTTTCATCCCTTATCACTAACATCAAAGTTTTTGACACGTATGTTACAATTGGGTGTACAATTGTTTTGTATATATTAATTTTGATTCTTTTCTTATCTCTTATGTCTTTGGAAGAGAAAACCTTCTTCAATACCACTGAATATCTATTTCCTGCGACTATTCTTACCTTGATTTCATCAGATCTATTGTTTGTTTGGTTTATTATTAATCTTAAGTACTTGAAGTTATCACATCTCTCAAATTTTTTACCTCTTGCGTCTATCATTTTCTAGTTGCATTTCCTTCCTCTTCATGTGAGGATATATTTAGTCTTTTGTACATTTAGATATAGTCCTATATTCTCGGCAGGATCTTCTAGTTTTTGAAATTATTTATTTACTTGTGAATTGTTTCGTGCTATGTGATCAATATCATCCGCATATGTTAGGCATTGATACATCCTATTATAGACTGTCTCTCCTAGGTGTATACTCAAATGTGTAATAGAATTTTCTAGTGCTAGATTAAATAACAGGGTTGACATAACATATTCTTGCCTTACCCCTCTCTCTATTTGGATCTTGATAATTTTCCTTCAATATTTACTTTACTCGTTGTTTCCTTTAATGTCATTCTTGTTAATTTAATAGTTTGAATGGTATTTTCAGTTATTTCATGATTGTTAGTAGTTTGTTCCTCTTGATGCTGTCGTATGCCTGTTTAAGTCAATGCCAATATCGTATTCATAGCACTTTTCCATTGTCTTTCTAATTGAAGATATTTGATCTGTGGTCGATCTTTTTCTCCTAAAACCACACTGGTATTCTCCGACCATCTTCTTTACTATTGGGGAAAGTCTCCTGACCAGTATATTTGCAAATACTTGATATGCCATATTGAGAAGTGTAATTCGTCTGTAGTTTTCACACAGCGTTTTGTCTATTCTTTTATGTATATGGCATATGAGCCCTCTTCCCATTGTTGAGGAATTTTCTCTTCTTTCTATATGTTTCTACAGTTCTTCAAATTTTTCCACTATGATATTACTTCCTGCCTTCAGCGTTGATGTTATCGTCTCCTACGGTTTCATTGTCCCTTAGTTCTACAACTGATTCTTTAACCTTTTCTCTCGAAGGGTGTTTGATCAGTTATGATTTATCTGTGTCCTCCATTTTCACGTCCTATTCTGCTCCCTCTTCTATCGTCAATCTTCTCTCTTCCTCAGTATTTCCTGTATCCTCATTTTCTTGCTCATTATATCTCCATTCTACAGTTCACTAAAATACTCTGCACATCTATTTAGTATGCTTTCCTTGTATCCTGTCAGATTCCCCTCTTTATCTTTGCAGAAGCGAACCCTGGGTTGAAATCCATTCTTTTCATCTTTCACTTTCCAGAAGTATTCTCATCTTTTCCTAGTTTCCCATGTCTCTTCTATCTCTGCTATTTTTTGCTGCTCATACTCTCTTTTCTTTCTTCTTCTCTTTTCCTTAAACATTTTTCTATTTTCTCCTCTATTTCTGTTTATCATTTTCATCCTTGCTTCATTTCTTTCCCTTATGGCTTTATCACATTCCTCACACATCCCACCATTTTTCTCTTCTTTTTGGTTTCTTCTTAACCAGTACATTTTCTGACTTATATTGAATGCTGTCTCTTATTGTTTTCCATTTTTTATCTACATCACAATTATGTCATTCTCCTCGCCTAATCTCTTCTCTAATACCTTTTTCTATCTTGCTCTATACATTTCATCTTTTATTACCTTTGTTGTATCATATTTTTCTTGTTTCATTGCTTTGCTATTTCTATAACAAGCAATTTTTTGTCTGCATTTAATGCTTACTAAAAAAATGTAAGATCTTTAGTCTGCACCACAGCAGCTACTGACATCTATTACATCTGAAGAATGTATATCATCTACGACCACGTGGTCTATTTGGTTTCTTGTGGTTCCATCTGGTCATATCCATGTTTCCTTCTTTGCAACTGAGTACTTTTAACTACCATTCTTTTGCTTACCACAAAGTCTATTATGCGCAGACCATTGTCGTTACTATCACTGTGTAAACTTTCTTTGCCAATTATTTTTCTGAAAATTTCTTCCTTTCCTATTTTCCATTTTAATCTCCTATTAATAGTTTTACATCATGTTGTGGTGTTGTATCATAAACATATCCCAATTTATCATAAAACTCATCCTTGACCTCATCATCAGTTTCTTCAGTTGGTGCATATACACAGATTACTGTGATGTTAAACATTCTTCCTTCGACCCTCATGGTGCACATTCTGTGGTTTATCTGTGTGAAATTGAGTACAGTGTTCTTCATATTCTTATGTGCAATGGAACCTGACCCGTATCCTTTCCGTCTACGCCACTATTAAACACTATGTGGTTTCCTGACTTACAGGTATCTGATCTATCCACCTTGTTCCTTGAACACCCATGGTGTTGGTCCCATATATCTCAGCCTGTTGTTTAACGACTGTAAGTGTCCCTTAGAGTGCGTACATTCCAGGTTGCAATGTTGATTGTTCTTTACTTGTTGACCTTTCTCATACTCCTTGTTTGTTCTGGTCGTCTTCTAACAAAATCTACTCTTCCTTCCGTCTATTGGCTTCTCAACGAGTTGCTCTTTGATAGGTAATTGTATCAGCCTTACTCTCAACCCCCAACCTGGAGGACCACGTGATTTGTTTTCAAAGTTTTCTTCCCCTAGCATTTGTATATCTCTCTACTAACTACAAGGCAGATGTTCTGGTTTTGGTCCGAATTGGGTATTTTCATTGCCCAGTGCATAGGATATCTAGTGAGCTTTCCTCTATCCGCCACCTGATGAGGCGCCCGATAGGAGAGCTGGAACTCCACACGGGTTTAAACCGCTTAAATTCTCAATTTAAAGAGCATGTGCATATGAAGTGTTTATTTGTAATGTAATGGAAAACTCTGTATAACCATGACACTATGTGCTCAACTTAAAAGTAATCCCTGTAGACATTGAGGCATTTGTCCCACCGTTTTAGCAGTACGTAAGTCAGTGGCAGCTCTGTAGAAGGTGGGTGTGTGCTGCAACAACTAGTTATTCACTGCATCCTTTACCTCATCATCCAAGTTACACCGGCGACCTAGCAGTGACCGTTTCAGCGCACCAAAGATATCATGATAACACGAAGACATATTCGGATAGTAAGGTGGGTGCTGGAGTGTTTCCCACCGAAATCTGAGTAACAGGTTCTGGACAACATTGGCCGTTTGGTCCAGGTTGTTGGTCACTCTGCAGTGACGTTCTTCCTTCGCGAATGAATCTCCGATTCCACTTCGTCTCACCCGACAGAGATGAACAATGTTCCCCATTCACTGCCGTCATTCGACGGTGAATGTCTCGCGTACTAGCGCCTTCCGTCACCAGGAAACGCACGATTGCTCGCTGCTTCTCCTTATGGCATCCACGATGTGCCAGACGGGAAGCCCATGCACGTCTGCACTTCACACGGCTCACATTCGCACTGCTTCACACAGGCGTGCGACTCGACTGGCATCTACCGGGTGACAACGGAACCCCCTTCCAGTGGCAGCAGGAGTTTCGTGGAGGCGCGGCATCTACACGTCGAGATATACGAGGTGGCCTGTTTTCCGCTGACTGACCCTTATAGGTGACGAGCTAGTAGTATTTTGCTACTAGCTCTGAACCTAATTCGGACCCGGCAGCCGCCGCTTTAATCGTTCTCCATCCTCTTTTCTTCTTAGTTATGGTAGGAAACATTCCACTTCTGCGCCGTAGGGGAAGGGTTGCATGTACACTGTCTCCTGTCGCATCCAAGCAGTTCGTTCTCCTTTGCATTTTTTCATCAGTTCCAGGTTTTTCCCCAGTGACTCATGGTGCCACTATCAGAACAGCCAATTGAAACTACGTTACTCTCTTAGGTAATTTCACTCGGTTATTACACGTTGAATAACAAGCCAGGTGATAAGGTTAACAGAATGAGGTGAGGTTTCGTATATAGGATCTTTGGCTTCGTGAATCGCTACGCTAACCACTCAGCCACCGCGGACATTTACACGTAATATAAACTATATTATTCCACAATATTTAGGCTAACAAATAGGATAGTAACGCTTCAATAGTTCCTTCGCTTCAGATTAGAATCTCTGGCTTGATAGGTCACGCTTATGTCAGTTCGGCGTTTACTTAGGTATTCCCTTCATGTATGTGTCCATGGATTTCTACCCTGATTCATTCCAGTGCCTATTTGTGGTTCGGGATGGTCACTCGTGACAAGAGGCAAGGAACAATGACAAAGGGCTAGGTCCAAATTAGCTGTTACAGTCCGCGAGGGAGTTCGGTAGTTACCACTATTTCTTAGGTAGCATTGCTGTGAAGCGGAATGTTTTGTCATTAGGGTGCTCTTCGTATGCTAGGAGGTGGCTGGAGTCACCGTAGTTCTCTCAATTCCTCCCTTAGTTCTCTGCTCTATTATTAGTTTCCCTCCTTTGTTCTATTAGTACTTCCCTTCCTTTAGTCTATTAGCAGTTTCCTTCTTTTAGTCTGTTAGCAGTTTCCTTCCTTTAATCTATTAGTACTTTCCGCTCCTTATTCTATTAGTACCTTCCGTTTTTATTTTATTAGTAGTTTCCGTCCTTTGTTCAATTAGTACTTCCCTTCCATTAGTCTATTAATCCTTCCTTTCTTTAGTCTATTAGCACTTTCCTTCCTTTAATCTATTATTACCTTCCTTTCATTATTCTATTAGTACTATAGCCTTCCATATCTTTGTTTGGTGTGGGCCTCTCTCGCCCCTAACGGCGCTCGCTACGGCGGGTCCTCCTCTGGGGACACCACCACTGCACCATCCGATACAGCGTCTGGGAACCCGGGGGATCCATCCCCAAGTGGCGGGAGGGATCTGGTGGGAAGCAGGGTGGAAGACGGAGTTACCCCACGTTCCCTCTGACCTGGAAGTCTCCCATTGGCCAGGATCTCCTCCTCGGTGTTGGTTTTCCTCCCAGAGGGACCTGTGGGTCTCTAAGGGGGGGGCCAGGGGCCCTCAAGGGATTTAGGGTGGGGGGTGGGATGGGTGAGCGATTGACTCACCAAAACATCTAAGGCTGAGGAAACTTATAAGAGAGTGGAACTCCAGTTCGCGGCAACATCAAACAAAGACAACAAAGGGAAAAAAAGAATGTATGGATACATTAAGGGCAGGAATCTGCGTCTAATTATTCAACCATGAAGGCTCCCAGATGAAGGAATGCAGGAAATGAAAGTAAGTTTTCTTACCTTTTGTAGTAGAAACTAATATTTACATAACAAAAGAAGTAATGCAGTTCGAATGTTGCTTGTATATTCCTCAGAGACACGTTTCAGTCATTTAGTAAAAATAGTATTTATTTTAACAATATATTTTGTAGTTGCTTCAGTTGAATCACCGAAACGAATATTCCGTTTTACAGTATTGTACTTGTACAAAATCCAAAATTCATTGTTACATTGCAGTTTCCATTGTGGAGACTAGCCAAGTAGTATATAGTTTTCTATAAAGGACATTAGAAACCTACGTAATTAAAGTGTATGTATTTCTAACATTTCCACTGTAGTTTGCGTTTTCTGGTTTTAAACCGTTTCGTCTATCAATTTAAAATATTAAAAATAGGTTCAAGCTTAGATATTTAAAGTTTTTATTGTTCTTGTACGATAAGGTGTAACAAACAAAGAGACACCTATCAGGTGCTTCGGTTTCGTCGATTGGGACGTAGATGGCTATGGCGTATTTTTCTCATGTACGAGGGGTGCTTAAAAAGTTTTGTGCCTAACACAGAAAATTGGTAGCTAGCAAACTAAATTATATTTGTGATAGCAGCACTCTTCAGTAGTATCACGTTCCGTGCTCATGTTTCTAACATTTCTCGTTTTTCTAGTGCAGAGTTTTGAATTGAAGAAGGTGCAGCGATTTGTTGAAAATGGAAATATTGGATTATCGCACAGTGATAAATTCATCAAGATATCTTCAATACTTTACATGACAATGCCCCTTGATATGACACAGCCAAACGCTAGGTACAACAGTTCAAGAGTGGCATGGAAGTCCGGAAGACCAGCAACTGTCATCACAAAAGAAACAATGACCTTGTATTGGACTTCATCATGCAAGATCGCATATTGTCAACACGTCAAGTAGCAGACAGTTGGTTATTTCATAGGAGAGAGCCGACTACACTTTGAAGAGAGAGCTTGGCTTCTCAAAAGTTTTTGCTCCACGGGTTCCACATGTTATGGCTTCTAAGTAGAAGCACACTCGGCAGAAGATGTCAAGAGAAAATTTGGAACTTTTTGAAGCAGATGTGGACAATTTTCTTGCTCGATTCATTACTATGGATGAGTGCTGAGTAAACAGCTCACAGACAGAAAGAAGAGAATAATCGAAGGAATGGAAGCAGGCCTCATCTTTCACACCCTAGAAGACCGAAGTGACGCCGTCAACCAGGAAGGTGATGGCATCAGTTTTTTCGGATTCGCTAGGTTTTCCATTATGAGCTGATTGATCACATCATCACGGGAGAGTATATTCTGACCTACTGGAACGTCTCGGAGTGAATATCCAAGAAGAGGCAAACCATGCTGAACAGAGGAGTCCTCTTCCACCAGGACAATGGTCCTGCACTCACCCCGGAGATTGCCATGGCAATAATCCATGACTGCGGGTTCCAGTTTAGTTGACCAACGGCGATGCAGTCATTGAAGCTGTGGAGGAGTTCTTATGGCCCAAATATGAAGAATGAAGAGTTCTTTAGAAGACAAAGACACTTCAACACAATGTGTAGCCTTTGAGAGGGATTATGTTAAAAATAAAAGCATCGTCAAATCTGTATCTTCTTTGCTTTTCTTGAGGCTCAAAATTTTTCATTTGCCTCTTGTAAAAACATTCCCTCTCTTCAAGTACCGAAGAGAATAACCTTTTTATAAACTGTAATATGGTATTTCCATGTCGTATACACACACGCTCGGGGTGCCTAATCTCAGCCAGAACCAAAACAGACACCGCTCTAGCAGAACAATTGAAGATGTAGTCTTCGGGGAGGGGCGAGGGGGATATGAATATCTGCATGTGTCTCGTGTGGGATTCGCAAGGCGAGGAACTTTCTGACTTCCATTACGCCACGAAGCGTGAAACAAGCTAAAATGGATTGTTTTTGTCTAAAGACGCCAAATACCATAGATACAGTGGTGTAGTCGATAGGGCGATTGACTTCCGGACGGGGTGGGGGAGATTTCAGGTGGGCGAACATGGGGGTTCACCTATATGGGGCTCTTCTACTTATTCTGTGGTAGTGGGTTACAGGCAATTCACATCACTTCCATAAATAACCTGGACTGTGAATATGTAGAGGTCCCCTACTTTCATCACTTCCCCCACTCCACACCTCACATGCCTTCAAGGCATGTTGCAACGGGCTTTACCGTATATTTTTTAAAAAATACATATAGCTAATTCTAGTAAACAGCTTGTTTAAAGATAAATAATACCATGTAACAAAAAAAGTTTTTTTTTGTTTATGATAAATTAGGTCAAAACTAATATGTATGTGGTATTGCTACATTCATGTAATTATGTTTCTGGTAATGGTGGTCAATTATATGAAATGTATTGGTTAACATGAATTAAGCATAGGAAAATTCCTGATAAGATAAAACTGTGCAACCTAGTATTCTAAAATCTGTTTTGTTTTTGTTTTGGAGGGTTGCAGTATGTAAGGATGGCATATTCCCGTCGTCGTAAGCATGATACAGAAAGTTTTTGCTATATGTGTGTATGTGTGGCGTCTTTCTTAGTTCAAAGGCACTAAAACAGGATAAAGGAGGGCAACAACTTCTGCTCAGCGTTCAAATTTTATTTCTGTATGTCTGTGGGAGACCAAGACAAAAAATGGTCACCACATGTTGTATGCGGGTGCTGTAGATCCACTCTCAAAGCCTGGTATAGAGGAGAAAACAGGGAAATGAAATTTGCTTACCTAGAATTTGGCAAGAACATACAGATCACCTTTCCAACTACTATTTCTGTGTTGTAGACTTGTCCCATCACAAGAGGGGCAAGAAAACTTGTGTCTTTGAATATCCTAACCTGCCATCATCTCTCCGTCCCATTCCACACAGTGAGGAGCTTCCTGTTCCTCCTCGTCCCCCAGTGTGGGATGAACGTGTAGATACTAGTATTGAATCGGATACCGACATCTACCAAGAAGAAGGCCTCTCAGGGGATGCAAATGATACACCTCACTTCCCCACGCAAACTGAGTTAAATGACTTAATCAAGGATCTAGGACTAACAAAATCCAATGCAGAAATTTTAACATCGCGATTAAAGCAGTGGAACCTATTGGATAAAACCTGCAAGATATCCCTCCAGAGGAAGCGTCATGGAACTTTCTCACAATACTTCACTCTCACAGAAACAATATGCTATTGCCACAGAGTGGATGGCCTTTTGAAGGAAATAGGGTTTGAATATAACCCAAGGGACTGTCGGCTCCTCATTGACAGCTCCTGCAGGAGTCTTAAAGTTGTCCTCCTTCACAATGGAAATGAGTGATCGTCAATTCCAATCGCTCATTTAACTCATCTAAAGGAAGATTACTCCAGTGTTCAACAACATCTTCTGCAGGTGGTAAGCTATGCTGAACATTAGTGGGAGGTAATCGGTGACTTTAAAATGATTGCATTTTTGATGGGCTTACAAGGGGTAAACACAAAGTATCCTTGTTTTCTCTGCCTTTGGGATAGCAGGGATACAGGTAGACATTTTGAGACTGTTGAGTGGCCATTAAGGACGGAGTTAGGGATTGGACAGAAAAGCATGAAGTGGGAACGCCTTCTCAAGCATGAAAAGATCCTAATGCCTCCCCTGCATATTAAGGTTGTTCTCATCAAGCAATTTGTGAAAAGATTATTACATACAAATGTGGAAGCTTTCAAGTACCTACAAACTGTTTTTTCTAAACTATCCGAGGCTAAGATAAAGGGTGGAATTTTTGTTAGCCCTCAAGTGAAGAAACTTGTTAACGCTGACGACTTCATCAGAAAGCTTCGACCTGTTGAAAGAAATGCCTGGAATAGCTTCAGGGACATAGTGAAAAGTTTCCAGGGTAATCACAGGGTGAAAAATTACAGAGATGTAGTACAGGGTCTTCTGAATAACTACAATGCAATGGGATGCACAATGTATCCAAAGGTGCATGTACTCCACTCACATCTAGATGTCTTGAAATCCCATACGGGTGCATACTCAGAGGAACAGGGCGAAAGGTTTCATCAGGACTTACAATTGTTTGAAAGAAGGTACCAGGGACAGTATAATTTATTTATTTATTTATTTCGTCTTCTTTTACATGGCGAAGTTAAGGCTGTGGAGCCTTTTCTTCCACTTGACCATGTTTACAAAAAAATTGAATATGAAATAATTAAAATTTTGAAAAAAAGGAAGAAAAAAAAATATAAAAAAAATTACAGAGAAATAAAAAATACAAAGAGAAATTACATGTAAGAAAGGTAATCTAACCTATAGATACGGACACACACACTCACACACACACATACATATCTTTGCCCTTACACACGTACAAGCAAATACATAACACTACACTTACTTAAGCACAGTCCAATATTACACATACTTAAAACACAGTCCAATACGGTATACTTTGACGATAATTCATCTTAACTATTACTCTAATTCATTTTAGTGCCTTACGTCCTTCTATCATTCTCTGCACCCGCCATATTAATAGGGAAATCAAACATTTAATTTTCATTGTATAATATGTGTAACTTTAACAATTTTTTGAACGTCACAATTGAGGAAGAGACATGAATTTCAGGTGGCAACTTGTTCCAAAGGCCTGCTGAGGTAACAGTAAAAGAATTTGCATAAAAGTTGGATTTGTGGAGTGGAATGGACAGCAGAGACCTTTCGCGCGATCTGGTGTTGTGGCTGTGAAAGTCGGAAAGATGTTGAAATCGGTTATAGAGATATTGCGGGTCTTTTATTTGGAGGATTTTGTACAGTAAAATTAACTTATGAAAATTACGTTTATCGCTTAATTTAAGCCACTCGACCTTCGCAAAGTACGATGTCAAATGGTCTGAATATTTTAGGTCGAAAACGAAACGAATGCAGGCATTTTGAATTCGCTGCAGTCGTTTAGCTTGCTCGTGATTGACATCCAAGAAAGCAATGTCGCAATAGTCAACAATGGGAAATACAAGAGACTGGACCAGTTTAATTTTTATGCGTTCAGGGAGGAAGTTTTTGAGCCGATAGAGTGAATGCAATGCACCGAAAGCTCTTCTAGATACAGAGTTAACTTGCTCTGTCCAGGTGAGATGTTGGTTGAGTATCACACCCAGATTCTTAACAGTAGTGGAGAAGGGCAGATGAATGTCATTTATGTTGAGTCTAGGGAGGCTAGATTTATCTATTTTGTTCAAAATTCTAGGGGAACCTACAAGAATACACTGGGTTTTAGTCGGGTTTAGATGTAAGCCATGGTGTGCAGACCAAGTACTTATTTGTTTAAGGTCATTGTTCACAATTTCTATTGCATGCAGTATTTCTTGCGGGGGGAAAGAGAAATATAACTGAAAATCGTCGGCATAGATATGGTATTTACAGCCGTTAAGCACCGTCGGGAGGTCGTTTATATACAGAGCAAATAAGAGGGGGCCGAGTACGGTGCCTTGAGGGACACCACATGGAATGTTTTTCCACGACGATTTTCCATATAGGTCAACGACACATTGTCGACGTTCTTGTAGATAGGAGCAGAACCAATTAACCGCGGAGTCGGAAAAATTGAAAATCGATGATAATTTAGCGAGTAGAATTTCATGATCAATTGTCTGAAAAGCTTTTGTAAAGTCTAGAAGTACCAGAATCGTAAGTTGTTTATTGTCCATGGCTAGCCTCATGTCATCGGTTACGTTGACAAGAGCCGTGCAAGTGCGGAGCGGATGCTAGGCGATTACACCTGGGGACTGATCAGAGAAGCTGATGGACATCTCAATAGGAAAAGTAGGAAAACAACACATTCTTAGAGACCTAATTATCTTTACATACCAGGATGGCACAACTTCCATGTGCTAATATTTGCTTTACGAAACACACGGTTGAATACGCGACAATAGAAATCTTAGTAGACATTTCTACCTTTCCTTTATTCGTCCCGTATTCGAGTACGGTGCTAGTCTTATTTTTGGAGATAACTTAACTCATCTGAAGAGACTTGAAACAATCCAAAACAATTGCTTAAGAACCATTCACATGAACACTGTAAAAAAAAATACACTTCTTGTACACTTTTGGTACACTTTCTTGCATATAATATGCACAAGATGTGTACTGAAGGTGTTGCAAAAGTGTACTTAAAGTGTTCTAGATGTGTGCGACCCGAAATGACGAAATTTTGTACACTTGTTGCACACTTTGGGGACACATTCAAAGTTGTGTGCACTTCTTCAACGCTTTCTGTACACTTTTGTTTAAAGTAAGTCTGTACACTTCTTGTACACTTTGTAGCACATGATTTCATTTTGTGTTGTTGGTCATATCGATTGTCATTTTATACTTTTTTGACAAATTAATATCTTATGAACATAAATCAATTTCATTATATAAAGCAGTAACACATATAAAATGTCACATCACAATTGGTGCCACCCATGCATGTACGTACAAGCCACTAATATTTTATTATTGGTACATTGTTTGTACACTGTAAAAATAATACCCGTTTTGTCATTTTTGGTGAACTCTCTTCGATAAAAATGTTAGGGAACGTTAAGTGTAGCAGAGATGTACGACCCGATTATTAAATTATTATTTTAAGCACAGGATTTTAAGAGTAAGATTTGACCTATTGCCCTTCAGCCATAGAAAGTTAAAATTTCCGTGTTATTAGCGTTGTTATCAATGCTCTATTATTGGGAAGAAAGGTTTCGGTGCACTTCACATCTGTTTGTTCTTGTGTTCATCGTAAGAACTATTGAAAATATTGCGGCATGTTTATAAATTTTAAAATATACCAGGAAAAGAGCGCTGGTTATTATCATTACCTTACAAACAATAAAATTGACATTGAATTGAATATACTTTGGAGTTGTTAACAAGTATAGACTACCGTACGTTCATTAGATAGAAACTGGATTCGCCTCGCTTCTTTTTATAGGTATACCGTATTGGCCCGAATATAAGCCGCACATTTTAACCAAATTTCAATTGTCATTTGTTCCGAATAGTTATTTGTCTTTTTATTCTTTTTAACGATGCACAGATATGAAAGACCACAACGAGCTACGACGAAAGTGGTCCCGAGATCGAATCCCGGACTGGAGATGGGTGCGTGTCTCTTCATCAATTTCATCACTCATCCTCATCGTCGCGATTAGCCAAAAGTGGAAGTGATACGAAGCTAAATAACAAAAATAAAATCAAACCAGGAAATTTTTCCCAGAGTCCCAACTTATGGTTATTTTGGTTCTAAGTTTATTCTTACTCTTCCACCTGCTCGCTACTGAAAAATTCTGGACAAACAACCCCTCATGACTCACCACCGTAACGGTACATCTTGAGAGGCGTGAGGTGTTGAAGACAACTTTCGCAATCGCCGGAAGCATTTCGCTTGGTTGGCGTCTTCTCGCGACACGTGTTTCAGTAGTGCTTCATTTCGCATTGTGTACTGTGTATTGTAGTTCTGTGCAGATTCAGGAGAGAACGAACTACCACCACAGATTTCCGGAGTAAGAAAAGTAAGTATTTATGCATGTTTTCTACAATTTCATTTTATATGTTTCTTTGTTCGCTGAAATTCTGATTTAACTGCCTAATTATAAACGCGCGAATAAAGGAAAGAACCTGGTCAGACCCAACGATTACACCAAAATGGGAGATTAGCTTCAGGGCCCATTATTTACCATACCATAATACAGTGGCGTACGCAAGGGGGGTTACCGGGTTTAACCCCCCCCTTGAGCTTTTGAAATGTTATGGAAATTGTTGTAGAAAAAAATTAAAAATGGCTAATTTATCCCAGTCAAAGATCTGCGACAGTAATAATAATAATAATAATAATAATTTGAATTATTATTCCCATGCAGCATGAAGAAAAACACAACATTCCAAACACAATCTAAGCGGACGCAAAGTTCAATTTTGCAATTATTTTTTTTTTGCAAAAAGTCGCGCAGTGACGTGCGAGAATTGTGAAAATTCCTTGCTTCGTCGCAGTGTGCCGAGTCTGCCGACCTTATTGCAAACATTCTTCCCGGTACTGATTTCACATCCCTTTGTGAACTCCTCAAGTGATGCTGAGTCTACATCCACATCATTAAATAATGTTGAAGAAGTGCTTTGTGAATCACCTAGAAGTGATAAATGTGTTGGAATGTCTATAAACTTACGTTTCAACGAAAACATAGACTCAATGGAATTTAGCAACATGTATTCTCGCGCTTCATCATCATCCTGGGCGAGTTCCATAGGTAAAGGTACTGTAGATTCCCCCGTACATATAGCACCGTGCCATGAAGGCACACGTAGTGGTGTGGCGGGCCCCAAAGATTCTCGATCTCGAACTATTTTTGCTGGTGATGTGAAATTTTGTTCTATTTCTTTCATAAATAGCAGCTGCGTTAGTAGTAATTATTAGTAGTAATTTAACTAATTAATTAATTATAAGAATTATTAATTAATTTATTATTATTATTATTATTAAAGTATAATAAAACAATGGTAATGTGAATTTGTAGAAAGTTTTCGAAAGAACACCCCCCTTGATGAAATCCTGCGTACGCTACTGTCATAATAGTTTCACATTAAGCTGCGTTGTTATCTAAATAGTTGCAAGAACTAAGTTATGTGTTAGGTGAGAGTTCAATGCTTCCTTGCTTTTGTTCTCTGCCTATTTCATTTATTTTTGTCATTGCGGACAATTCCAGTGCCGTGAAGCAAATATACAGGCATATAAAATTTGAAAATGGCAGAAAGCACACTTTTTCTCTCTCGCGGTGACTTGACCCCTCATTCTCTTTTTGGAATAAAAAAAACTGCCTTCTCATTCCTCTCTCCCTTTTGTTTGTAACGTTTTTGTCAATTTCTTTTCCGTTAAAGCTTCCCATCTTCATTTCTCATTTTAGTATCTCTTCCTTCCTGTTTATTTCCTCTGTTTTCGAGCATTCATTTCCCTATGTTTACCCTCACATTTTCGGCCTGTTTCTTCTTTATTCTCTCTCTCTCTCTGTTATTATTCCTCTTCCTTGCCTGCCTCTTTTCGCTTGCTTTGCTTCTATATTTCTCTCTCTCTCTCTCTCATCTATTTCTTTCTCTATTTTTATATTTCTTTCTCTGTCTTTTTCTATTTCTGTTTGTTCTTTTCTACTTGTTCCTCTTTCTCTCTCTCTTTACTATCTCCACAGAGATATATATCATTCTCTCCAATTCTTGCTTCTCTATTTCGCTCGTTTTTCTATTGCTTTATCTCTCTTGTGTTTCTCTATTTCTCTCTCGCCCGCCTGTCTCTGACTTGGCCTCTTTCCTCTCTTGTCCTCGGTCTCCCTCCCGATGGCTGATTACGTCATTGGCTTGTAATCAAAGGATCTCGGGTTCGATACCTGCTGCAGACACATTGCGCAGTGATTGGGATCACGCTTTAAACTATAGGTCCGTTCCGACCAACCTATTTGTACATAAAGTGTAGTTAAAACCAACAATTCAAACAATTCTCTTCTCCTCCTCTCTCTCTTCACCGTGTGTGTGTGCCCGACTCGCTCCTTTATCTTTATCTGCCTCTTTTCTCTTTCCTTCATTCTCTGTCTGACTCTTTAATTCTATTCCTTTCTCACATTCTATGCCGCTTCTTCCATCTCCCTTTCTTTTATTTCTTTTAAAACACTTTTTCTTATGTGGAGATGTTGGAAATATTTACATCATGTTCGCATGTCATCATAAGAAAGAAGTGCTTTAAAGGAGAGAAAAAATAGATGAAAGAAGCGGCAGAGAATATGAGAAAGGAAGAGAATTGAAGAACCGGACAGAGAGTGAAGGAAAGAGAAGAGATACATAGACATACACCGAAGAGGAGGGGGGAGCGGAATACAAGAACCGAGGGAGAGGGTAAAGGGAAAAAATACGAGTACATGGGAGAGAGAGAGAAATAGGAAAGCGAGAGAGGGGGAAAGAAATATGGAAACGAACGAGAGGCATTTACACATTCTGGATGTTATTTTTTTTCTTTTAGAAAAGAGGAGTAGGCGTAATAAAAATCTAGAATATCTTAACCTTATATATGTGAAAGATAAGAAATATTATATTAAAAAATCCATGAATGCTAGAGACAATGGTTCTATCAGTGGCGTGCGCACTTTCTTTTGTGGTCCGTCCTCATTTTGCCATCTTTTCGTACGTCTGGCGTTCTTCTTTTTTTTTTAAGTGCAGGCGAAAGGGGGTTATAACGCCCCATAATGTGGGCGCGGCACATTAGCACGCAATATTAATTGGATATTTTCCATATCCAGTGTAGTTTCAAGAACTAGACAATGGATAATATCGAATTAACATTCCATACTAACATCACTTTAAACAATAAAAAATATATATATCACTCATCTTAGTAATAAGAATGAAATGATCATCCTAGGACTTTATAAAAAAAATATTTTTAAATGCTACTTGTCTGTTGTTCATTATTCTTAACTGTGCCATTAAATTGATATACTCAACTAGTATTTTGTTTTGATATCACTAGTTCTCATGCAAAAGTTTCTTTTATTATTATTCTTAAGGCACCTATTGTTCCTGTCATGAAGACAAGAGAGAAATATTCAGAAGCTATTGTCGTGCAGAGAATTGTGAGGCATATGATTCGACTGAAGAAGGATTATTCTGTGCTTATTGTGGATATCTACCCACCAAGGATGCAAAAGGTAAGTGTGTGTTACATATTGTTATCTGAAACATGAATATTTGCATTTCCAAATCAATCAGTGATAAGAAATCTCACTTTCCGTAGACAATTTACCATGATAAAAGTATTCCTCGTGTTTGAAATTTGGACTTGCGAGTTAACAAATATAAATAGAAGAAGTCAAAGTTGAATTAATTTAAACTGTCTTCAGAATATATTTCCTTCGCTTCAACATTAGGTACATTTAAGGCTCAGATTTATTAAACTGCTTGACGCAACATCAATGTGGCATATCAAAAGGGAGTTGGTGGGGGTCACAACTTATTACCACCTCTTTTGCTCAGTATTCCTTAAAAAATGTTGAAAAAAAACCATCAAAGGCAGAAAAAATGGCAAATTGAGGGCTCATTAATAAAAATAAGCATATGTACCCCTCCTCCTTTCGAAAATCCTGATAACTCGTAACATCACTCACAATCTGAATAGCTTCTTATTGGATGACATAATGATCAGATCTTAACCCCCTCATACCTTTGATACCAGCTTTATAAATGAGACTTAGGTTAATTCAATATGCTTAACTCTTAAGGTTTGTAGTCTGTCTGTCTGTCTCTCTCTCTTTCAGTAGTGGAATTCTCTTGTGGAAAATTATTTTTACACTCATAGATGTTATAGATAAGGATATCATGTCAATTTTGCTGTTTAATTTTGCTTTTATACTGCTTAATGTGCAATAACTATATCTTGTCTCTTTTATTTTATTTTATCTATTTGTGCATATAACCTCTTTTTATGCTTCCTTTCAAAAGTGTCTGTAGCAATGCCTATTATCCTAATGACATGTGGAATATGCATTTTTAAGTCATAAAGTAATTTTGGCTCTAAATTTTTCCTACCACCTTTAAATACAAACTGTCATCCACAGATGGAAAATCCAGAATACACCACTCTAAATATTTTTTTGTGCAAGTGATAAATTATTTTAAGTAACTTAACTATACAAAAATAATGGCCAACACGAGAAACAGTCATGTATATTCTCTTTCACTTTCTTAATTGCTTGAGATATGGAATGGTATTTTTTTCTGTTAACATACAAACTTTTATGCACATCAAAGACTTGGAAATTTAATTATTACAATGACATTTAGTCATGGAAAGTGGTAGAGGAGCAGAGAGAACTCTTTCTCCTCTTATTTGTTTTTCTTTTTGTTTCATCCTTTCTTTTCTCTTTTCTTTCCACTTGCTTTCTCTATTCAGCCTCTCTCTTTGTCAGAGCGAAATAGACTCCTTCCCTCACTCATGTCTTTTATTCCCTCTTCTCCTTTATCTCTCTCTCGCTCTCTGTGTCTCTCACTGGATTTATCATTTTTCTTCTCTCCAACACACACACATATGTATGAGAGTGTGTGCCTCATTTAGAGAGAGAGAAATATGTGTGTGTGTGTGTCATCTTCCCTTTCTCTCTCACTGCATTTCTTCCATTTTTCTTCTCTCCTAGAGGGAGACAGACAGAGAAATATGTGTGTGAGACAGTCATCCTTTCTCTGAAGGAACAGAAAAAGGAAAGAGAGAAGGAAGAAAAGAGTGAGAGAGAAGAGGAGAGTGATAGAGTGAGCCCTCAGTCTGCCTTTCTCTCTCCCTCTCAAATTTTCTATCCTTTTGTGAGGGAAAGAGAGGTGGTGGGATGGGAAGGAGAAAAGAGTGAGAGGGGGAGGTAAGAGAAGAAAAGAGAGATAAGTTATGAAGATTGATTGATTTAGTTTATTTTACTTCGCGTTTTGTGCCTCTTGGCTAATTTGCGAAGATGGGGATGAGTGATGAAATGATGAAATTGATGAATGGACATTCACAAACAACCAAACCCGACCGGGATTCGAACCCGGGACCCTTGGCGTCGCAGCGCGATGTGCTAACCACTCGGCCACAGGGTCGGGCATAAGTTATGAAGAGTTTCCAATTGTAATTCATATACAAATTACATAATTTAAAACCATGCATTCTCTTCATCTGTTTTATTCTCACATAAGTTCCTAATTATTATATTTTCAAAGCTCCAAGTAATGTTCCTCTGTGATAAAGTGTTGACTGTTTCACATTCATATTATATGATATAAACAGGAAAAATTAGTCTTGTATTTTTTAAATCAATTTTTTATGTATAGGATAAACGTTTATGAACAGAAAAGTAATATAAATGAACTAAATTGAGTATGCTATATCTTTATTCACTTTGTTTTGGCTTATAAGTATATTTCAGAATCTGTCTCCTCTATAGTTTTACAAAGAATATTATTGCTATTATATTTACACCACCTGGGTATGGTAATATTTTCCCAGTGCTAATTTAAATAAACCTTGAATGTTCTCTGTTTCATACCAGTAAATATGGTATTTGTTTTGTTTTACAGTAACTTCACATCAATATTTTCTTGGCCCTGTGCAAAGACATGAGAAAGTGCTCTTGTGATGAGTTTCGGGTTCAAGTCTGGCCTGTATAGGAGTATTTTTGTGTACCCATCTTCATGCATCAAAGGTAAGCGCATACAAACTTTAATTGCTGTAGTTGAGGGGAGGAACAGTGAAAGTAATATACTAAAGGTTTAGAAGTTGACAAGTTGGATTCTAAATATTTTGTAGTCATTAGTAAAATAGAAGAGCTGAATTCTTGGTTACTGTTGTTGTCTTTAATATGAGTGGTTCTTGGTTTGAACTCTTTGGAGTTCCAAAGTTCTGTATTAACCCAACATCATAACAGTTGGGGAGCTACATGCAATAAATAAAATACTGTGAGCTTGAACACCAGTAACAGTGCTGATGGTACACAATGCGTTAAGCACATATTATCCAATGAAAAGCTGTCTGTCTGGCAGGCCTTGACCCCTCAAAGGGATGTGGAGTCATGGAATTTAGTGTAGGTAAAAGGGAAGCAAATTGGTACAGGGATCTGCTTGAATGTCAAAGCATTGTGTTCTTGGGTCATGGCAGATATTAAATAAGTCAAATTTAATGTCAGTGTACAACAGCCATTTGAGGGCATTGTTCTACCATGTATTTTTTTCTTTTTTTGTGGGTTGATGCATAGTTAAGTCTCATTGCGAGAGAGAGATTGTTTTAATTGGATAATACTTGATCAGGAATAAATGTGATGTTTTGTAATTAAATTCAAGAAAAAAATATGATATTTATGCATGCTTCATTTATTTTCAGTAATTATCACCGTTTGGTAACAAAAGATTTTGAGAAAGAAGCACCCTATCTGGCACTATTAGTGGAAGGAATGTTGTCCCGGTAGCTGCAGATGCTAGAAAGTGCAGTGTGCCACTTTACGAACATCATTTATCTATGCACTTGTTGACATATACTATAGTTTTGAATTAGACTACCCCAAAAGTTGTGCTACATGTATGGTATTAGTCCAGTATATGTATACTATTAGGCCATAAAGACAGACTGTCACCTCAAGTCATCTATCTTATGTGAGAAGTTCAAGGATTGAAAGCAGACTATGCATTAAGTACCAGTGTATCTGTGACAAACAATAAATGTTCTGTCTCAGGATCTTCTGTATCATTTGTTACTATGAATTGCACCTAAGTTTCTCTTATTGTTCATTAGCAACAATGGTGTGGTGATTGAAAATGGTATTCATAGTGTTTCTGTGTTTTATATTCATTTTAGGTTACAGGTTGTTGATTTTTTTTCTGTTTAATGACAATGCTTCTTTACTCCTGCATCATTTATTTTTTGTTCATAATTGAATTTTTTTCCTATTTGGTTTATTCTTGTGATTGTTAATCTGCATGTATACACGATAAGGCATAAACATGTAGATTAAATGAGAAGAAAAATTTATTTACTTTCTTTTTTCAGCTATGATCTCTCATTTTGTGCAAAAGTTATTTTCAATATCTCCTGAAAGTGTCATTTCAGTTTCAGTATTCAATTCAAAATTTGCACATATAACCAACCATGAACTCACAAGGCCATGCCACTTTGAAGCAGAAAGGTGTGTTTATATATGCACAAATGTGAACAAGCTCAATTTTTTAATTAAATGTAGTTTAGCACCCCCATTACCCTGCACTAGAGAAATTTACACTAAGCTCCCTCCGCCTAAAATATTACAGTACTGATAAATTATTTTGTTGTGTACTAAGAAGTGTTTTCAGCATGTTCTAAATGTGGGAAGTGTACTATAAATGATAAAATAATTTCTAGAATGCACTTAACACACTTGCAGAATATATAATATTGACAATATTCCTTTCCATCACTTTTTCAGCATATACAACACTTCTGAAGCACATTAAATGTGAAGTGCTTCAAGAGAGTGTTTGAAAAGTGAATTTTTTTTTACAGTGGAGAAATGTATTGGAACTTTTCCCTTGCAGGTATGCAAGAAAAGAAAAAAATTGATGCATTTCAATGTGTCACTCTACACACTAAAGATGCATCAAATTTTTTGACTCCAACGACACGTTTAGGTGCATCAACCGAAATATCCACTTTAATGTGTCATTTGACACATTTATTTCGATGCATTTAGGTGCATCTTTCAGTTTGATGCATTTTTAATGTGTCATTGGAGTCAAAAAAATTACGCACTTTTGTGTGTCAATTGACACACTTTGAGTTCTGTGTGAAAGTTGTTGCTTTTTCCTCCTTCAATTGTCAAGTTCAATGTGACTCAACTGTATTTTTATTCTAGAAACTAAGTATGAGTACTGAATTGCGATATATCTCATGTGTGCAAGAAGTGCTTTCAATGTGTTCTGAAAGTGTCGCTCAAGTATTTTCACAAGTGTTCCAAATGTGTAAAGTGTACCAGAAGTGATCAAAAGTAGTTTCTGCAGCACACTTCTTACACACTTTTGGGACACATTTACATTGGAAGCACTTCTTGCACACTTCCTGTACACTTCTTTTGCTGCACTTTTTGTACACTTCCTGTACACTTTTGAAGCACTTCCTGTACACTATTGAAGCACTTCCTGTACACTTCTTGTGCACATTTAATGTGTACAAGAAGTGATCAAAAGTAGTTTCTAGGAAGTGTTCCAAAAATGTGCAGAAAGTGTATTTTTTTTTACAGTGAACCCACAGGAAAATAATTCACAACAAATGCGCAAGTTTTACAACATACCCAGTCACTTCGAGAATTCATTACATCTACCTGAATAAGGTATTCCATAGTATTCATAACAAATCATCTCCATTGCATAATAGGCTAAAGCTCTGCTTTGAGTTCAGCACCCGATACACTAGATGGTCTTTACATAGAGACATAGTAATCCCCAAACCTAACGAAAGCAGATTTAGCCAGAAGTCCTTCTACTAGCTAGCAGCTGTAACTGGAACTCAGTACCAGCAAAGCGCAGTTCTGTCGTCTTCTACGTTCACATTCCTACTGTAAACGATAACTCACAGTAATATTATTTTCAGTGCTTACCCCCCCCCCCTCCCACGCACATATGATTTAAATTTTCATTCCTATCCTTTTCAAACAATAATTTCATATACAGTCATATCCAAACCCATACACCTTCTTTTCTTCTAAATAACACTCAAACTTTCCTTATTTCATTGCTACTATGTAACACACTGCGTGTTAAATTCATCTCATTTGATTGATTGATTGATTTGTTGTTTTAAGTCCACATTATGCACAGAAAAGCTAATCGGGACTGGATCTACAGTTTAAAGTGGGATCCGAACCACTATGTGCCTCCACCGGGTATCGAACCCGGGATCCTTTGATTACAAGGCGACGACTCTACCACTGTGCCATCGGGCAGGCTCACCATCTTATTTCCCTTAGATGTAACATTTGTGTATATACTTGTACGTGTGTATATATATATATATATATATATATATATATATTATTACAATATAGGGCATCAAGTCATTATTTGTATTAATATTGTTCTAAATGAAATGCATAGCTTAATTGTAACCCTATTGAGATAATAAATAATAATAATGTGGCCGAGGACTAAGGACACTAGAAAATGACTATGGTTTCGGGAGCCAGAGTCCCGTGCCTGCTAAATCGAAGTTTCCAGAAGAACACTTTTCCTTACACCCCATGGAAACTCAAGTGTACCAGCCTTTGCACCAGCGTGCACTGCTTCGCTCCACCCATTCGCTTTCACCGTTATGCACGGCCTTGCTCCACAGATTCCCGGAATAGAGTATAGGCTAAATGAAGTGTATTTATGCTGAGATTTAAACTTAACAATCCTAACCTAACAACGAAAGAATTCCGTGAACGTGTACATAAACATATAAACCTCTTCCTTCCCCAAACCACTAGAGAAGGTCAACAGGCACAATTGAGAATCAGGCTGCAATACGTATTTCACACTGTGCCAAGCACTTTAGATTGAAAGTCACTTGTTTTCAACAAGTTTCCCCTCTTTTCATTTTTCGCTATGTGAATGGGACCGGACTTTTGAATCATCCAGTATTTTCAATAACTTGGAATTTAAACATCAGCTTCCTGTACGTTAATTGAAAAATATATTGTATTTAATTTCTCTTAGACTTTTACTTTTGAATTATAGGAATTGAAGGACAGCTCCCCCAACTGGGAAGCTAAGGAAAGGGAATCTTATGTCCAGCAAAAGCGTAATCAAACAAGCACATATAGTTACATGCAATAACACATGCAATAAAGTACACACATGGAAACATATTAATTAACTCTTTACCTTGTAGCTGTTCAGAATAATTAATGCAATACCAAAAAACAAGTAATGATCAATCCGATCGTTAAAAAAGGCACAAAGGACCTGTAATCGGAAGAAAATGATAAAATGCCTGTCAATAGATGGAAAACGAAGGTTGAGATAATTAGGAGAGCACCACAAAGCAAAATGAGAATACCACGGCTACGTGGGACACGAAGACACAGTAAAAGAGGATTGCATAGTCTCAGAACACTTTTATATAATTTTATAATAATCGTCTGCTGGCTATTATGTGAAAAAATATTTGTAGCCAATGAATCTTCTGTGTTAGAATAAGCTTATCAACAAATATTTTCATCGGAAATTTATTATAAAATTACTTGAGGTATAACCGAGTCGTAATATTTAATCTTATCATAACATTCTCTTCTATTTGTATATCAGCCGCACCCCTTGGTGAAGTGATTAGCCTATCGAGCTATGACGACAGGGATCCCGGATTAGGATCACGCTTTTGGCGTGATTGATTGATTGATTGATCTGGTATTTTAGGTCCACTTTATGCACAGTAAGGCTAATCGGGACTGGGCCTACAGTTTAAAGTGCGATCCGAACCACATGTGCCTCCACCGGGTATCGAACCCGGGATCCCTTGATTACAAGGCGGCGACTCTACCACTGCTTTGGCGTTATACGAACGAAACTCAATTGAAATGGGAGCAAGTGGACTATCGCATTGATATATGTCGTCGTGTTACAAAAGGGTCACAAAGAGAACACTTGTAACTAATGTAAACTTCAGGACGTACTCTTCAATCCATGTCAGTATTTCAGTCCTATTATCAAAACTCTTCTTTCTGTAAAACTTTGAAAGTGTCTATTTCATTTAGGCTAACCCTGTATATTTTGGTAAGTGATATTCGTTTAACATGAAAATGTGAACTCAATTTCCTGAAATGACAGACGTGAAATATCTTCACTTTGGATGCAATAATAATAATAATAATAATAATAATAATAACCACCATTGTTATTGACACAACAGTGAATTACAATAATCATGTGGGAAACCAAGGAATCAGGAACGACCATAGCCATCATTGTCGCTTGTTTCTGTAATCGTCTCAGAGAGAACTGAAGGGGTAAGTTTAAAATAGGATTCTCACCTTCGTTAATAAAGCATAATTATAGACTACTAAACCAAGGGTCAAGCTAAGTTTGCAGTAGGTTTTATGTATCAATCCGCGCGAGAACTTAGCTCAGAATCTTCCGTGCCCGTCTTGCCTCAACCGCCGAGCTGCTCACATCCACAGTATTGCCAACCGCACAACACATCAAAACCCGCATGCCTGTTCAGCGGAATGTATTTTTGCTTCTTTTTGTCTCCTGAAACATAAAATTTTAGAAATGCTTTCTGCGCATAGATTATTTAATAAATGTGTCATTACTCAATATAAATGCGAAATAACTTCTAAACATGAGAGCATGTGTGTATATTTCGAGCATGGAAAAATAAAAATAAACAAAGATAAAAGTAAACAACGATAGGCCCCTCTTGAATTTAATGACAAATTATTGTTTTTGGTTTAGAAAGGAATACATTTATGAAAAACTTTGTTGCTTGGTTCGCAATACATCCGTTACTGTAAGACACACGCACTTCAAGTTATACCAGCAAAAAAAGCATGATTTGTTATTGGTGACAGTCAGGTGCATTGTCTGCTGCTATTACTCTGGTTTCACTTTATGAATCACTTCACTAAACCAGGATTCAAATCTTGGTCTGTCCATTTCATGCTGATAATCACCCTTTCTTTGCACGTAAGAGTAAATAAATATGCGCCTTCAACAAAGACGTCATTGCCTCCAATGGGTGAAACAATAAGTCTCCCCTTCCCCTCTTCTTTTCTCGACGGTTTCTTCAGCCCTGGCGATGGTTTTGTACGGTAATGTTCTTCAATGTTTGATTCAATGTACGCCCCCTGCCCCCTCCCCCACCTAGTTAAAGCACGTCTCGTCCAAATAATAAACATGTTTCTTATCACGGCGATATCTTTAAATACCGTGGAGATTCTTTGTCGTCAAACAACAAACAATCGTGTCCTCTTTCTAAACTTAAACCGCAAATCATTCAGCACCCGTGATACAGTTCGTGCGCACATTGACGGCAAATTACCTCACGCCCTGTTTTACTTTGATCATGTTGTCGTAATGAGGATTATGCATTTAAAACAACTTGCTTGATTTGAAGAGCGTTTACCTTCGGATGAAGCCCAAAATAACACTCGGATAAAACCGCGCGCCGAACAGGAGACCTCGATTCAGCCATTCTCGCCGCTGTATAGCACCATTATTAATCAATCACAATAAACATAGGGTTAAAATAGTGGGATGTGCAACACTGGTATCACGGATTCCACGCGCTCTGCAACGTATTCAGTCTTGCTCGACTTGCTCTTGATCTTCAGCGATTCCTTAGCGCAATACAAACTCCAGTTGGCGAATCTGCGGATCCTAGTTCGTCTGCGCAGTGATTGCAACCGATCAAGTACATACCTGCTAATGGATGTATTATTTTTTCTGTATTTTACAAATTAAATAACTGTTTTCTTGCAAGTATGCAGTTGTGTCGGAATAGAACCCGTCTCAGTGGCACTATATTCTGCGCTCACGTTTCGATCTACATATGCGAAAACCTGCTGCAAAGTTGACTTGACGTTTGGCTTACTGTGGTTCCCAAAGTGTGCACCGCGGCGTCCTGGGGTGCCGTGAATGGCTTGCAATCTATAACCGTACCATCACCCATTGCAATAACAAATAACATTTTATCAAACTTAATCCTTCAACCACCTTTTAGGGTTTATTTCCCTTGGGGGATGCAAATACACAAACATATCACCTTCTTCCAAGTTATTATTTCTACCTGGTGTATCACAAGTATATTGGGTTACACTGGGCCGAGTCCTTGATCCTATCCTACAAGTGTTCATATTGTAGCTTTCCACAAGATCACCTATTAAACCTCTGGTCATTTGAGATTTGTTAGAATTGAGATATTCCTCTGGGAATAATAATAATAATAATAGATCGGAACGAATGTATACGCATTATACGCGCTCGTTTTGGCTCTGGGCCGAGGTAGCGCGTGAACAACTCTTATAACACAAGTTAGTACTCGTTATGCAATATAAATATAATTGTTTACATGCTAAAGATATGTGAGTAAATAAGCGAGACGTTACGGGACGAAAATGTCGGCATCTGCGACATGTCACCGTAGAAGAAGGTATGCGTCAATGAGTAAGGTTAACCAGAGGGTATACGGCCTATACTGCCGACTACAGCTCTGTGCAGTAGCTAGGAATAAAGGAACGGAAATCCGCCCGCCGTGGCGGAGTGGTTAGCACATCACGCTAAAAGGGTCCGGGTTCGAGCCCAAGCCTGGGCATAGTTGTTTGTGAGTGTCCATTCATTAATTTAATCATATCATCACTAATCTCCACCTTCACAATTAGCCAAAAGTGATAGAAAAGTGAAGAAAAATAAACTAAATCAATCAATCAATAAAGAGAGGGAACGGGAATAACAAAACGACAGGAGAATAAAGGAGAAAAACGGAAAGGAAGAGATATAACAGCAAATAGACAAGAAGAGAGGAAATAATTAACGTTGAAAGACAGTGGAGGAGGGGAAAAGAACAGAAAATAGAGTGAAAGTAAGAAAATAAATAACGTGGAAAGAGAGAGGAAGAGAAATATACAGAAAATGGAGAAGTGAGAAAATAAGTATCGTTGGAAAACAGAGGAGACAGAGAAATAACAAACAGCAAATTGAGAAGAAGTGAGGAAATAAATAACTTGTTGTGCACCGACTTGCTCTAACAGAACTATGACATATACGCTTGGCCCGTAGATGTTTCCGAAGAGTAGGTTGGCCATCTTATTAAATTTCGTACCGCATGCTTCGTTCGTAACACTCTGAATAATAAACTCTCGTTTTGATTGTTTTTGCAGTGGCGTATCCTGAACAATTGACCGCGTGTATTTAAATATCCACCCGTCCACTTTGTCTTCGGCCCCCTCGTACTTCCCCCGTCCAACTGGGGAGGAAACCCGGCCGTCAGAAGGGTGCGGTGGAAGTCGATCAGTGGCGTACGTTTCTTCAGTTTGAGTTTTGATTTTAAGTTTCCTTTATGCACAGGAAGGTTAATCCGGATTGGACCTACAGTTTTAAAGTGGGATCCGAACCACTTGTGCCTCCACCGGATGTCGTACCAGAAATCTTTTGATTACGGGGCGACAGTGGCGTAGACAGACCAGTCTTTAAGTTCCAATACCCAATTACCCAAATATCAATGCTAAGTGTGTAAAAGTAACAAAAAAGCTGCTTTTCCGGAGGTAAACTCGGTAACATTGAGAATACGCCACCGATATTAAACTTCCGTTTGCATTTAGCTCTAACGTTACTTGTAAATAACTAAGATTCCAGCATTGGGTAAATTCTTGTCTCTCCTTGTATCTTTCAGAGGTTACAAAGCGACTCAGCAACTGAACCAAATGCTGCTAAGCGGAACAATGTCAAATGGGTTGGTAAGTACATATTTTCCATAATTTCTCTGTGTGATAAAAAGATCTCGCATTTTAGGTTTTTAACCTATTTTTTTTCCTTTACAGGGATGTAATAAATAATAAGTTATGTCAGAGTTTCGTTAAAAAGTGATGAAGTTTTATAGTGCATAAAATAACCTATTTTTGCTTGTTGGAAACTATTTTCGTTTTATGCTCCTAAATCAAGTCTTTTGTTAAGTTTTAATTTATTTTTAAACGTGTTTGAAACGTACTCTCTGTCGATTTTCCTTCCTCCAAGTCCATGGTGATTTTTCAAATCTGTAAACAATGCAAAATGTCTGGTGCCACTGTTACCTGTACAATACAAAGTGGTCTGATCTGCGTGGTCTTGCTCACTTTCACGTCACTTCGGTGCTTTGTGGCATTCACGCCTTGCAAACTAACAGCATTGAAGTTTGCACCACTGACTATGTTTTTGTTGAAAGATTATATTTATTATTATTTGTCTGTGATCCTCACACACAAAAGTTGCGGAGATTGACTGTGGATAACATGAAAAAACATTTTTCCCTAACTATATAGCGAAGAGTGGATTTTAATAGCAAATTTCTAATGGTAAGTTCTGCCATCGCCGTAGGGTTAGGCAACACACATAACATTATGCATGATAGTGCGTATTTCAGGATGTAGGTGTCCCAATTTTATTGCTGGTGACTATACCTGACAATCATTTTTCAGGAGTTTTGAACTATCTTAAGTTCTCTTGAACCTATTTCAAAATTTTTGGAGCCTAACTTAAGATTTTTAGGACCTATTTTAGGATTTTTAGAGCCTATTTTAGGATTTTTAGAGCCTATTTTAGGATTTTTAGAGCCTATTTTAGGATTTTTAGAGCCTATTTTAGGAACCTAAAAGCACACTCTTTTAGAACCTAAGAATCCGAGATCTAATAATAACTCATGAAGACTTGGAAATCACGGATCTTGCAGGAATGGCGGAAAATAAAAGTAAGAAAGTTGTTAATTTATCACAGATCGTGAAATGGAGTATGGAGGAGGATGGACGAGGACTAATTACACTGATAAACAGTGAAATACTCCTTTAAATAAAACTAAGTGATCTTTATGTATTCAGATGTGCTGATAATGAATATCGCATCCGTTTTCCTGTATCACCTAAATTTTTTGCAGAACACCCACATGTTATAGTTTTATGGTTTCAGGTCTCCGCACCCTGCTCTCCATCCGGCTTAACGTTTGGTTCCTAGCAAATGGATAAGAACCTTTTAGCGACCTTGTGTGTTTATGACTGGTACTTAATATTTCGTGGACGAAACATCTGGCAGTAGAGTAATTTCCTTTTTCTCTGTTAAAATTTGTTCTTTTGTGGGTTAGTCGAGTCTTAACTTCCTTTCCGATAACTTCGCGAGTAGCCGTATTTTATGATTGTGTATGTTCGTGAAATTGTGAATGTAATATTGTGTATAGTGAAGTGAAGTGTAAGTTGTATTTTAACAAAACGATCAGAGAATTGTTTTCTTAAAGAAATATATTATATCTCAATTAATAAGTACGCCATGTCATACAAATGTGTGAATAACCCGAACTTGTTTTGTTATGTTTGCGGGGAATTTACTCCGAAGTCACAGAGAAATACTATCACTCCTATAGTGAAAAAAACATATGAGTAAAGTTGACGAGGGAAAAAGCTTGGCACCAGGTAAAATTTGTTGTAATTGTTCGCGAACATTACGTGGTCGGCTTAATGGCACTCACAAATCAATGCCCTTCGGAAACCCTGTAATATGGACAGAACAGAAAGATCATACTACGGATGGTTACTTCTGTTTAACAAACATAGTGGGATATAGTTCTAAATCAAAACATTCTATATTGGATCCTGATGTTCCTTCAGCCAAGAAACCTATGAGTCATGATTTTATACCAATTCCTAAGCCTCCTAAAGAATGGACATGGATGAAACAGAACCAAACAGTGCTTCTCCAGATGACGAACCTGGACCCTCATATGCAAACACCCATCCAAATTTTCCTGATCCAAATATACGTCACTTTATTTCCCAATCCGAACTAAATGATCTAGTCAGAGACTTCAACCTTTCTAAAGTTCAAACGGAATTATTAGGTTCTCGTCTCCGAGGGTGGAATTTATTACAAGATGGTGTTAAGGTGTCATATCGGAAACGCCAACAATCACTGACACATATTTTTCTGTTAGTAGGACTTAACTTACTGCAATGATGTAGAAGGCCTTCTGCGAGAACTTGGAAGGAGTTACAACCCAAACGAGTGGAGACTATTTTTAGATTCATCTAAGAATAGTTTAAAAGTAGTATTGTTGTATAATGGGAATATATACCCATCAGTACCCCTTGCCTATTCTTCCACCATGAAGGAAACATATGAAAATATGGATACAATATTAAAAGTGATAAATTATGAAAAATATGGTTGGCAGATATGCGGAGACCTCAAAATGATTGGTATACTGTTAGGCATGCAGTCTGGGTTTACAAAATTTTGTTGCTTTCTTTGCGAAAGGGAAAGCTGGGCAAAAGATAAACATTACAACATTGTGGATTGGCCCATACGAAAAAAACTTAATTCCTGGAGAGAAGAGTGTTAGGAATCACCCTCTACTTGAGAAAGACAAGATTTTGTTACCACCGTTGCATATAAAGTTAGGGCTGATGAAAATTTTTGTTAAGGCTTTGGACAAACACGGTGAGGGTTTTGGGTCAATTACCCCAGGGCAGAGCCCGGAATCGGATTCAATTAATGCTACTTTTTTTTTTCCAATTCCGATTCTTTCCTTACCTTAAATTTTACATTTATGGAATCCTTGATTCATAAACTTTCCAAAGATGTATCGAACATATTTTAAGAGGGATCGATTCGACATCCTTAAATCTTTGTTTAAAAGTAGGTTTGGCAACAGTGCATCGAGCATACAAATTTGCTAGTTACGAAAATGGCGTCTTCCGTGTAGAAACCTTGAAGATATAGTACTACCAAATTAAGATCTTTCAATCGGTAAGTGATCGCAAATTAGGAAATAGGTTACTTTAGGTAAGGTTACGTCGTGGTAATATCAAGAACACATATATTTTTCGTTCTGAAACTTTTGCGATAAACATTATTTTCGTGGAAAAATCCAAAGTTTGTGTTCGGATCAGGGGTAACTAAATTTCACTTATTTCGCAATTTTCAAACGTGACCCCGCAATTATAACTTCATATTCGTGATTAGAAGGTCTCATTTAGTGTGTACGCGAAATATTAACAAAATCGGAGAGGCTTCCGGTATTGTCAATTCGCTCCGCTTCAGCCGGATCCCTTGGCGAGGTGATTAGTCTATCGAGCTATGACGACAGGGGTCCCGGGTTCGAGTCACACCTTTGGCGTGATACGAACGAAACTGAAGGAAAATGGGAGTTAGGAAGTGCGCATATGAATGGAAAACAATGTCATTGTTTCCACGTGATTTCATTTACCTCAGGTCCTGATAATTTAACCCTAGGAGTACTGCAGAAAAAATATAGCATCTGGTACCTTCTGGGTCTCTCAGACCCAGTATTAAAAATTGTGGTATTTACCTGGGAGAAGCATAACAATAAACAGATTTTGATTTAAGAATCTTTACTTTATGTGATTATGTTTTGATTTATTCATTTATTGCACTTTACTACTTTTTTTGCAATTACAGTTCTACTATATTCTGTTTCATTACATTATAATTAGATATTTTTTATTTCCTTTTTGCTACATGCATAATCATATGTTTTATTACACTTTATTCAGTTTTGTAACATTAATATTTTGTTTTATTACAATTTTAATTTCATTTTTTTTTTTGTTTCTGGTTTTATTACACTGGTACAAGAACTGCACAGTAGGCAATTTATTTACAAATCTATGCACTTCCCGCAAACAAAATGTGAATGTTGCATGCATACGGGTTTCCTACATTTTGTGTAGATGTGATTGCTTTTCCTATCTGCGTTCCACTCGCAAATAGAGCATCTTTTTCGCTTCTTGTCTAGTGCTGGAGGTGGAATAGGATTCGAATCAGCCGAGGGTGAAGCACCAGCGATGTCAGCAAGCTGTTTCCTTAGTTCGATAATTAACAGTCGACGCTTGTGTGATTTTCCACTGCAAGAGTCCCCATTTAGTGACATCCACACAACAAAAGCGTTGAGGGCACTGATATCTATCATCTTGTAAAAGATCACCATTGGCCATCTTCTTGTCATTCTCTTCACAGAATAGCAACAAGCCATTTGGTTCATTGTACATTCTGTATCGACTCCTGCCTTGGTGCTATTGTAACAAGCTTTCTCAATGAGTTGCTCTCATCGATGTTGCCTTTGGAGTGCACGGTGCTGAGAACAACAACTGCTTTGCCTTTTTGGGACAGTAGGATGCAAGCATTACGTCCTTCTGAAACCCGAATACTGTGGCATTGGGGTCACGTCCTTTGGTTGTGACGAACTCTCTAGGAATCTCGCCTTTATTGTGTCTGATCGTCCCCAGGAGAGTAAGATTTCTCTTCAGCAGATTCCTGGCCAGGACAAGACTAGTTAAATAATTGTCGCACGTGATGTTCCTCCCAGAATTATCCAGCTCATGTGCCATATTCATCACCACTTTATCTCCCAGGATTTTTCCCTTTGTGCACCTTGCTCCTTTCCTTTATATATATCCATCTTCCAAACGTAACTTGTGCTTGAATCGCAGATTGCCCATATCTTGATTCAATACTTTCCGGGTTTCGACGAGATGTACTGTCGAAATGGACAACGACATCTGAATGCGACGAGTTGCTCATCTACTGCCATTTTAGCTTCAGGGAACTACAATGTAGCTTCATTGTACGCGTCTCGCGTTCCACATTCCAAAGCAATTTCTTATGGGTGCCAGCTTGTCTGGGGATCGATGGGCTCTGCGGGATGCAGCATATTCGGATGGAAGGACACTCGTCAGCTGTTGGAAACGGCCACGACTCATATTTCGATTGAAAAATGGTCTGCCATGTTCTCGGCTCCAAAGTTGTTTATGTTTTCATTCTTCAACTTATGGACGCCAGCGAGAATAAGAGCTCCAATGAATTTCTTCAGTTCTTGCTGATGTATCTCCTTCCAGTTGTCCTTGTAGACTAGTCGTCCTTCTTGATTAGTCCACTTGGATATTTCCTCTAGCAGTTGGCGTCGGATGAACAGCAAGAAAAGAACTTTCACTGTCGCATTCTCTTTTGGAAAATCGGGACGATCCTGGTGGGTTCTTGATATCGTTGCATCTGCTGGCTCTGCCGAAAAAACCTAAATAAGGTTCTGCCAACCAAACTTCTTCGCCATTTTTTGATAGAGGAGGTAGCAAGGCTAGAGGTGGATTGGTTGAAACTAGTGTCATCAATGTCTCTGCCCTCATCTTCGGAAGAAGAATCGGAAAGTATAACAGCATCCTCTTCATTCTCATCCGTGGAAGGGACGTAATCACTTCCATTGTCATCTTCATCAGACTTTAGCAAGTCTTCTTGAAGTAACTCTGCTCGCTTTCACATAGTGGTCGAGCCACCTCACTGACGCTGGCGAAAATTTAGAAAACTGAATGAAGAAATAAACGTTTCCGTGTAAGTGATTCTCAGTACGACACAATTAGTGCGCAGGCCACACTATTATTTGTTATTGTGAGCAAACCACTTGCGCGATCAGAAAGAGAAGGCGGCACCAAGTTGCGAAATCCTTTGAAGAATGCCTGCTACAAATAAGGCAGGAACCTAATTGAAAGCAAAAATGTTATACAACAAGAAACATTGTTAGTAAGCGTATAATCGACGCGCTAGTTCCGTTAACGACCGGCTGGCTTTGAAATCCACGGAGCGCGCTCACCAGCTGCAACAATCATTTTCAGCGCACAGTGTTGCCACATCTACTCTCCAGCGGCGATAGGAGAAGAACTTTCCCACGGTCTCCACATTAAAGTTACAAACAACAAATTGGCATTACTACAAATTGCAAAATAGTTTCAGAGCAACGAGAGCCATTTCTCCAGAGCCATCTACATATTCAAATGGAAAATATCAGTGGGTCTCAAAGACCAGTTGCTATTATATTCTGTAGAAGTCTACTGGCAGACTCAAACACGAAGATAATCTCAACACTTAATCTTCACCGAAACTGCAACAAAGTCAGATTACCTCATAGTACGTACCTGGAAAATTCCTTGCAAAAGTATAGACATATGAATTCAGTTATGGGTCTCAGAGACCCAGTTGGTACTCGGAGGCTTAAAAATGGAAGTAGAAATCTTTCCGGTTAGAATTTGTTTTTTTTTTAGATTATTCAGCATCTCTAGAAATTTAGATAAAATAGTACAAGGTTAGTAGAAGAAGTAGACAGTTTAAACGCTTTATAAATTTAAATTTGTTTGTTACATCAGAAAGCATTTAGTACTGTTGTATAGAGAAAGTCTTCAAGTTTACGACCTCCGCCTTTCGTTTGTCTTCGTGACGTCAGCATCACGTGAGCACCCTTGACGTAAGTTGAGCATTATGACCGCTAGCCAGATGGATAAGGCTTTCTGCGTGATTGATTCTGCAAAAACAAATTCTATTACTGCCGTACAGTGTCATTTTAGAACACTTTGTGGCAAGCAACCACCCACAAGGCAGTTCATCTTCGATTGGAGCAAGATATTTAAGGAAACTGGTTACCTGTGCAAGGGGAAAGGTCCTGGTAGAGGAGAATCGTCTGACTACCATGCTAGAGTTCCCGGGTTCGATCCCCGGCCGGTTCAAATCCGGAAACTTTTCTAACGTTGGAAGCGGCCCCGGCGTCCACCCAGCGTCGAATAACATGGGTACCTGGGGGAAACCCTTGGGGGTAAAGGCGGTCAGGGGCGTGATGCTGATCACATCACCCCCACTCACGACCGGATCAAGAAAGTATGGGACGTTACCCCACACCCCCTACACACCTTCATGGCGTGATGCTAAGCACAGAGGAACACTTTACCTTTTACTTTTTTTTAACATTGATATATGTCGTCGTGTTACAAAAGGGTCACAAATAGAACACTTGTAACTTACCAATGTAAACTTCAGGACGTACTCTTCAATTCATGTAAATATTTCAGCCCAATTAAAACTCTTCATTTAGGCTAACCCTGTATATTTTGGTAAGTGATATTCGTTTAAGATGAAAAGGAGAAATCAATTTCCTGAAATAACAGACGTGACATATCTTCACTTTGGATGCAATAATAACAATAATAATAATAATTAAGGCCATTGTTATTGACACAACAGTGATTTACAATAATCATGTGGGAAACCAAGGAATCAGGAGCGACCATAGCCATCATTGTCGCTTGTTTATATAATCGTCTCAGAGAGAACCGAGGGGGTAAGTTTAACATGCTATTCTCACCTTCATTGATAAAGCACAATTATAGGCTACTACAGTGGTTCCCAAAGTGTGCGCCTCGGCGTCCTGGGGTGCAGTGAATGGCTTGCAATCTATTAACCGTACCATTACCCATTGCAATAACAAATAAGAATTTGTCAACATATTCCTTCAACCACCCTGGAGGGTTTATTTCCTTCGGGGATGCAAATACACAAACCTCTCACCCTCTTCCAAGTTATTATTTCTATCTGGTGTATCACAAGTATCTGGGGTTGCACTGGGCTGAGTCCTTGATCCTACAATCGTTCATATTGTAGCTATCCACAAGTTCACCTATTAAACCTCTGGTCTTTTGAGATTTGTTAGAATTGAGATATTCCTCTGGGAATAATAATAATAATAATAATAATAATAATAATAATAATAATAATAGAACGAAACGAATGCATACGCATTGTAAAGCGAGTTTGTTTTGGCTCTGGGTCGAGATAGCACGTGAACAACTCTTGACACAAGTTAGTACTCGTTATGCCATATAAGTACGTATAATTGTCTACATGCTAAAGATAACTGCGTAAATAAGCGAGACGTTACGGGACGAAAATGCCGGCATCTGCTCCATGTCACTGTAGAAGAAGGTATGCGTCAATGAGTAAGGTTAACCAGAGGGTATACGGCCTATACTGCCTACTACAGCTCTGTGCAGTAGCTAGGAATAAAGGGAAGGAAAGCCGCCTCCGTGGCGGAGTGATTAGCACGTCTCTCTACGACGCCAGGGGTTCCGGGTTTGAACCCCGGCCTGCGCATAGATCTTTGTGAGTGCAGATTCAGGCCGTAGGCAGGAAAACATTTCGGGGGGGTTCATCCATAATTGTTCCCATGGGCGACGCCAGAAATTTGAATAATAGAAATAATAACAATAATTGTACAATAATAATTAAAATTTCATAATAATAAAACAATTTCATTCCATAATAATAATATAATAATACTAATAATAATAATAATTATATTATTGTTATATCCTTAAGGGGGCTTACTCAATCCAGCAGATGAGTGAATATCCAGCACAAGTTTCTTTTTGTCTTTTTTAACGTTTCATACAGTGTGTACTGAAATGCACAATTATTATACTTCGTCATTAAACTTTAGATACCTTCAAGAGAAAAGCTTTAAAAGTTAGATGGAAATTTTAGTCATAAAGCTTTTGTTGTTTGACTTTAAAATTAAATTTTTGGGATTTTGAAAAGTGTGGAACCAGTTATTCTTTTTAAAAACTTAGCCTGGTGCATGGATAAAGGTAAAAGGTAAAGTGTTCCCCTGTGCATAGCACCACGCCATGAAGGCGTATAGGGGGTGTGGGGGTAACGCCCCACACTTTCTTGATCCGGTCGTGAGTGGGGGCGATGTGATCAACATCACGCCCCTGACCGCCTTTACCCCCCAGGGTTTCCCCCAGGTACCCCGACGGGGCCGCTTCCACCGTTAGAAATGGATTGTAACCTCAATCGCGAATGTAATGCGCTACAAAACTGGAGATCCTAGGTTTGAACTCCTATCAAGGAGGATTTTCGACTTTATCGGACAGGGAATTTAAAAGCTGGAAAGGGAATTTTGGGACAATCATAAGGGAATCTTCAGTCCATATTCCTTGTGACGCAGGAGCAACACTGGAAAGATGACAACGTGATAACGGTGGGGTCCTAGGTGGGCTACGATTCTGAGAATAAATCCTGTTTCACTCAAGTTTCAGAATTCCAAATGTATGACAATTCTAGCTCGATCGTTTCAACATTGTCTCCATGTATTTTTGTGATGATTCGAAAAAAAATTGAAAATTTGTTACAGATTTTGGTTTCTGAACTTCTATTAATCCAACATGTCAGAAGTTTCGGGGGGGGTTTGAACCCTAGAAACCCCCCCTCTAAATACGGCCATGGCCATATAAGTACGTATAATTGTCTACATGCTAAAGATAACTGCGTAAATAAGCGAGACGTTACGGGACGAAAATGCCGGCATCTGCTCCATGTCACTGTAGAAGAAGGTATGCGTCAATGAGTAAGGTTAACCAGAGGGTATACGGCCTATACTGCCTACTACAGCTCTGTGCAGTAGCTAGGAATAAAGGGAAGGAAAGCCGCCTCCGTGGCGGAGTGATTAGCACGTCTCTCTACGACGCCAGGGGTTCCGGGTTTGAACCCCGGCCTGCGCATAGATCTTTGTGAGTGCAGATTCATTCTTTTTATCACTCATCCATCTTCGCAATTAGCCACAAGTGGTAGAAAAGCGAAGTAAAATAATCGAAATCAATCAATCAATAAAGAGTGGGAAAAGGAATAAAAAAAAACGACCGGAGAATGAAGGAGAAAAACGCAGAGAAAGAAAGAGAAATGAAGAAGTGTAGGAAACAAAGAATTAGAGAAGCGAGAGAGAAAGAGAGAGGAGTAAGAGAAATAAAAGAAAATGGAGAAGAAGTGAGAAAATAAATAACTTCTCGTTGCACGATCCAAATGGTGTAAATTGAGAGACTGGAGTTTATGCCAGTTACACACTGATCCAGATTTCCATTTGAGATTTCAGCAATCAGATTTCTCGAAATGCATTGTGAGTCTCGAGATGTCCGACCTGCTCTAAGAGAACTATGATAAATATGCTTGGCCCGTAGATGTTTCCAAAGTGTAGGTTGGCCATGTTATTAAATTTCGTACAGCATGCTTCGTTCGTAACACTCTGAATAATAATCTCTCGTTTATTTGATTTTTGCAGTGGCGTATCCTGAACAATTGACCTCGTTTATCGCAACAATTCTTATTTATTGTATATATTTATAATACCGCCTCATCTATAATGAATTCCATTACTATTGCAGGCATGCAAACAAAACAAAAAGAGGAATCCGACAGATTTAAATTTTCGGGGAATTTCGATAGTTTTCATGAAATTTCCCTTTCACCGAAAATTGGAGTTGAATTTACCTTCACCAAGGGGAAATTTTCTTTCATGTAGCAACACTGCCTCTGCCAAGCACGGCACACAAACAGAAAGGAACAAGCAGTTATCTCCCGCCAACTCTGTCTCCTGTGGTAGAACTGACACACAGTTTTTAAATATCCACCCGTCCACTTTGTCTTCGGCCCCCTCGGACGTCCCCCGTCCAACTGGGGAGGAAACCCGACCGTCAGAAGGGTGCGGGGGAAAGCGATCAGTGGCGTACGTTCTTTCGGTTTGAGTTTTTATTTTAAGTCCGCATTATGCACAGCAAGGTTAATCGGGATTGGGCCTACAGTTTTACAGTGGGATCGGAACCACTTGTGCCTCCACCGGGTGTCGAACCCGAGACCACTTGATTACACGCAGACCAGTTTTTAAGTTCTTGAAATTTTCTTAAATTCTGGTTTAAAAGCTTTTTTTAATAGTTTACATTACAAACAATTACCCAAATATCAAAGCTAAGTGTGCAAAAGTAACAAAAAGCTGCTTTTCCTGAGGTAAACGCGGTAATATGGAGAATACGCCTCGATATTAAGCTCCCGGTTGCATTTAGCTCTACTTGCAAATAACTAAGATTCCAGCATTGGGTTCATTTAGGTCTTCTCTTGTACATTTCAGAGGTGACAAAGCGACTCAGCAACAGACCAATGCTGCTAAGCGGAACAATGCAAAATGGTTTGGTAAGTACATAATTTTCATCATTTCTCTATGTGATAACTAGACCTCGGATTTTAGTTTATTTTTTTCCTTTACAGGTATGTAAGAAATAATAAGTTTTCGTAAAAAAACGCAACAACTGATGAAGTGTTATAGTGCCTAAAAAACCTATTTTGCTTGTAAGAACCTATTTTAGGTATATGCGCCTAAATCAAGCCTATTTTTAGGTTTTTATATATTTTTAAAGGTTTTGCAGGATTTTTTTGTCACACAGAGGCATTTGCTTTGTTTTGTTACGAAAAAATTCAATGACGAACGTGTTTGAAACGTAAAGAAGGGGAGAGCGGGAGGAGTTACCCATTGGGGTGAGTTGACAAAGTGTTCTTTATTCCTACTAGACGAGACTTGGCAACATTGCAGGTTACTGTGAATATGTGTCATCTCTAGAACCAACTCAGACCTATGAAGTTGAGCGTCTTGTTCACGAAGTTCCTAGTGCATGACAAATAACATCAATTCTTACTTGCGAAGTATATTTTCTCAATATGTTGATCGGGGTGAGTTGACAATAGGAAGGAAGGGGCTAGTTGACAATACTGTAGGCCTGTTAAGAAAATTGTTCTTCAATTAATTGTTTTATCAAAAGTATCTTAGCATATAGGCACATTGCTTGTAATAATATACAGTATATCAGATTTGGATTATACGACAGTATATTGCATTTGTATTTGTGATATAACAATAAAAATAAACAATGGGTAAAAAATTCAACAACACTTTTGTAAACTTCCTTCTTAAAATTTTGGAACATTTATGTGTCATGTTATAGCTACTGTTCATTTGAAAACATTTTTGAAATCAGTAATTTTTAAAGAAGTATATTGTTTGAAATAAAATATTCCAAAACGTGAATTGGGTAGAATTACAGATATTGTAAACTGACCCCGCACGTATAGTCAACTTACCCCATATACGGGGTGAATTGACAATACTCACAGGCTTCGAAAAAAACAAGCAATAACTTTACAACTTTGAGCATCATGATGTAATAAAAATTCACAGTGGTCGAGGAAACTACAGGTATTGCTTGTAGCATTTCATCAATAGTAGATAGTAATTATTAAGAGTTGCAGAAATTTAAACATAAAAACATGCTCAAATCACCCCGGTCTGCGCTACTCTCTGTCGATTTCCCTTCCTCCAAGTCTTGGTGATTTTTCAAAGCTCTAAACAAAGCAAAATGTCTGGTGCCACTGTTACCTGTACAATCCAAAGTGGTCTGATCTGTGTGGTCTTGCTCACTGACTATGTTTTTGTTGAAATATTATAATTATTATTATATGTCTGTGATCCTCGCAGACAAAATTGCAGAGATTATCTGTGGATAACATGAAAAAAGAATTTTTCATAACTATACTGCGAAAAGAGGATTTTAGTAGCAAATTTCTAATGGTAAGTTCTGCCATCGCCGTAGGGTTAGGCAACACACATAACGTTATGCAAGATAGTGCTTATTTCAGGATATAGATGTCTCAATTTCATTGCGGGTGACTATACCTTATCAGCATTTTCAGGAGTTTTGAACTATTTCAAGTTTTCTTGAACCTACTTCTTGATTTTTCGAGCCTAACTTAAGATTTTTAGGACCTATTTTAGAACTTTTAGAACCTATTTTAGGGTTTTTAGAGCCTATTTTAGGAACCTAAAAGCACACTTGTTAGAACCTAAAAATCCCAGGTCTAGTAATAACACATGAAGACCAAATAGGGAAAGAACGTGCTTTGTATATTTTCTTGATCTTACAGGAGAGCACATTATTTCCTTGTTATGAGCTTGTTCTTTCCTGTATAGGCAACCAAAACCTCTTTGCAGTGGATGGAAAAAGCACGTTCCATTCTTGTTCAATTCCTAGTTAGAAAGACAATTCACAGAGCTATTTGATAGCACCTTTACCTTAATTTGGCTTAAAATGGACAAAGCACGTTCTTTCCCTATGGTGTTCATGTCGTTATGAATTTCAGTTTTATTCAAAATAAATTATACAATTAAATGAATATTCAAATCACTCTCTCGTCAGTTTCGAAGACAATTTTCAACTGCTGTCACCCTTTCTTTGCCCATTTAAACACGCATCGTTTGGAGAGATGATTCTCCTATTGGTTGTGAAAGTTAAACGACATTGCAAAGGAAGGGGTGACTCAGAATAACACAAACCTCTCTCTTATGGTGTCTCTTGTTGCTGCAAATGACAGAGAAAAAACTGTATAGTACGAGGGGCGTTCAATAAAGATTTCCCCCGACCCACTTATTAGTCCTCCTCTACATAGCTGCCACCCAGAGGCACACACTTCTCTCGTCATTGTATGCAACTGCGCAGACCCTTCATATAGAACTCAGCAGGTTGAGACTGAAACAAGGACTGTGTCTTGTCAATCATTGTCTCTTCATGTGGGAAGTGCCTGCCTTTGGAAACAACTTCCTGGACGGAAAGAGGTGGAGTTCACAGGTTGCAAGGTCAGGAGAATAAGGGGGATGGGACAGTATTTCTTATCCACAGGAGAGTGCTTCCGTTTGGCAACATTTACATTGTGTTGCAAGAGACGGACACTTTTGGAGATCATACCCGACTCTCTTTTTGATGGTGTTCCTTAATTTACCCACCAAAGAGGATAAGAGCTGATGTTGTGGTCTCTTTCGCCAGAAAATCTGTCAACACTACTCTCTTCTGCTCCCAAAACATTGTGAGCGTAAAACTTGCCAGTGGAGGGTTGGACCCATGCCTTTTTGGGTGGTGGTGAGTCGCAGTGCTTGAGACTGTGCTTTAGTTTCTCTAAGCTACAGTGATAACCCCACGACTCATCCCGTGAAATAATTAATCTGGCGTCATCTTGGTTTTCTTGGCACGTGGCTGAAAGTTCGAGGGAGCACCTGACTCTGTAATCCTTCTGGAAAGGTGGGAGAAACAGGGAACTCAACGAGCTGAAACCTTCTGCATTTGCAGATGCTACTTGATGGTTTTTCCGCAATGTTAAACTGATCTTCACTCTGTTAGCTAGTTCCCGAATGCTTATGCTGCAATCTTCTATAATTGCAGACTCAACTTTGTTGACAATGGCCGACTGTGGTCGCCACGGAATAGGAGCCGTTTCGTTAGAATTGCCTATGCGAGTGCTATACGTCCTCATAACGAGGCAACTGGGTCATACACCTGCGCTATCTCCATTTGTGAGATGTGTTGCCTTCTGGAAGAAAAACCTGATTACTGCTCTAACTCCATCCTCACACTTTACAACCCTCAAACAACAACAGTTATTACTTCATATCTACAAATTATAATATATCACGTGTAAAGATGCATGTTTACCCATGTGCACTTTCATTCCCATACGGCCACTGGAATGGATTTGAAAAAAAAATCTTTATTGAATTCCTCTTGTATCTTCGCATTATGAATGTGATGCCAGGACTTTGCGTAAAGAATTGTGTCGCTACTCCAACTTAATTCCAGTGGTAAATTCTCGTGGAGACATTAGCCTCCAAAATGTGCTAGAACTATTTTGTCAGTAGTGAAAGTTTCATGCGAAATCTAGACGAGGCTAAAGTTAACACCTTCTCTTTCAGGTTGAATTGATTTGATGAAGAAAAAAAAATCAAATCCCTGCCCCTAAGTAAAAACAAAAACCCTCCCTCGACCAATGGCCTGTTTGGCCACGGGAAAAAATTGGAGTTCCATTTTCTACAGGTCGCCTCAGCCTTAGGGGAAAGGGGAGGGCAGGGGAGGGTGAGGCCCACAGTTTCCAAAAGGCCCTGCGTTCCATGGAGCTTGTTTTGGCCTAACGCCCTTTTTAGACGAAAGCATTTTCCTTAGCACTTTTCTTAACATTTGTGCCATGACCAAAAAGCTACCGTGTAAACAGAGAAATCTTATGGCATTTCAGATGCCATGGCATATTTCATGGCATTTCTCAAGGATAGAACCGGCTCTATTTCCGTAGCATTTTTCGTAACATAACCAATCAGAAGAGACCTCTAGGTCACGAGTGCATATGCAATGCCGTCCTCGTGCGATGTAAACAATGTATCACTTCACATGTTTAAAAGCCTATAACTATGGAACCGAGAGAGAATAAAGTTTCGTATAAACAGTTATTAGGTACAAAACAATGGCGCTGCTTAAATACATACTTTACAACGTTTACTGTACACGTATGGAATCATACTTTAGTTCTTTCAAATGTAAACACCGTGCACTCATTATAGCTGGTGTAACTCGACGTGCCTTTCATGCTGTATATGTTATACATTGTAATCATAAAACCTAGCCGAAAAGTTACAGGAAATGCTTGCGTGTAAAGTAGTATCTGCTATAAGATTTTTGGAAGCATTTACATAGCATTTACGCTAGTAATAATTTTAAAGCAAATGCTTTCGTCTAAAGCCAGCTTAAGGCTCGACTGGATTCTTGGCAGAGCCTGAGTGATCGAAGAACCAACTTGAAATTCCATTTTGGTCTTTTCGTCGAGAGGTAGGGAGCGTGACATGAAGCCTTGATCCAGTCGCCATTGTGATATTCTGCTTTGCCAAACTTATGATGATAGCAAAGCAGGTGTCAAAGGAATCCTCAACAGTGCCAAGGCGAGGCTAAACCTAACGGTCGCCGCAGGAGAGCAAACGGATGGCTCTCCGATTCCATCTCTGATCATGAGCCACGAACGATGGGTGCATGTTGACAGCAGAATGTCAAAATGACAGAGAAAAATCAGGCGTGTGGCAACATCCCTTTTTGCACTACGCGACTCCCACATTTGGAGACGAAAAGACTGGGTTTGTTGAAGTTGGTTTTGATTGCTTGGACTTAAGGCCATGTTCGAATCTGTTTTGTTCCCCGTCGTTTTCCCCTGCCGTTCAATGCGTCCTGATTGGACGACTGTTACCTCTTTTTCCCGCCAGGTGGCAGTTTAAACGTCAACTCAAGCATACACTTGTCGATAGTAATTGCTATCGGATGCATCTTGTCTGTCGCCATTAGCAGTGCATAGTTAGAGAATCGGTTAGTTCAATGGACTATCCAGCCTAACTATTGCCTAATTCGGGGAGAGCAAGAAGAGGTTTATTAAGGGTGCATTTCTTCCTCTCTTCTCAAACTCTACCTGTGATGCAGATTCAGAGAAAAACGGTACGGAGATTCGACGGGTAGTAAGGTGCTTCGCAGGGTTGAACCCAGTGCTCGAAGTGAGGGGGACACGGGGATGCTATTGCCGCAGTCTTCAGCCAAGCATCCCCAATTATACTTTGGCCCAAGACTAAGGCTGCGCATAACGTTAGAGAAGGGGAGAAATCGAGTGGGCAGAGAAGAACTCTCCGCGCTCTTGCCAACAGCTGGTAGCTGCACTTAGTTCCCGTCTCATGCGTTCATTCGTCGAAAACTCTCGTGATACTATTTGCACAGTGACTCTTTTATCATTCTCCAGAGATTGCCGGGACAGAGAATAGGAATTCCCACTTCGAGCGAGGGTTGCACCTGCAGATTCGGACACGGCCCACAGGCCAAAACGGGCTACGTGGAATACAGGCCCGGAGAGAACCAGCACTTCGGAGGGGTGAATGGCCAGTGGGTGACGTATCCCAAGTCGGTGGGGACGTAGGCACCAGCGGCTGCTGAAAAGCACTCCTTGGTGAAAACTCCACACTTCCACCCTCATGTGCCACGGGGGGTGGTCCTCTGGGAACCTGGACGCCGTGTCGGGTGGTGTAGTGATGGTGTCCCTGGGAGAGGGCTCGTCGATGTGGGTGCTATGAGGGGTTGGGGAGGCAACGGCGGATGGTGGTCCGAATTATAAGGGTCAGTCAGTGGGAAACAGGCCACCTCTTATCTCGAAGTGTAGATGCAGCTGCTCCACGAAACTCCTGCTGCCACTGGAAGGAGGTTCCGTCGTCGCTCGGTAGATGGCAATTCCGTCGCAAGCTCGTGTGAAGCAGTGCGACCGTGAGTCGTGTGAAGTGCAGACGTGCAGGTACATGCCGTCAGGCATATCGTGGAGGCTAGTAAGGAAGAGCAGCGAGCAGTCGTGCGTTTCCTGGTGGCGGAAAGTGCTAGTACGTGAGACATTCACCGTCGAATGGCGGCAATGTATGGGGAACACTGTTCATCTCTGTTGCGGGTGAAGGGGTGTTGTCGGAGGTTCCTTCCCGAAGGAAGAGCGTCACTGCAGTACTATCCACGACCTGGAACATACGGCCAATGTTGTCCGGGACCTGTTCCACAGATTTCGGTGGGAAACACTCCAGCACCTATCTTACAACCTAGACATGTCCCTGTGCTATCATGCCATCTTTGGTGAGCTGAAACTGGCAATGCGTTGTCGCCGGTTCAACTTGGATGCTGAGGTGAAGGATGCAGTGAGTGATTGGTTGTTGCAGCAACCGTCCACTTTCTACAGGGCTATCAATGACCTACTGGAAGGACGGTGGGACATATGCCTCATCGTCTACGGGTATTATTTTCAAGGTGAGCACATAGTTTCATAGTTATACAGTGTGACCTGTTTTCCACCGACTGAGCATACATTATAATTAAGGACTTGAAGTTTTCGTTTCTCCTCCCCCGTAAATTTTGATGTAAATTTTTACTGCAATTCGGTCTTATTTTTCGCGGTTTATGCAAAATTCGGTTTCATTAACTTAAAATCGTTGTTATTTTAAATGCATTTTTACTGTTCCTTTTGCATAAGATTTTCACACGCTTTTAGTTCTGGAGAATTGAGACAATGCCAAATGAAATGTGGCTTACCTTTGTGAGAAATGACCAAATTTCTTCCATTTTGAAAACTCTTACATCTCATCAGCCATTAAATATGAAATGTTTATTGAATGATAACATCCAAATTTTTGAACACAATCATACACATCACATTTTGCCCAACAATGCCAAAATATCTATTTGCTACCTCAAAATACCTACTACCATTTTGTGTACACACATACATAACAGGTGCTTTGCCCTGACAATTTCCTACGAAATTTCCCTTCTGGGAAGATTCCCTCCGAGCGTGACAATCTCTTTTGAATCGAACTATCACCAGCTAGACTACAAATGACAGAATACCGCTTCAGGTAGTTCTTTTTTGATAAAATAAGTGCTACCCCAGTTTATATTTCATATTTCGCGGAGTTTTTCGCGTTAAAGTTTAAAATTCGGTGTTATTCTGAAAAATGGAATAAATGGCGTTATTTTGTGATTCCGGAACACCTAAATCGTGCCTCCCTTATCTACCCAAATACATTTTAAACACTTAATTTTGCTTTCCTCAACATTTCGATGAGATCATTGAAATAAAAACTTCACGTCCCTAATTATTAATAAATACTTAAGTGCACATGTTCCTTAAACTGAGAATTTAAGAGGCTTAAATATCAAGCATAATGTACATTTACTAAGGTAAAGTTATCTGTTAATACCTTAACAACATGAAACTCAGTGTTCGAAGGGACACAACCTCACCCTTCTCCATAGGGCAATCGGTTCTAAAGAACCGGCTTATCTCTCGAGCAGAATCTCAATGCTCTCTGAATCACACAGCCTTCACACCAGATCGTGCTGGAGAACTCAACTACTTATTCCCTTACATCACTTAAATCTCCATTCAAAATCTTTCACCGTTCCACTTCTCGTCTTTGGAACTCACTTCTCCCTGAAATACGGAACTCATCTTCAGCATAAGACGCAATTCAAACATTTTTTATTTGGTACAAATAGGTAGCACGTTAGTGCAAACGTATAGGTTAGTGACATATTGTGTAAAATGAAGTGCATAATATCACTGAAACCCCTTACTCAACTTCATATACCAATTTCCTAACTGATGTCATGAATATGTGAATGTATGTGTGTGTGTGTGTGTTTTCTGTATGCTCTTGAGTAGCTATAGGTTACACTTTTATTCCCGTATGTATTCTACTCTTTTTGTTCTTTTTGTAATATATTTTTCTTTCATTGTTTTCAATATTTCCTTCTCTATGTAATTGTTTAAATGATGTTTTCTAATTTTCCTACACTAAAATTACGATGTAAACATGGATAAGTGGTAGCCTTAACATCGCCATGATAAACAACACGTAATAAATAAAATAAATAAGTGAGTGTACATTATGATCGATCCTTGAACCTCTCAAATTCTCAATTTAAGGAACATGTGCACTTCAGTGTCTATTTATAATGTATAAGGGGCATTTTGTGGAAAACAGGCCACCCTGTATGACTATGAAACTATGTGCTCACCTTGAAAGTAATCCCTGTAGACGTTGAGGTATTTGTCCCACCGTCCTGGCAATAGGTCATTGGCAGCCCTGTAGAAGGTCGGCGGTTGCTACAACAACCAATCACTCACCTAATCCTTCGCTTCAGCGTCCAAGTTGAACCGGAAACCACGCATTGCCCGTTTCAGCTCACCAAAGATATCATGATCGAACGGGGACATGTCCGGGCTGTAAGATAGGTGCTGGAGTGTTTCCCACCTAAATCCGTGTAAAGGGTCCCGGATGACATTGGCGGTGCTGTCCAGATCGTGGATCGTCCTGCAGTGACGGTCTTCCTTTCCGAAAGAACCTCCCACTCCACTCCTTCACCTGCGACACAGATGGAAAATGTTCCCCATACACTGTCGTCACTCGACGGTGAATGTCTCGCGTACTAACGCCTTCCGCCACCAGGAAACGCACGACTGCTCGCTTCTCTTCCTCACTGACCTCCACGATATGTCGGGCGGCAAGTCTCTGCACGTCTGCACTTCACACGGCTCACACTCGCACTGCTACACACAAGCGTGCGACGCACCTGCCATCTACCGGACGACAACGGAACCCCCTTCCAGTGGCAGCAGGAGTTTCGTGGAGCCGCTGCATCTACACGTCGAGATACGAGGTGGTCCGTTTTCCACTGACTGACCCTTACAGGTGACGAGCTAGTAGGAAAAATGGGGTAATACAATTTTAAAATTAGATCAAAGTTGTACATATTTATTAGAAAATGGGCTTTCTAATAAGTATGTGTAACCATTGATCTGATTGTCTCTATTACCCCAGAGAGAAAATTAGAACAAAGTTATATATACGTATTAGAAAATGGGATTTCTATTAAGTATGTGTAACTATTGATCTAGTTTTCCCTCCATTATTTTCCTACTAGCTCTTCTCCTAATTCGGACCCACCAGCCGCCGCTTTAATCGTTCTGCACCCTCTTCTCTTCTTGGTTGTGGTAGGAAACATTCCGCTTCTGCGCCGTAGGGGAAGGGTTGCATGTAAACTGTGTTCTGTTGCATCCAGGCTGTTCCATATCCTTTGAATTTTCCTAGCAGTTCCTGCTATTCCTCCAGTGACTCATGGTGCCACTATCAGAACAGTCAGTTGAAAGTACGTAACATTCTCAGGCAACGTTTTTCTGTTATTACGCGTTGAATAACGAGACAGATGGTAAGGTTAACGAATCAGGTATGCCTGTCCTTACCAAGATTCGAACATAGGATCTTTGGCTTCGTAGATAATTACGCTAACCACTCCACCGCCGCAGTCACTGATACACAGAACATTCAGTACAGTAATTCAATCAGTGGTCTTTTTAGACTACAAAATTAGGCTACAGAGCTTGTTGATATTATTGCTAGCATAATAGATTTTGTAGTAAAGCATTCTTCTGTGATTACATCGAAACACACACTATTTCTATCAATACTTGTCTAATCTCCTAAAGTCAAACTCTATTAATAGTCTTTCTAGTATCAAATATTCCTATCTTAGAGGCAAACCAACTACTACCATCTCCTGCCATCTATTAGCTGATATGTTTTTCTCACAAACTATTTCTCGGTTTCACGTACTCCATTCTTTTTAATCACCACTTTCTAAAGCTTCTAGTCGCATGACCACATGTATTTCCAACAATTAATTAGTTCTTATTCTCGCTTTATCAATAACTTCTTATTGGCTTCCTACTACAGTGCACCAGTCACTCATTACCATGACGCAGGGTCCTTTCTAGTATTTCAAATTTATCTTACATGGTCGTCCACTTCTTCTTCCTCGATATCCCATGTAAACGTGCATGAAAACCAAGTCTCTTATCAAAAGACATGACCGCATCAGGTTTTACATTTGTGGTCCTAATCCTTACCCCTTTTTGCCTTGTGAACAGTCTTCTCGTAACTTATGCTCTCTGACCATATTTCATATAAATCCTTCCTTATCCTTGCACGAAGCCATGTTTAATTGTGGCGACACCCTTTCATAATCAATTTCCACGATTATTCAATAATTACCCTACATCTTAAGACATCTTTGCAAAAACACTCTCCGTCATAGTCAAATGCCATGTGTGCAGTACGTACGGGACACACATTAAAATTCTAATGTCAGTTTGACATTTAGGTATTGTAGAATTCCACGACTTCCTGCACTGATACTCTTTTCTCTTTACGGATGGTTACTGACAACAAGAGGCAAGGAAGATTGATGCAGAGTTAGATCCAAATTTGATGTTAGAGTACGTGAGGGAGTTTCGGGGTTTCCACTATTTCTGAGGTAACATTCCTGTGAAGCGGAATGGTTTGTCATTAGGGTGGCTGGGATCACCGTAGTTCCCTCAATTCCTCCCTTAGTTCTCTGCTCTATTAGTACCTTCCGTCCTCTATTCTATTAGTACTTTCCGTTCTTTATTCTATTAGTAATTTCCGTTCTTTATTCTATTAGTACGTCCGTCCTTTATTATATTAGTATTTTCCGTCCTTTATTCTATTAGTATTTTCCGTCCTTTATTCTATTAGTACTGTAGCCTTCCATATCTTTCCTTGGCGTGGGCCTCTCTCGCCCCTTACGGCGCTCGCTACTGCGGGTCCTCCTCTGGGCACACCACCACTGCGCCATCCGATACAGCGTCTGGGAACCCGGGGGATCCATCCCCAAGTGGCGGGAGGGATCTGGAGGGAAGCAGGGTGATAGACGGAGTTACCCCACGTCCCCTCTGACCTGGAAGTCTCCCATTGGTCAGGATCTCCTTCTCGGTGTTGGTTTTCCCCCAGAGGGAACTGGGTGCCTCTTGGGGGGGGTTCTCAAGGGATTTAGGGTGGGGGTGGGATGGGTGAGCGATTGACTCACCAAAACACCTAAGGCTGAGGAACTTATCCGGAAGTGGAACTCCAGTCCGCGGCGTCATGGCAAAAGGGAAAACAATTTATTAACAGAAGCTAAAGGGCAGGAATCTGCGTCAAATTATGCAACCATGAAGGCTCCCGGATGAAGGAATGCAGCAAATGAAAGTAAGTTTCGTTACTTCTTGTAGTAAACTATAAAATATGCATGTAACAGAAAGAAGTAGTTCGAATGTAAAAACAGAAGTAGTGTTGTCCACGGGACGAGACGGCACAGGCTTTTAAAAATTCGAGACGAGACGAGATTGACCACGTGTCATGAGACAAACGAATATTTTCGAGACGAGACAGCATTTCTACGAGACTCTCACGAGACGAGACAGTCCAATGTCTCGACTCGTGGGCAACACTAAACAGAGGTAGTCTTATTGACATTAATGTTGGTTGAGTATTCCACACAGACACGATTCAGTTAGAGTAACAATAGTATTTAGTTTAACAATATATATTTTTAGTTTCTGTAGTTTAATCACCGAAAACAAAATTCCATTTTGCAATATTGTACTCACCAAATCCAAATCTGTTTGTCACATTCCAGTTTTCGTATATTAGGCTAGCCAAGTAGTATGTGGTTCTGTATAAAGGACACAGAGTTTGATGTCATTTGTTAGTAATACCAAAGGCTAAAATTACAAATGCAAATTAGATGAATGCATCGTGCCCTAGAAAACTTTAAACGTTAACGTTAAACTGTGAAATGTACCATGCTTTATAATGTGGTAAACGTGAAATGTAGCTGGAAGCCCTCTAAGTAGTTCAAAGGGCGTGTAAAGAGGTCACTAGTGTGAATGTTCTTACGGGCTGATGTGCTGAACGATGCGATTTCCCAATACTTTCTGATTTGGCACTTACAACGTTTGTCACTTTTGGTCCTCAATTTATGAACTCAAATTCTTCAGTTTGTTTGGTAAACCTTCCTCCGAATAGCAGGACCATTTGCTATATTAACAAAGCATTCTGTAAAGAACGGTGTAAAACATGTGTTTATAAAACAACACAATATGTTAGAAATATGTGATCATGTTAATCAGAGGTTCCTTCGCACACCTAGAAAACATGTTTCAGGGTGTTTCAGAAGGATTTTGAAATCCAGGAACCAACCTTCAAAAGCTAAAATTGTGCGAACTTTCCAGCCCCCGGAAGCCTCTGACTTTAGGTAATTACTTGATTGGTCGACTTACAAAATATTTTCAACCCAGAGATCATGTGATATTGTGTCATTCTTAGATAGTACAACTCTTCCTGAATTTGTCTCCATACACTTTCCATGTCACGGAGCTAGTAGAAAGATGAATGGAAATTGTAACAGAGTCTGTTGGGAAAGTATGTGTCCCACTTAATAGATACGACCTTATTAACACAATCCTATTGGCCCCTTCTTTAATGCCAACATTTAGTAAGAAACATGATTTCAAATGTATGCCTTAAATGAGAAACAAGTAAATTGAGATACGCTCTCAATGGTTGAATGGATCGGAAGGTTTTTTCTAAGCATGTACATCAAAGAATATACAATACGGGAGTGGACTGAAACGTTTTGAGCCTAACACAGAAAATGGTTATCTAGTCAAACCAAATTATATTTTATGATAATGTAGCTACTCTAAATTAGTAGCATGTCCCATGTTCATGTTTCTAAAGTTTCTCGTTCTTTCGTTGCAGGATCTTTATCAGGTTCAGTGATTTGTTGCGTGCGGTGATCAAATAACTTCATCTCAAAGGAACCATCAGAAATCCACCAAGATGTTCTCAACGCTACACGGCAGTACCCCTCGATATGCGACAGTCAAACGCTGGGTGCAACAGTTCAAGCGTGGCATGGAGATAGTTGAAGAAGAACGGAGGTCCAGGAGACCAGCAACTGCCACCACCAAAGAAACATTGACCTTGTTCTGGTGTGGACATGATCATGCAAGATTGCCGATTGTCAGCACGTCAGGTAGCAGACAAATGAGGCATCTCACAGGATCGAGCCGATTACATTTCGAAGAATGAGCTTTGTTTCTCGAGAGTTTCTGCTCGATGGGTCCAAAATCTTCTAACTCTGATCAGACGCGCACTTGGCAGAAGATGTCAAGAGACAATTTGGAAGTGTTGGAAGCAGATGTGGACCAGTATCTTGCTCGATTCATTGCTATGGACGAGTGCTGAGCCGACAATTATCAGCGGGATAGAAAAGAAGAATCGAAGCAATGGAAGCATGCGTCATCTTTCACACCGAAGAAGGTCAAGGTGTGTCAGCCGGGAAGGTGATGGAATCAGTTTCTTGGGATTCCCGATGTGGTGTTCTATTTAATTACCCTGAAAAGGGTAACACCATCACTGGAGAGTACTCTGACTCACTGAAATCTCTCAGAGTGCAAATCCAAGTAAAGAGGTCATGCATGCTCACCAGAGGAGTCCTCTTCCACCAGGACAATGTTCTGCACACACCCCAGCGATTACCATGGAAACAATTCATCCAGTTTAGTTGGCCAACGACGATGACGTCGACATTGATGCCTTAGAGGAATTGTCATAGTCCCAGCATGAATACTTCATTTCCACTGGGATAAAGACGCTTCAACACCACTGGAGCAAGTGTGTAGCCCTTGAGGGGAATTACGTTAAAAAATAAAAGCATTGTCAAATCTGTACTTTTTTTGTTTTCTTGAGGCTCAAAACTTTTCAGTCATCTCTCGTCAAAACTTTGAAATAAGTTTCATGGTCTGTAAAACATTTTACCATGGAGTAACGGCCTTAAAAATGCACATTTTTTGATACACAAATTTTGCAATTTCTTTAATTTTTCTCACATTTTTTACACAATTTATGAATTAAATATGATAAGTAGATTTGCTTATTTCATGTGCATGTTTGTTAAGATGTGTTTACTTTATAGCCAAATAAACCATTTGCGATAGAATAAGTTAATTGCATTAAGTAATTATACAAATGGGAAATATTTTTGGCATTTTTTGAAAATTTAACCTTCGCGTCCAAACTGAAGATGTTACCTGATTTTGTTTTGATTTTCTCCTGCGTTACTGCTTGCAATAATGCAATTTTCCCGCACTATTAGAGCTTGATTAAGTGAACTTAATTTTTTTGACCCACCCTAATATCATCTGCTTTGAAACCCAAAACACTGAAATTTGCGCAAGTAATTAGAAATCCTGAATTGGAATAAAACGTCGATGTTCTAAATTTACCATGCAAAGAAAGGCAGCTTCATTGCCTTAGACTATTCCACCTTAGCATCCAGAGAAGACACATATTTGGAAACAGAGTTGCCAAATTTAGTTCTTCCGTTAGGTTAAAGATTTTCAAGTTAACAGTTTAAGTGTCGTAAAGTAACAGTTGATAATGTTACTCTTATTGCAAAACGTTACTCTATTCCAGTTACAGTGACTTACTTTTAAAAGTAGGTCGTTACAGTTACAATTTCTAAAAAAAACCGGTTACTTGTAACTTCGTTACTTACATGCCATTACCGACCTCCGTGGCGAAGTGGTTAGCACGACGCCAAGGGTGACGAGTTCGAATTTCTCCATGAGAATATCTCTTCATCAATTTCATCATGTCGTCACCTATCCTCATCGTTGCGATTAACCAAAAGTGGAAGAAAAGCGACACCGAATAACAAAAATCAAATCAAATTTCCAGATACTACATGAAAACAAAAGCCAATAAACAAGGAATGACACCCTCCATTCAGAACATCAAAGCCTATAAAAACAGGCTATCTTCGTTTCTGTAAAAATGTCAAAGTAGAGCAGTGACTTCGGAACATCGAGGAGCTCGGAATTGGTTACGCCAATGGAAAAACACCGGTGCTGCAGTCCCAAAATATTCACAGTGAATAAGGTAAATTTCGAGAAACGTTATTTGAATATTGATTGATTGATTTGGTGTTTTAAGTCTACTTTATGCACAGTAAAGCTAATCGGGACTGGACCTACAGTTCAAACTGGGATACGAACCACTATATGCCTCCACCGGGTATGGAACCTGGGACCCCTTGATTACAATTACAAGGCGACGACGCAACCACTGCGCCATCGAGAATGCTAAACGTTAATGGATGATATTCAGCGAACAACTTCCCTCACAATTCATTGCGCAAAAGCACGTCCGCTGCCATGATCCCGGCAAACGTTTCGGAGCGTGTTGGAAACCCGTTTCATAAGTATTGCGATCACAACTTTTGTGGCAGTGATTCAAGGTACAAATATAACGATTATATACCAAATGTAGTCTTTCATATTTTTCTAAAACTAGTCACAATGACCAGAGTATCTAAAAATATGTTATTTGCCATAAAACAACGTTGTATAAAGCTACGTAACATACGAAAAAATACAGGTCTATGGAGCCTGTTTCTCATGGAATCACTCGGGCCTATCCGATAGTACAGTGGCTAATGCTATCACCTTGTAATCGTAGGATCCAAAACTCGATTCCCAGTGGAGGGGAATTTTAAAAAAATGTACATTTTTTTAAAAAAAGAAGTGAATTAAAGTCAAAATTTTTCTTGTGAAAATAATAATTTATAGAAATGTTCTGAAGTACAAAATTGTGTACTATATATTTTTTTAAGGCCGTAACGTATGATTATCACTTTTCGTATGTATATTCAGACAGCCATAGAAGTTATGCTGAAAAGTGTATGCGCATTCGCTGATTGATAAGCAGCATTATATTCTTTTGTGAACGTTATTATAGACCGTACAGCAACCACGCGTGTTGCAAAGCATGGGGATGTAAAGAGTAGCATAAAAGTCATATAACGCTAGCCATAAACACAGTACTTGCCTTAAAATACGATTCATATTTCACCCTGGATTGGAAAAATGACGACATCTTAACCACCGACGGAACTGTATAAAGGTATGATGTTCTCTTACAATTAATACATAAACAATGGAATACACACAACACACTCACACATCTGCACACAACTTATTAATTCACCAAAAGGAAATTACATTTGAAAATCTACAATAATACAATTAAAAATGTTAAGCTGGCCTCGATGGCTCAGTCGCCGGACCCTGTGGCCGAGTGGTTGGTCTAGCTGCACACGCGGATCGTGTTTTCGCTTTCGCTGTTTTCCGTGTGGCAGGTAAGGCAAAATACTCTTGAGTTGAATTGAGCAAGCACTGGTTTGGAGTACGTACATGCTAATTGAGAAAGACTGGAAGGAAGACAAACATGCCGGTACACAGACAAAATACGTTGACATTTATTTTTCGTAGTGTAAAATCTAGACCTACTTTGCTGGATTTACATACGTGATTTCATAATACGTACGGTGTGACATCGAACCAAGTTCAAAGCTTTGAAATTGATTACTATCGAAACTGTGTATTTGTGAAATTTGTAACGAGAGTTGTGGGTGAGCGATTATTAAATGATTATGGAGCTGAAGTGCCCTATTATGATGCAGACGGACGCCATAAAATAGATGTGGAATGGGCAGACCAGCAGAGTGTTTTCGTAAGTGTGCATGTAGTGCCAGACGAATTAAGCCACGATGCGATTCGTAATGTAATTAGTGAATACGGTGAAGTGCTGAACGTAAAGGAAGAGAGGTATTCAGAAGAACATATTTATAGAACACGAACGGGGCGCATTGTGTTTAAAATGGCCCTGCGTAAGACAATCCCTTCGTACATTACCATGCAAGGAGACAGGTACTGGGTAACTTATTCTGGTCAAGTACGTACGTGCAGCGGGTGTGATTTGGAGGGACACAACTTCTCAGAATGCCCCTCGCGACGACCCAGCGTTAATAGAACTGGAAGAGTCCCTGTTAATTTGACCACTGGAACGACCCCTATGGTATACCAACCTACAGTACTTCAAGTACTGACGAGACCCCAAAACTCGAATACAAAATCAAGCGAAGAGGTCAATTGCCATACATCCAACCCTCCTCTCATATTCACAAAAAAACACTCATGACCAGACAGGGATCGATCCTGAGATACCTTGCGTCGTAGCGCGAGTGGTGAAATGCAGATCTGATTGTCAGAAGAGACAAGAGCATTTGAAAGTACCAACATCCTAGTTCAGATGATCGAACTCCAAACATTTTCATAAAGGTAAGATGTAGATAACTGTATTACAAGTCACGGACTTGACTTACTTACTTGACTTAATTCCTTCCGTTCCTATTGGAACATAGGGCATCCACGAAGTGTCTCCATCTCACTCTGTTGCATGCGATCTTCTTCATTTCTTTCCAACTTTTCCCCTGTTGTTTTCCTTCTTCTTCAACAGTACGTCTCCATGAACTTTTGGGTCTTCCCCTTTTTCTAGCACCTTGTGGGTTCCAGTAAAGTGCTTGCTTTTCAATTGTGTTGTCTGCTTTCCTTAGTGTGTGTCCTATCCAGTTCCATTTTCTTCTTTTAATTTGGTTTTTAATCTGGTCTTCTGATGCTCGTAACCAAAGTTCTTGATTTGTGATTACTTGTGGCCAATGTACATTTAATATTCTCCTGAGACATCTGTTAATGAAAACTTGTACTCTATTTGTGATTTCAGTTGTGACTTTCCAGGATTCTGCTCCATACAGCAATACTGATTTAACATTGCTTCTAAAAATCTTTAACTTTGTTTCTGTAGTTATAATCCTACTTTTCCATATTGGGTAGAGTTGTACAAAGGCCCCATTTGCTTTCTTGATGCGTTGTTTTACATCATATTCTGCTCCTCCATTTATTGCAACTACACTTCCTAAGTAGGTAAAATTGTCTACATCTTCTAATATTTCATTTTCTAATTGAATATAATCTTGGATTCTTGCATTTATTCGCATTGTTTTAGTCTTTGATTTATTTAATGTCAGTCCGGATTTTTTAGCTTCTACAACCAGATCTTCCAATTTAGTTTTTGCATCTCTATAAGATTCTGACAACAGACACACATCATCGGCAAAATCTAAATCTTCTAATCTATCCATAAGGCCCCATTGCATTCCTCTTCTTTTTCCCTTTACGGTTTCCCTCATTACTGTATCTATTACGAGAAGAAAAATAAGAGGCCTTACTCCAGATTCTGTTTCAAAGGGTTCTGTAACATCTCCTTCATGAATAACTTGACTCTTGTATTGTCGATATGACTCCTGAATTATCCTTATTATCTTAAGTGGTATTCCAAACTTCTGTAATATTTGCCACATTTTTTTCCTTGTTATAGAATCAAAGGCTTTCTCAAAATCTACAAAGATGGTATACAATCTAGTGTTCCATTCTATGCATTGCTCAATGATAATCCTTAATGTACAGATTTGATCTGTGCAGGATCTACTAGAACGAAATCCTGCTTGCTCTCTCCTAATCTTGGCTTCTACTTTATCTTGAATGCGATTTAATATAACCCTAGTTAGTATTTTACTTGGGACCGATAACAGCGTGATTCCTCTCCAGTTATTACAATTTGTCATATCGCCTTTTTTTGGAATTTTTATTATAAGACCCCTTTTCCAATCTTCTGGCATTTTCTCTTTTTCCCAAACTGCCGCCAACACTTCATATAATATTTCTGCCATCAAGTTCACATTTACCTTCAAAATCTCTGGTGGAATTTGGTCTATTCCAGCTGCTTTCCCATTCTTTTGTTGCTTAAGTGCTAGTTTGATTTCCTGAATTGAAGGAAGAAGGTCTGAAATTCTCATCTCTGTACGCTCTTCATTTTCTTCAGTTTCTTCAGCCTCACTCTCTATTTCTCTCGTTCTGTCATTTTCTCCGATGTTCCTATTTAATACCTCTTCAAAGTGTTCTTTCCATCTCTTCATTTGTTCTTGTTTATCCGTTAACAGCCTGCCATTCTTATCCTTAACTGGTATATTTTTCTTAAATTGTCGCTTTGATAGTAAGCGTGTTGTTTGATAAAGTTGTTTTAAGTCACCCTTACTTGCTGCTTCCCCTGCTACTCTTGCTTGCTGTTCTATCCAATTGCGTTTATCATTTCGAGCACTCTTCTTCACTTTTCTATCAAGATCTTTATATTGTCTTTGTAGTGAACTCTTTTGGGTTCTTGTTTTTGCAGTGTTTAATTCTTCCTTCTTCATTTTTCTAGCTTTAATTTTTTCCCATGTGTTCGTTGACATCCAGTCTTTCTGATTACTTTCCCTATATCCTAAAATGTTTTCACTTATTTCTATCAAATTTGTCTTGGTCTTCTTCCACTTTCTCTCTATTGTATCCTCTTCTCTTTCTTCTATATCTTCATCTTGCTCCATTTGTAAACCTTCAAACCTGTTCCTAAGTTCCAATACAAATATATTTGTTGTATCTTTATCATTTAACTTTTTCAAATCAAATTTCTTTCCCATTTTTAAAAACTTTTTACATGCTGCCATTATACGAAGTTTAAAGACTGCAATTACCAAGTGGTGATCACTACCAATATCGGCTCCTCTTTTATTTCTTACATCTAGAAGGGATCTTCTCCATTTACGGGTAATGCAAACATGGTCAATTTGATTTTCTGTCACATGATCAGATGATACCCATGTCACTTTATGGATATCTTTGTGGGGAAAAACAGTTCCACCTATGATCAGGTCATTTTCTGCACAAAGATCAACAAATAACTGGCCATTTTCATTCATTTCCCCCAGTCCATGTCTACCCATAATATGCTCTATTCCTTCATTATCTGATCCAATTTTTGCATTTATATCTCCCATCAATATGCATATGTCTTTCTTATTATGTACTAGTACTTGGTGCAATTTTGAATAAAATTCCATTTTTTCTGTTATGTCTGAAACTTCTGTTGGGGCATAGCATTGTACTATTTTAATGTTTCTCACCTTTGCTTTGAACTTCTCAGTTATAATTCTTTCAGAAACAGGGTTCCATTCCAATAAACTTTTCTTTGCTATCTTACTCAAGAGAATACCTACACCATCCCGATGTTGTTCCTCCTCTTCTCTTCCTGAATATAGGAATGTAAATCCATCTTTAGTTCTCATCTCTCCAAATCCTTTCCATCTTGTCTCACTGATCCCCAATATGTCCAACCTGTAGGCCTGCATTTGGGCTACTGCTTGCTGAAGTCTACCACTCTCTCTTAAAGTTCTCACGTTCCAACACCCAATTCTCGTTTTCACTTTCATGCCAAAAGTCGTCATCTTAGAGTCAGTCCGGCTATTCTTCGTGGATGTTTCTTTAATAGTGGAGTTTAAGGTGTGCGGGTTATTAACCCACAGCACCCGATCTTGGTGGTAGGGCTGCTACCTGGACCTCCAAGCAGGACGATTTTCTGTAGGGGTTTTCTCCCTTTACCTTTGAAGATCCCTCTTCACCACAAGGCAGTGGTTTTCTCTTCATTACTCCCAAGAGAATGGGTTGCCTCTTCCGCCGTTTGCGCCATACCGAAGGATTCATTCTCTGCCGCATCTGCCGTTGAGGACTTCGCCGTAACCCTGGCAAGGGGCCCTTACATGGTACTATCAGCCGGAGCCAGCTGAACCATGGTTTTTTAAAGAGGTGTTACTCCTCTTGGTTCATCCGCCTCCTCCGCCGTTGAGATGATCGTCCATCTTCTTCCGCCTTTGGAGCCGTTGACCGATAGGTTGCTTCTTAGTCTGGCTCCTCTTCACTAGCCTGCCCGGCATGGGAGATCCTACCAGTAGCTATGCTACCGCCGGTATAGCCTAGTGAATCATCAGAGCACGCAAGCCCCACCACCAACTACAAGGTCCAAGTCACGGACAATACACTTGAAAACAGTGCACAATAAGCGAGTGAATTCATAAGTCAACGAGAGTAATAAACCACTTCATACTATACATTCTAGAAGAAGACACTCCACGCAGGGGCGTCCACCTACCATGAAATATTCTTAGCTCACCCTTTAAATGCCCTGCACAGAATATTTCTAAAATCATTGACAATGTGGTGAAAATCACACTTACACGCACACATGTACGGAGGGATAAAGACAGACATGTATAGAGAGAGGCATATAGAATGAGACAGAAATAAACAGAAAAGGAAATGGTTCAACAGAGAAAGAAAAAAGACAGAGAAAAATAGGTCCTTCTTGCTGCGTTACATACCCTTTCCATGCATTGTTCTTGCTGGAAATCCCCAATTCCTTTGTGGACTCCATTGCGCATGCGTGCAGTGAACTTTTCATAGTGACTTCCGGACTGAGCACTTACGAATCCTTGATGATTCCCTTGGAACCGCCTCTTTATCTGTGATAGTATTCGTCAAAGTTAGGTGTGACGTTCACTTTGTCAACTTTTGCGGGGCTCCTAACTCGGAAACGAAGCCTCAGTGGTAAAAATGGAAGTCACGGGAAGTCACACTTTTTGCTTGTTTTCGTGTGAGGAATCACCTCCCAAGCGTTGTAAAGGACCTTTAGAAACACTTGTGTGTGTGTATGTATGTGTGTGTGTATATATATATATATATATATATATATATAACTTACATTTTATCAGTATATATGTTATGCAATTATCAATATAATTATAAAAATTATTTACAACGTATCTATCTCTATATATTTTAAATTATTATGTACTCTTATAACATTTCTGTATATCAATGTGCCGCATTTGGTTAATAGTTTCAGTAAGCATAAAACATGTAAACAAATACAAACACCATATCTGCGCATCCCCCCCTCTCTCTCTCTCTCTCTCTCACACACACACACACACACACACACACACACACACACACACACACACATATATATATATATATATATATATAGACAGAGAAATAGAGAGAGAGAGAGAGAGACAGACAGACAGATATAGTTCAAATAGTGCGAGCGCCATTAAAAGTCCTGATAATTCTATGTTTAGAAAATAATATATTTATAAATTAAATGTTGCGTACTTAGAATTATTCATAAAATAAAGATCATGTCTAATTGTGAGTTAACAAAAAAACAATAAAAAGAGACATTTTCGCATCACGATTGCAGTTCGATAAAGTCGGGACAGCGATTGAAAGTAACGCACTGTCCTGACTAAATCGGTGAATCTGACGTCTGGTAGCCTTGCATCAATGATTATAAAAGTAAAACCACCCAATATAGCAGCTTGAAGACTTTTGCGCAAGAAACAGATTCATTTATGCAAGAGCAAAATTGAAATTTTTACACATTTCAAAAATCGACGATGTTATTTTCGTATTTATTTATTATTAGGTTCACATTTAAATATTTGAGGGTTCGAGGGGGGAGAATAGCCCACATGGCCCCTCCCCTGGGTACTGACCTTACGTAGACAGTGGAAGAGAAATTTTGGAGAACATTTCTATTAAATTTAGTATTTACATTCACCTTATGCTCAGATAGGTTAAACCGTTTATTGACAATCACGAACTTTTCGTTTAATAGATAATATTTGGTTTTAAGCGACGGGAGAACATTGGTCGAATTTCCTTTCTTGCTCTTTCGAGAGAATATATACTTCTACAATAGCAATTGCGTTCGAAAACCGTGAAACAAATGACTTGGTTTTCAAAGGCAGACAAGCTTGGTAGTCTAGCTTCCTCGCGATCAAAGTGACTCACTCACTCACGCTATTCAAGGCCGCTTCTTATCGCAAAACACTGTGTCTGCACCCAGCACGTTACAAGTGACCAGAGTCGAATTTTAAAGAGAATCTGAAGAATGGTAGATTTCATCAGAGGCAGCTAGGTAGGCACCAGCTCAACATGCAATAGTTTAAGTGCTGATTCCTGACAAACAAAAAACCGTATTGAATAATTATTGGGATAGTAATACGTGTATCCGCTTCTTTTTAACAATGTAAGCTCGAAGACAATCTGTATTCCATTTATTTATATTGGTAACTTGGTCAACCGGAGGTTATTTTATCGCCTTCGATAATCGAATTGTCTGATCGATTATTTTTTGTTTACCCAGGAACATGCCCCATAGGAGATTTCCGAGACCGGGTTACGCTACTCACTCGTAGCTCCCCAATTTCTTCACGATGGTGGGTTGCTACCGGTCCCATACACAGGCCGAGAACCTAGAGAGTGAGCATAGGCGGACTCGAATCCATGCCGTCCTGCAGTCGGAGTCCAAAGCACAGCTCCTTAGACCGCACGGTCACGGAGGAGGGCTTTTCTTATTTTACCTTTGGCTAATCGCGACGATGAGGATGAATAATGAATAGAAAAATAAGGAAGGTCACGCACAAAGTAGAGGACGATCTTAGGTGACGAGATCAAGCCCTAAATATGACGATTTCAACCTTAGACGACCCCAATTTCAAAATTATAAACAAAATGCATACTTACACTAAGCTTCTCATCAAGGTCAAAATAGTTTGTAACTGTGAAACTACCCCTGAATACAAATTGACATTTTTTTTCCATGTGAGTAAGAATTAAATGTGTGGCATACAGAGATAGATGATACCTTTTGAGAAACAATTAACTGTATTTTGTCCCAGCACCTCTGGAGCAAAGCCGCGCATAGCGTAAGAGAAGTGGAGAGAGGAGAGAGGGGATCGAGTGGACAGAGCGAATCAATACACGCTGCTGGGAAGGCTGGTAACTGAAGTGCATTTCCTCCCTCCACGCAACCCCGTTCCTCTCACGTGTTCATCGCTGCTCAGATACTTGTCTTCGTTCACCTGCTCCAGAGATAAGTGGGACAGAGTGTATTTCGAATACATGTAGCAAGTAAAGAAACTTATCCCAGAATGAAAATTCCACATAGTTTTAAAACGTTTGTTTAAGCAATGAATGACTGGAAACGGATCACACATAATTCCCTTGCCAAAATCTAGTGGTCGAAAATTAATTTCAAGACATTTCATATCTATTCACCATATTCCAAGTTATAAGGAACTATTTCGTAGATGTTCATGAAGCCGTTATAAAATTACAAATAAAATATATTCACAAGCTTAGATATACTAATACGATGAAAGAAATTCAGAGTTAAATTTCAAATGCATGTGTATAAAGTAATTCTAGAAGTACAGAGCTATATCTGAGTATTTAACTTCTTTTTTGCAGATGACGTTTACAATATTGAGGCGACAGAATAATTAGGGGGATGTAAGGGGTGACCTTCCACGTAGTACACCCAAATGTCAACCTCACTTCCACGTAGTACACCCTGGACTGAAGCCTAACGAGGCTCTGGCGACTGGCCCCATGGCCAGTATTGTCCTGTTGTCCTTATGTGTGCTGAGTGCCTGTTTACAGCCTCAGCTTTTAACAGAAGTCAGAACATTTTAAGATATTTTATTATGCAACATTAGAGTTGTTCTTTGTAATGATAAGGTGCTGGCCCCCGTATAATGTGACGGGAGCAAAATAGCCTAAGTGCTGACGCTCCCACAATTTTAAAATCAAATTCAAAGAATAATTAGGAACTGTAGCTCCAAGAGAAACAAAGGGCGTAGTGTATTGGTTACAGTTCTTGAAAGCATTGCGGTCCCACGTTCGATCCTCCATACTAGATGTTCCTTAAAAAATATCCTTTCCATTAAACAAGAGCATGGTAACATTATTTATAATAGCAGTATATAGTGGCTACATTGTTTTGTATATGGAATTTATAAAAAAAATAAACAAATAAATGAATTGACACACGTTCAACGGGATATTTTTATATATAAGATCGTGAAGGATGATACTCTAACGATAATTATGTACTGCTTCCAAGACATTGACAAATATTAATGAAATAACTATTTATATGTGTGATAATTCAGGTCATGTTAATTTTACCCCTTTTTCCCACTCGGGTTCAATGCAAGGATACCTCCGCAAATATCGAATGAAAAGTTCTCACCATGTGCAATTCTCCATTAAATGTTTTCGCCGAGCCGTACTACTTTCGTTTTCTTTGTTACAAACAATACTTGTTTGCACCTTACATACAGTAGAGTTACATCTACATTTTTCATTGGCCAGCTCCTTCTACCTGGCTTAAGGAGCGAGAGAGCTTGTAGGCTAGTGGCTACCGTTCAGGATTATCAATGTAATGGTCGTAGGTTCAAACCCTTCCGGTGGCAGAAAATTTTCGTAAGTTTTAGACATATCCCATTGTGTTCATTGTCCACGACATGTGAAACAGAATGATTCAGTTTGGAATTAACGATGGGGGGGAGGGGAAATATTGAATTACAAAATCTCCATTTCAACGAACCGAGAAGTGGAGAAAAATTGAATAAATATTAAAAATTACGTTATTTTTTTAGTGGTGTAATCGCAGGTAAAATTAAAGATCTTACATGTAAGATTTTAACTTGCTCTGAACTCAGCCAAAAGGCATTTCGCACCGATCTAATATATTCTCCAATACATTTCAAAATGTTATTGAATGTTTCATCTTGATAATTTGACCAATGCATCCATTCTTGTCGCTCAGAGGATATTTTCTGCAACTACATCTTCTCTCCAGTTCCTTCTCCTTCTCTCCCCTCTTTCTGTTATGCTTTTATCTCATATCGCCTTCCCTACTTTTCTAGCATCTTATCTCCATCCTACTCTTCTCCACTCCTCTTATTTCCTTTCCTGTTTTAGATTTCCGACTCCACTGCACTATTCTCTCTTTTTCCTTTTCTCTCCTTTACTCTACTCTCCACTTCCCTCTTCTCGTCTCCTCCTCTCCTCTCGTCTCGTTTTCCTCCTCTTTTCTCTTCTTTGTTCTTTTTTCCTCATCTCTCCTCGAATTTTTTTCCATTGTCCTCACTACATCTCCTCTCCTAGTCTATCCTCTCTTTCTTCTCTCCTCTACTTTTCCTCTTCTCCTTTCGCTTTCTCTTTCTCCTCTCCTTTGTAACCTTTCGTTTCCTCTCACCTCTTTTCCTTACTGTAGACACATCAGCGATGAAATACTAGAAACCCTATTTTTTTCTTTCAGAAAGAATTTTGTCATTTGCGATATAATAGTGATATTTTTAATAATTTTATACAATAATACTTGTTTATATTTCTTTCGCGTATTTTATAAATATCTATTGTGCATGTGGCAACCCTGAAATTGAGCCTAACTCTGCACGCAACCCACCAATGGCTTGTGTAAATTGGGTTGCCTAGTTTAAAATGTCGTTGTCCTAAAACTTTTGAGAGATACTGTACAACACACGTTACATGGGTCAACTTTGGATAAAACACTTGTAATGCTTTTCCTGCTTTAATCATATGACGAAGATTAAAAACTTTTCTTCTCTATCTCCGCTTGGCCATAAAATTTCTGAAAATAAGACATGCAATTTTAACTCAAGATACCCTATGTTAACTTCAGAAAATGTGTTACTTTTGCAAATAAAAAAAACAAAAAGACCCGCAAATTGGGAATCTAATTTTTTTATTAAAGAAAACATGTTTATGTGGTAAATTTATGTGAAGGAGAGAGACAGGACAATCCAGGACCGTCTGCTCTGCAGCGCATAAACAGAGGTTTTCGAACACCTGTGCTTGAACATTTTACTCTCAGAAACACTCCACAGACGAAACATTAATCAAGTAATCAAATATATTTTTTAAAAAAACTATCAATTTAATGATTTTTTTACGTAATAGGGCCTATGGATTTATATGCGCTTACACAGTAAATATGCACGAACACCTTAAATAAACACCCTACTTCGGTTCGGAATGCTCTGAAACAACTTTAGAACCTAGTTGCATATTAATTAGAGGACCGGAATAAAATATGCAAATATGCAAAATCCGCACTCTAGATATCACCGTCGAACTCTAACGCATACTCCTGTGCTACATAGTTGTCTTACTGCACATCTCTTATTTCAACACCCGAAACTCAGCAGTTTTACGCCAACTCGAGAAATTACTTCTTCATATCTCCGCAGTATTTCACCAACTGTCCGCTCCCCCCTCATGTCATCGTCCTTGTACGGTCACCTTAGATTCCGGGCTTGCCACATCTTTTGGCGTCATCCCCTCCTTTGGGGTGACCACCGAATCTAAAGGGGGGCCAATAGACACTCTTGGATCCTTGATACTGCTGAAAGTTGCACTTGGGCTTAAAAGATTAAAGGAACCGGAAAGTGCGTTAGCATTTCTGACGAGACGGGACGGGAAGGTTCCAGATATTCACCAGGTCCATTTCGAGCCCTGCCAGGGTTCTGTAAAAGATTTAAGAGATACTACTAAATTCGATTCTGAACAAGAGTTTCTGTACATATCTTATCTCATCTTCCAAAGTCCCAGATGTACTATAAGTACATAAGAATTTGTAATAAATTTTTATCAGAGGATTATATAACGTGTTCAAGAAATGGTTTTATCCAGATATTAGGAAAATTAACAATTAGAAAGAGATATCCCACTAGCTAAGTCAGCAGAAGTTACAACATGAAGATCTTATAGTAGAGAGAGTTTTTCAGATGACCAGAACTATAGCACCATTGGTAAAATAAAAGTTTCTGTATTTAGTCTTTGGTTATAGGCAAAGAGAATATTCACAGTAATACACAACACCTGTTCCTCAGAGGTGGAGCAGGAAGAATTAGGAAACCATCAGTTAATCTGCAGAGTTGAAGAAGTTCAATGTGACAATTATATTTATATTGCATAAAAAGTTCTAATCTGTGTTATAAGAGTTGTTCAAAGTGGTGACCAACTGCATTCACATATTACAGACATATTTTGATGAAATTGACATATTTGTTCTGTTTGCAAGTTGTTTTCTCGGCATTGTTAACTCGGCAGGATGTAAATAAAAATATGAACTGCATCATTTTTACGTTGGCTTGTCATTTAACTCAGTTGAAAATTCTTAACAGAGAAGATTTTAATTGTAAGAGATCGTAATTTGAAATCTAACTATATTTTTATTTCGGAGGGTCTGGACCTACATAATGCACCCACATAATCTGTACAGTAGAAGAGAATAATAACATTTATTATTTCTTTATCATTGTTATAACATTCGTTGAAATTCCACTTTGAATATATTACTTTGTAATCTGAGTTTAACATAAGTTAAGAACATGTACTTGATATTTTCCCCTTGTTTTTATTGTTACCTGTTTACTTACAAATTGTAAATTCCCTGTATCAGTTGAACAAAGTCACACTTATGTTATGGCGATATGCTCATGTACAGGTCAGGTGGTGTGACTGACCCAAAGATATTTCATTGTTTAATTTGCTACTTAGGCCTACTGTTTACTTTTTGTGTCACATGCAAGTTCGCAAACCAAGTACGTCGATGAGATCCGCATCACACGGGCAGTATTTTTTCCCCTCCGAAGGAAGGTCATGAAAATGATGGTGACCATGGTTGAAATATCTCTCCTTGTTATTAATTTTAATTTGCGAATATATTTTGCAGGATTAACGTGATGTATAATTATTAGTGCATTACTGATAATGTAGAACTACGTTATACAAGGTAATTTTGAATGTGTCAAAAGTAACAAGTGAATGTTGATAAGTAAGTATGTTGATACATGGGGCTTTATATATATGTAAGGGTGTCTACCATTTCGAGTAAACAAAATTCCCTGGCTTTCCCAGTTTTTTCAAACCAAGAAGCAAAATTTTCCAGACCAAGTCATTATGATAATTATTGTATTTAAATATACATATAAGATCGTCACTATATTTTAGCCAATCACCACACTTAGAATTCTACTTAACCACGTTTTTAGAATATTCACTTCACATGTTAAAAATGGTAATGAGAAGAGAAACTGAACAGAGATTCACGGTCTGGTAGAAGTATCAGGGTGAGCATTTTCGAAATATTTGCCACATATTGACTAATGGTTAACAAAGATTATATTTTTATAAAATAATCACCACAATTCATACAAACTACATAAAATAGAGTAAAACTTTAGCAACATATAGCCTATATGTAATCCTAATATCCACAAACGCAATCAAAAATTGCAAAAAAAAATGACGAAGCGGTAACATCGTCTCCATGTAATAAAACGATATCCAGTGGAGGCACATATGAATAGTAGTGCGGATCCCACTTTAAACTGTAGGTCCAGTCTTTATTACTCTATTTGTGCATAAAATGGACTTAAAGACAAAACTTCACAGCTCAACTATGAAATTAGGATTATGTTATTTGTTAACCACTTTCAGTATAACCTATCGCAGCTCAATACAGTTGATACGAGGGCCTGCTTGTAAATAGCAAAGTTGACTAATCTATTTCGGACTATTTTAGACTATCGTGCCTCCATGCGCTAGCTGTTTCATGCAAAAGTAGTCACGTCAGAAATGGCCAAAACACAGCATCTTTTTCACGATGCTGAAGGCAAATTACAGCCGATAACTGCCTCAACAACAAACTTGATAAAGCCAAAAGAACCTTGTGTTTAAATCTTAAAACATTGTACACATCGATACTTTATTACATCAACAAATTAGATGTTTAAATATGCTGTAAGCCCCCCCCCCCATCCCTTCTGCGAATAGCAAACTGAGGCGACACGGTGCGCATTGATAAAGTGGCCCAGTCCGAGTGACACGCAAGCGACAAGCGATACGTGCAGCTTGTCGTGTTGCTTCAGTTCGAAAGGTTCAATTGATTGGCAAGGTTTAAAAATTAGGGCACATGGAATAAACAGCATAGAGCATAGAGGGCCATTCAAATTTCTCAATTTTTTTTTAAAAGATACAAAGTCAGAATATGCGACGGAAAAATGTACATGCGAAGGAAAACACAAGGTTTACTAGACCCTTCACCCTTGTTCATGATTTACCTTTATTGAAAGCAAGAAAAGATAAATTCTAATTATTTTTTTCTAAGGTAACACTCGGGTTTTATAAATATTTTGTAAATTTTACTTAAGATAATATGTAACATAGTACATGAAGATGTTATTTTTTCCAGAGTTGAATAACTTTCATTTATTTTTCTTTTACTGAGAACACAATATACACTGTATTAATTATTTTAATTATTATTGTTAACCTTTTTCCTTCATTTGCTTGTTGGCTTATATTCCGGTAACACATTCCTGGAATTTCCTGTTTGCCTGATAGAAGTAGTAATAGTACGTTCTTTAAGATATTCTTCGGATACTAGACGTAAAAGCCTGCGAATAACTTATATTATTTTTTAATGAGTTCTTGTTCTTTCCTCATTTCAAAATTTGTAGAGTATAAATATCACAAACCGTGGCATAAGAATAAAATATTGAAGGACGCACATAAAATATCGGTGCTTGGTAATGCGGGGCGATGCCAGACCACAATCTTGCACGGGTCTAAAATATCTATCTACGGAGCTGGGAGGGATTATCTTTGAAATCTACCTCAATACAAATATAGAGGCGCAACATTATATAGATACTGTTACATCTTGTGAAGTTCCTTATGAAGGGAATTGGAGAAGAGGAAAGTAAAGCATATTTCAAGTGACAAGTGGTATTATTTATCATGTGAAATACAAGACAAATAGGTTTTCCCATTTGACTACCGGGAAAATAAGTCATAATAAATACAATGTTCAAGAATTGTGCGAAGAAAACAGAAGAGGCTAGAATATAATTACTTCTAACGTTTAGTAATAACTAGGGAGAAAAGTTTGAAAGAATCTAGAAGGAGATTTTTCACGGTTGTACAAGTGAGAAGGATATCAGAGAAATACTTCTGGAAAGCAAGACGTAGTTAATTTAATAATAATACATAATTTAATCGGTGGGGAACACATGAAATAAGTATTGGGTTATTGTTCAACACACTTGTTAAAGGTCTGAGATTTTGTGTACTATTTAGAAATATATAAAAGTAGACTGTCGTCGCATTAAGTATTTCCACCACCTCTGCCTCTTCACTCATTTTTCTTCATGCTGCGTCTCTGTGAAAAGGCCGTAGCTAGGGGAGAGCAGGTGGAATATGTCCCGTGCACCGAAAGATAAGTACGATAAAGAAATAGGCGAACTACAACTACAATCTTAATAGCTTGTAGCATGGATGGAATAAAGGGATGTGGGGACAACCATTCTTCGCTCAGAATCCTGAGGGGCTATAAGGGACTATCATATCCTCAAGGTCTTGTTTTAACTTTGCACTATTGATAAATAATAGTTAGAATGAAATACATCAAGCATTGTGTATTCAGAAATTTTGTCCGTTTCTTCTTACAGCGAATTTTTCAAATGTTCTTCCGGCATCCGTGGCAGAGTGGTTGGAACATCCCGCTACGACGCCAGGGAACCCGGGTTCGAAGAACGGCCTGAGCATGGATATTTGTAAGTCTCCATTCATCATGTCATCACTCATCCCCATATTCGCAACTAGCCAAAAGTGGCAGAAAAGCGAAGTAAAATAAACCAAATCAATAAACAATTTTCAAATGAGCTTTGGCTTATTTCCAATGCGATCATAGAGAAATCATATTCCTAGCTGAAAAGGCAGATTAAGGGGCTGCGGAAGGGGCGACAGGCATCCTTGAAGAATTCTTTTGGGGGGGTGCAGGGTGCGACTATCCTCCTCCGAAGGCCGTATTTAATTATTTTTTTTGTTGATAAAGAATTGTGGCAGTTAAAATTGTATGTGTGCGCATCATGTATTAAAGGATCTATGGATCGTTTTGACGTCTTGAGGAAGGAGATGATCACCTGACCCGAGTTCTGAGTTTGGCGGAGGTCAAACTCGGATCGTGGCAAGACCGTGAGTCGACTACTATAAAAATCAGAGTTTCCCCAAATTGTGCAGTAGCTAATATAATTTGCTTGTAATCAAGACGTTTGATTATCGGGTGAGATACATTGCACATTGTAGCGAATACTATTTTTTAAACAGCAGGTTTACTCTCAATTAAGCTTGCTTCACATCTACGCTCAAGTAACGCTCCACTCACGATCAGGTGGAAAGAATATTTGACTGGAGCGTGAGGGAACGGAGCTTGACTTTGCCGAAGCTTGGTCGTTCATGTGAACGTGTGTAACGCTCAACCCACGGTTCAGTAGCAGTCTTCAGCCTCGTTGCTGAGGATACCTAACCCAGTTTTGTGAGTAGACGATGAGTCGTCAGAAGGCAAAGACCTATTGAAACACAGAGAAAGGCGAGTATAGATAAAATTGATTGATGGAGCATTGCTCAAAAGCAATCCCAAAATGTTCTCCTCTCAATTCTGTTTGTAAAACATCAGTCAAAATATGAGATTTCATGATCCCAAGTAAAATAAATTTAAGAAGAAAACTGACCGAAACAACCAAATTATTATTATAGCCAATGAAATCAATTCAAAAGGGGACTAACCACAAATATGATCCGTGAGAACTAGTTGTAATTACTTTATTTGCATAAATTAAAATCCTTATAAATAAAAAAGCTAACCTATTGACGGTCATCTTTTTTCCGGACAACAAGATTGACATTTGTGTGTGTGTGCAAAGGGAAAGGAGCTTTTGGTCAACCCTCTGCCAAGGGAATAGATCATTCTTGATATCTAGCTCCGAATCAAGATCAACAACGAACTTGCTCTTCGTTTACTGAAAACTAAACAAAATTATTCCTTCTTTTAAGTCGAAGAAAACGGGAAACTGTACAAAATGATTATTCTTTTTTCTTAGTCGAGAGAGACGACTTTTCACACGATGTGCGGATCAATCGGGTCATTGAAACTAGGCTTAGAACCTGATGTTTATCTGTCACGTGTTGTGTCGGAAACTTTCTGATAAGATAATAATGATAACAATGTCGATATGAAACAATGAGCCCGAAAATGTTCATGTCAAACCTAGACCGACAAAGTAGTGTTTACGTACTACTGTTGACATTTACAGTTTTGCACATTGTAGCTGCAAATAAACGTTTGCAGATTTCAAACCGAAAGTATATCAATAAACAGTATGATATTTTGATATCCGACCTCCGTGACCGAGTGGTTAGCACAAGGCGCTACGACGCCAGGTGTCCCGAATTCGAATCCCGGCCTGGGCATGGATGTCCTTTGTGATGCCCCTTCATCCATTTCGTCATATTACAACGCATCGTCATCCTCGCAATTAGTCAGAACTCGCAGAAAAACGAAGCAAATCAACCAAATCAATCAATCCCCGTTTTTGCAATTATTTTTCTTTTTGTTCTTCTAATTAATGCAAATGCTGTAACAAACAAGTCCGTCATTGAAAATATCTTATACATTGTAGTTAGCACAATCCTCAGGCTTTTTGTACAGAGAAATCGGTGTACTCTGTGAAGAAACCAGTACCAGACTCACGTTGATCGTACCTTGACCGGAGCGAAGCTTTATTTACCGCTAGTGTGGATACCCACTGACCGTGAGGGGACAGTGATCTGAGCGTTGCTTCAGCGTAGATGTTATTCAAGGCTTAGTCTATCTGAGTGTAAGGTGATTGACAAAGTTAAGCAGAGGCATTTGGTTTTGAGGGGGCTGGCAGAGGTAACCTGGGCGCTGGAAACACTATGTTTGCGAGCATAGGCGTACCTAGAACTTTATATTTGGGTGTGCACAAAGAAAAAAAAGTAGGTCTTGTACTCTTTTAATAGCATATTTTGCAACACAATCACTTGGCTCTTTAACTGCACTGATGTTTGTAAAGGAATATAAATTTACTACATGACAGTGTTGAAAATTTCTGAATATATGTAGTAGAAAAAAAATCAAATTGCATAGAAATCACACACAAAATGTTCATAAATGTTACAAACAAATACATCAAAATACACGTCATCTATAACAAGAGACGTCTGTCAAAAGGTACAATGTTCTTAAACTCATCAATAACTTCATTTACATCAATAGACTAAGCTTTTTTCCTGTTCCACAAATAGCAAGAGCAGGGCTTCCAATTTATCCTGCTTCTGAGTTGCTCTTAATTTAGTTTTAACTTTGATAAGCTTGGAGAAAGCTGTCTCTCACACGTACAGCTTGTGACAGGTATAGAAGAAAAGCGCTGCAGTACAGAGTAGAATGCAGTAAATATCTTCTTTCTCCAATGACATCAAAAAATCGAAAATCTATAGACACCCGTTTCATCAGTGATAACACACACGTTTGTACCAAGTAATGACATTTTTAACTTCTTACAAACTGAGGCTTATTTTCTCTCTTATTGAAATATCTGTATTTAATTATCTTTGATAAAACAGCCCATTAGGGTGTGCCTAAGCACACCCGGCACACCCCGTAGCTACGCCTATGTTTGCGAGACGTACACCACCAGGTGGAACGTACTAGGTGAGCTTAAATTCGGGGTAGTATAAAATAACCAGGATGACCTATTTATTTTTGGTGAATGTGCCACGGCCACCCACGCATTCAACTTTTTTTTCTCTCAGTTTAGGTTGATCGACTGACTGGACTGACGGGAATAAGCCCCTTAACTATACTCGATACCTGGAATCTGTGAAGCAAGGCCGCGCACAGCGGCAGAGAAGAGGAGAGGGAGACTCGAATGGGAAGAGCGAAGCAGCATACGCTGTTGTGAAGGGTAATAACTGCAGTCACTTCCCCGCAATTCCGATCCCTCTCACGTGTTCAATGGTGTGGCTTCCCGCGTCAATACTTACGCAGAGACTTGTTTCCGTTCGCTTCCTCCAGAGATACCTGAAACAGAGTATAAAACCAAATTGAGTACAGGACCTCAGCAAGATAAGAAACTAAGTCTGTTCCAATCTTCGTCACTCAATAACAAAAAATAGAACTATTTTGTCTCTGAGGATAAAATATCCATACAAGCTGAGTCTGTATAGGAGCAATCTGTACGCATAAGGACAAACACGAAAAAACACAATCCCACAGAGGATTATTCTGACAGCGGATTCGGACGCCCGAGCCTCGTCGGCCTGCAACAAGAAGTTACCAGAGTGCAGTGTGGTATTTAAGAAATTTCCAGAAGGAGGGGGGGGGGGAATCCTACTGACTGTCTAGAGACAGCATGAGATAATGCTCTCTCTCTCTCTCTCTCTCTCTCTATATATATATATATATATGGGGCCGCTAGAGGAGAGGGGTTGCAGGGAGGGGGGCTATTTCGACAATTGTAAATGGTAAATGGATTCATTTCACACTTCGTTTTATGTCACTCAACTTTTTTTTTAAAAAAAAAAAGCTTGAACAAAACATATTTTAAATAATTGCTGAATATTTCTGATTTAAATTTATATCTTGACAAAGAAATGGCCAAGTCCACGTTATGATCAGAACAGCTAATCAATCGGGACTGGGCCTACAATTTTTAATGTGAGATTTTGACACCCACCCCCAGAAATCTATAGTATGAGACCTAACTTTTGGGGATCTGAATCAAACATGGACATAACTTTGGGAGGGTGTAGAATCAAAAAGCTTTCTACCCCATAAAAATAGCACTCAAGACTACTTTGCTAAGTTACGGTTACATTTGCGAAATCATAAAAAATTCTCATTAATTTGCTTCTCAGGTCCCAGGAGGTTAACACAAGTTCCATTAGATTGTTAATTCTGAAAATTTGTTAGGTGGGCGAGTGTCCCCACCAAATTACGCCTAGATAGTCTGGGGCTCCTTGAATACAAGACATTAGCGATTACCACTTTTATATATCTAAGACCCATTATTGTGTACGTAATTTCATAATCATTTGTTGTTATTGTGCCTCCCCGATGGCGCAGTGGTAGCGTAGTCGCCTTGTAATCAAGGAGTTCCGGGTTCGATGCCCGGTGGAGGCACAAGTGGTTCGAATCCCACTTTAAACTGTAGGTCCAGTCCCGATTAGCCTTACTGTGCATAAAGTGGACTTAAAACAACAAATCAATCAATCAATTTGTTATTATGGAACCATGGGCGTCGCCAGAAATTTTCGTAGGGGGGTCGAATCGAAGATGTCGAGGACAACGCCTCCCCTCAAAAATGTTGTGATACAGAGCAGTGGTATATGAAGAAGTTTGTCAAAGAGGGAGTCATTTTTAAAATTATCGGTGTTTTAAATTATGTTATATTATTATTATTATTATTATTATTACTACTACTACTACCAGTAGTAGTAGTAGTAGTAGTAGTAGTAGTAACAGCAGCAGTAGCAATTTTAGTTTAGTTGATTTTAGCATCCAATAAGTTTATTATATGAATAAAATAGTAGGTACTTGTTACAACCAAGATTACATAATAGTTACTTCTAACATTAGTAGCAATAGCAGAAGCAGCAGCAAACACAGTAGTATAAGAAGCTTCGGAACGTGTAAAAGTTACAAATTAACAGAGTTTCAGTTATTTGGGTACCAAATTCGATATCTCAAGACCATTTTAAAGCAATGCCGCAAAATGAGGTGAAATAAAGTGTTCGTTTATAAATTGCCATAAATTGAAGAAAAGTAGATGGAAATATCCGGGGGGGGGGGGTCGACCGACCGGTTCAAAGGATACCACATTCCAACTTGCCAGTGTGTTTTAGTTTGATTGATTGGTTGATTTAGATTATTTTACTTCACTTTTCTGCCCCTTTTGGCTAATTGCGAAGATAAGGATGAGTGAAGATATGATGAAATTGATGAATGGACATTCGCGCAAACACCCATGACCAGGCTGGAATTATAACCCGGGACCCTTGGCGTCGTAGCACAATGTGCTAACCACTCCGCCACGGGGACCGACCCATATGTTTTAATTCAGTGATGTTGAAAGATAATGTATGTGTAACATCACTAGATACATCAAGCCATGCAGTGTAATTTTTCATTTGTCAAATTTTTCATAGGCAACCAACAATCAAAAGGAACTCACCACTTTTATACTCCTGCCTTCTTGTGGAGATGCATTTGCAAATTTTCAGAACCCATCCTTTGATCAACACAGCCTTCACCGCCGCCACCACCAGATTTCGTTCATTTTTAGCCAGATTCCTAATAGGCCTATTGCAGAGTCTGGAACTCGTACCGATAATGCTCACTTTTCCATTAACATTCTAGCTTCACAAAGAAATCTAGTTCATTGTTCTAAAATAGAGCACACTTGTTCTTTAAAAAATGACTTCGTAAAGGGCTATCGCGCTCACGTCAAAAATTCCATGTAGGCTATCTTCGTGCACTATTGTTCCACTCATACAAGTGCAGACGTTCTGTGGTGACAAGTTCGAGTCATGTGATAATTCATTTGTAACTTTCACATTGATTGCTGTGGCATTGTCTTACCAAATTCCGTGGGCAAAGAAAAGGGAAGAAGGGAGGTGGTCTTCAACTCTGGCCACTTATTTGACAGTTTCAGGAATAGAGCAGCGCTTGAGGCCACATCTGTGTTCGCCGATTAGAGCTTCCAGCTGTCTGACAGAAAATGTTGCAATTGACTAGCGAAGTGGGGAAAAGTAAGTAAATTGCCAATAATTTATTGTTACTCCCCAAATATCATTCCCTGCAGGCATAAAATTTACCAAGCAGAGAGGGGGACACAAGTATCCGGAGGGGGAAATACCCCATCCCCCCTACAAAATACCACACTGCCAGAGTGTACTAAGGGGGAGCGAGGTTGCAGTTTAGGCAATGACTCATGGGCCCTTTCTGTTATTATGTGTTTATCTATAAACAAACATTCCCCAGAAGGAGATCCTGTTATTTTCTTCATTCTGAGCAATCAGTAAGCGCTATAATACAATACGCACTGACTAGTGTCTGCATTGGGAAAAATCCATATGTCTGCGGTTGTCGTGACGGTCTGTTTTGCTTCATGGAGATAGAAACCGACGTCCGATCAATTGTCCTTGAACTTGGACGAAAACATAATACTCGCACTATGATTATTTATTTGCCCGTGTACAGAGAAACGGGAGAAATTCCTACAACTTTACTAACAAACATAATTATATTCCTTCGCAGGTATCCAAGAAAGAACAATGCATTTGGATTTAATGCAGGTGCATTTGCATTTTTTATTTTTAAGTCGCGTCTTACTACTTTCCATTAGACCGCGACAATATAGATTATGAACAGGTTAAATTAGTAAGGGAATACGAACACAGGGACACCTTTGACGGGATTCAAATCCGGGAATTTCGGTGATATAATTCTGAGTCGTCCACCGAGGGTGTTGTCTAGTATTTCATTTGATTTTTTATATTTACGGTCACTTTTTTGCTGCTTTTGGCTAATTGCTACGATGAGGATGACTGATGATATGACGAAATTGTTGAAGGGACATGCACAAAAAACATCCATGCCCAGGCCGGGATTCGAACCCGAGATACTCTGACGTCGTAGTGCGCCAGGAGTCTCGAATACTGTCTAGGAGAACCAATATACACTCGGTGAAAAGCAATTGGTCTTATTTTCTTTTGTTTAAAGAGAGTTGACTTTAGACCAGGCAATACTCACAATGAACGTTACCACAGCGTGTGCGGGAAGCAGTAATTCTTGGCCCTCGGCCGCTTTGTTTTTCTCATATTTATTTATTTCGCAAGGATCCTTAACAGAACATATTGTTCCAATAATAAAGGATCATATTAAAAACATTTATAATAAAGAATAAATATACATTTTAAAAATTACAGAACTACAGAATTACAAAATTACAAACTACAAAGAAAAAGATACAAAAAATAGAGAAGAGAAAAGGCAGTAGGTATGTTATACAAAGTTACAGAACAAAACACGAACACAATATAGTACAATCACAACAGAATATCGCTAAATATTTTCAAATACAAACATATAATACATCGCACAATAGTCGATGAACACTAAGATTAATTACACAAATTGTACAAATATCAAATCCATATGAGAGTAAATTAAGCATGACTTTAAATACATACGAGGGTCACTATTTATATTTTGAGCCTTGGCAACACTGATTGAAGTTAGGCGCGATTTGACGTTTGCACGGAATCGTCTGGCATTATTGACCATAACGTACTTCAAATGTTTTGTCAGTATCTTCATTTGTGTTGTTTATGTTGCCTTGGAGATTGCGCGACAACAATAAAATGGAATTAACTCGTGAACATTTTCGTGCGATGATTTTTTACGGTTTTCGACGTGGATTATCAAGACGAGTGCATCGATCAACTTACTTCCACATTTGGCGATGAAGCCCCATCCTTTGCCACTGTGAAACGCTGGTATAACGAATTTAATCGTGGCCGTCATTCTCTCACCGACGAGATTCGCGAAGGTCGTCCAAAATCAGTTGTTGTTCAAGAAAACATTGATGCCGTGCAAAAACTAATACTGCAAGATTATCATGTGCCATACTGTGAGATTGAGGCAACCATAGGCATTAGCTCCACCAGCATATATAAAAAATTACATGATCATTTAGCTGTGAGAAAGGTATGTTCTCGTTGGATCCCACACAATTTGACAAAAACTCAAAAAGACGCTCGCGTCAATTGGTGCAAACAAATGATCAATAAATACAATCGTGGTGCTTCAAAAGACATATATAAGATTGTAACAGGTGACGAATCATGGATATATGCATATGAGCCGGAACGTAAACAGCAGTCGACTGTATGGGTGTTTCAAGATGAACCCAATCCGACAAAAGTTGTTCGCGCTCGAAGCACATCGAAACAAATGGTCGCCTGTTTTTTCGGGAAAACTGGTCATGTGGCAACTGTGCCTTTAGAGGAACGTAGAACGGTCAACTCTGAATGCTACACAACAATTTGTTTGCCAGAGGTCTTCGGTCAAATACGGAAAACAAACAAACGCCGTCGGATCATTCTTCATCAAGACAATGCCAGCTGTCACACATCTCGTCTAACAACCGACTTTATGAACAGTCAAAAAATCGAATTGATGGGTCATCCGCCGTACAGTCCTGATTTGGCACCCAATGACTTCTTCTTGTTCCCGAATGTCAAGAATAAATTGCGTGGACAACGATTTTCGTCGGCGGAAGACGCCGTTGATGCGTTCAAAAACCATATTTTGGAGGTGTCTCAAGAAGATTGGAAAAACTGCTTTGACAAATGGTTCGAACGAATGCAAATGTGTATTGACCATAAAGGAGAATACTTCAAAAAACAATAAAACAGTTTTCAATGCCAAATTCCTGTTTTTTCATTGTTAGGCTCAAAATATAAATAGTGACCCGTAGTATCGTTAAAAATAATATAATACAAACACAGCTTCACGAAACACTGAATAATTTTAATACAATCAAATTTAAATGTTAGGCAATGACAATATATTTATTTTTATTATTGAACTATATGTTATACAAGGAAGCGCGAAGTCTACTTTAATTCCCTTTTGAACAAGTTTGTTATAATTTGTGCATAGTCTGATAACAACTGAAGATTTGTTTGTATTATTTTTCGATTTATCAATAAAAAAAGGAAGCAGACACCTAAAATTTACTGGCTTAACACTAAGTTTAAAATATTGCAACACTTCAGGCGAATCTATTAAGTAATTCATAATCTTATAAAGTGTAAAATATGAAGTTATTAATCTTCTAGATTTCAAAGGTGGCACCTCAAAATCTACAAGTAATTATAAGAAATTCTATTTAATACTGCTGAAAGATTATACTTTTTAAAATACAAATATCGTAAAAATTAACTGAATTCGTTCAATATTATCTAAATGTACTTGATAAAATGGATCCCAAATTTCACATAAGTATTCAAGCCTTGAACGAACGATTGAATTACCGTATATAGGTTCATTAAAACCTCCGTATTCTTAAAATCTTTACTTGACCTAATTATAAATCCAAGACGTTTATATGTATCCGAGCAGATATATGAATAATGATGTTTATAGTTTAAATTCTTATCCAATATTAATCCTAAATCATTGATTACATCTACGCGTGTAAGTACACTTCCATTAAGAATATAATTGGGAAGTACGGCTTATGTTTTATTTGTAAACGTTATTATTGAACATTTACTAATGTTAAAATATAATTGATTTTGAACGCTCCATTGCAAACAAGCATCTATATCTTTTTGTAATAAGATAGCATCTTCCGGAAGTATGATGCCTTTAAAAATCTTTAAATCATGTGCATACAATAAGCAGCGTGAAAACTTTATAACAGATGGAAGATCATTTATATACAGGGTGTCGCAAAACTCTTTCAACAACGCTTGGGTGCTGGTAGATATCATAAAATCAAGTAACTTTTCCCTATAAAGTTTACCTCGAAAGCGCTTAGTTTCTGCGCTATAAGCGCTTAAAATCTATCCTGTACGTATGCAACCCAACACAGCAAACGCTTGCTCTGACATAACTACCAGGAGCGCGTGGCAGGGTTGCCACTAGCGTTCCTCGTTAAGAGAGACGACTTGAAAACAACAACCTGGGAGTCTTGCCTGAGCAAAATCCAAAACATTAATGATACTTGCGATGTTGTAAGAAGCATTGACAGTATTTATAAACTGACCAACACAAATAATGGGCAGACTGAAATTCAATATTACGTACTCATTCTAAAATATCTCCATAATTGATCGATTGATTTGGTTTATTTTAATTTGCTTTTCTGCCACCTTTGGCTAATCGCGAAGATGAGGATGATAGCTATGATGAAATAACAAATGACACCATTGTCTAGGCCGGGATTTAAACTCGAGACACCTGGCGCCTTGGCGATCTCTGCTAACAACATCACTACGGAGTGTTTCGTGTATCATGCAATATCAACAATTGCAAGGGACACGTAAGATACGGGAAATCCACTAACGAACAAATGTAAATAATGCGCAAATGTGCAATACGAGTGACCTTTACAGTTCAGCGCTTAACATAAGTATGCATTTCTTGGCTTTGGTTCTTAATAAGCACTCGTTTTAATGTGTGAATTTTGTTCATCTCTAAACGACGTTTTTCATTAAATTGAAAGTCGGCGTCTGTGGTGGAGTGGTTAGAACATAGCGCTACGATGCCAGGAGTCTTGGATTCGAATCCCGGCTTGGGTATGAATCTTTGGGAGTGTCCATTCATCAATTTCATCATATCATCACTCATCCCCATCTTCGCAAATTAGCCAAAAGTGGCACAAAAAGTGAAGTAAAATAAAGCAAATCAATCAATCAATGAATCATTAAATTGAAAGAGCCTTGCAATTATTTCCTTATGATTAATTGATTGTGTGTTTTAAGTCCATTTTATGCACAGTAAGGCTAATTGGGACTGGAGCTACAGTTTAAAGTGGGATCCGAACCACTATGTGCCTCCACAGGGTATCGAACCGGGGACTCCTTGATTACAAGTCGACGACGCTACCACTGCGCCATCGGGGATGCCTAATGAGACGAACACGATTAGCAATAACGGTAGCACAGATAGGAATAATTTTCAAATAAATTGTAATAACATAACAGTCTGCGAGTTCGAAACGAGGCAGCAAACACACGTGTCCCTTGCAATTGTTGATATTGCATGATACACGAAACACTCCGTAGTGATGTTGTTAGCAGAGATCGCCAAGGCGCCAGGTGTCTCGAGTTTAAATCCCGGCCTAGACAATGGTGTCATTTGTTATTTCATCATAGCTATCATCCTCATCTTCGCGATTAGCCAAAGGTGGCAGAAAAGCAAATTAAAATAAACCAAATCAATCGATCAACTATGGAGATATTTTAGAATGAGTAATCTTGAATTTCAGTCTGCCCATTATTTGTGTTGGTCAGTTTATAAATACTGTCAATGCTTCTTACAACATCGCAAGTATCATTAATGTTTTGGATTTTGCTCAGGCAAGACTCCCAGGTTGTTGTTTTCAAGTCGTCTCTCTTAACGAGGAACGCTAGTGGCAACCCTGCCACGCGCTCCTGGTAGTTATGTCAGAGCAAGCGTTTGCTGTGTTGGGTTGCATACGTACAGGATAGATTTTAAGCGCTTATAGCGCAGAAACTAAGCGCTTTCGAGGTAAACTTTATAGGGAAAAGTTACTTGTTTTTATGATATCTACCAGCACCCAAGCGTTGTTGAAAGAGTTTTGCGACACCCTGTATAAAGCAAAAAGATGGGGACCGAGGAACATCCGAATGTGCTGTATGTAATGTCGATGTTGCATAGTTATAAACTACTTTGTATTTCCTGCTTTTTAAATAGGAGATTATTATTTTTAATAAAGCATCAAATAAGCCAAAAGAAGAAAGTTTTTTTAATAATAACGTAGGATCAAATGCCTTAAAAAAATCAGTATATATAACGTCTACCTGAATATTTTCATTAAAAGAATCCGAAATGTATTGAGTGAAAGACATTAAATTAGTTAAGGTGGATCTTTCTGGATAAAAACCATGTTGAGCAACAGAGATTTAAGGTTGAAAATAAAAAAAGATAAAAAAATACTATACAGGATCTGTTCGAATATATTTGCTGGGGTTGAGATTAATGTAATAGGTCTATAATTTTCAATGTTATTAATATTTTTTAAAAAAACAGGCGTAATTTTACTAATTTTCCATTGATCAGGAAAGGTTTGTGTCGATAGAATTATATTATAGATAAAACATAGTGGGAGTCGAAAAGGGTCGGCACAACCTTTATAGATATATGAAGGTATTTCATCTGGACCACTTGATTTCATAGGTCTCATTTTTATCAATGCTTTTATATAATCCCTTGAAGTTATAGTATTTATGTTTAAACAGTGATAGACACCCAGAGTTTCTCCTGTACGAATATCATATGTTGGAGTTACCTTAGCATAAACATTGCTAAATAACCTTGCAAATCCATCTGCAATATCCTGATTAGACGTTAGTGTAACCTATTGATATGTCATAGTAGACGGTTTTAATTTTGGTTGCTTCTTATTTTTTATAATTGCCAAAATTGTTTTGAATCATTTCGAATTTCATTTTGCACGTGGCAACAGCGCACTTCAGTCCTACCACCTCACTTGGTGGTCCTTGGTATAGTTCTCAAACTAAATAACATTTTATAAGTAAAGGGTTGTAACTTCTGAATCGCAACTGAATTACATTCCACAGGAACGTTATTTCTTCTCAAGGATTACTTGATAGCGGCGATGTGACGAATGTCGGTTTTCTTTAAAGTGAAACATTACATCTCTTTACCAGTGTACAATTCATTATCGCTGTGAAATATTTTACACTCAAAAAGTAATAGCTTTGCAATCAAATTCATTACAAGTATTACTGATTATTTCCACTACAAACACATATACTTATCTTCAAAATAAAGACAATTGACTTAACTTTCTTCAGGTGGTAGAACAGCCAAAGGTTGAACCTCACTCTTCAAATAAAAATGAATCTCAATTGCATTTGAGTTTGGACCAACCAATCAGTCACTGTTACATTTCTAAGCACCCCTTACCTTTACTTCGCATCTAAGGGGATAGAACCAATCTAGTAGAGGAAAGAGGGGTTGCTGAAGCTGAAGCCCTCCCTTCCTAAGTGCATGACAGAATATAAATGAGAAGCATTAGTTAACTTTCATGTAATTTGTATAACATCTTTAAAAATCATCATAATTTTCTCTGAAGAAAATATTTTGTTCTGATTCATTCCATACACATTATTGTAAAAATCGAATTTTTACTAATTCATTTTTATGTGCGCAGTGAGCAAGCTCATTTGCTAACCCCAGCACATCAATATTATTTCTTTACAACAAATGTTTATTTCATTTGTCGGCAGTTGAATGAAAACTCGAATATCTGTAACCTATCACAAAGCTCCATGTATAAGCATGTTTATTAAATTATTATCTACATTCACTTGTTCCTTTTGACATATTCAAAATAACCTTGTAGAAGCGTAGATTTATATTAGTAGTAGTTCTAATTAAAAACCACATTATTGCAATACATTAATTGTGCCAAATACAAATTAAAATGTGTAACATCAAGAGGTATTATATACAATGCGTGTGATGCAAAAAGTAAACAATAAATAGCAGGCACGTATATAGAAATATATTTCTGGAGGGGGGGGCTCCGAACCAAGTATCTCAGAAATATTAATAATAATAATAATAATAATAGTAAAATAATAATAGTAGTAATACTAATATGATTACATTAAAATAATTAATTGAAATCAAATTAATAACATAATAAAATATGTAAATTAATTGTTATTTTGTTTTTAATATTTCATGAATATATAAAAAGACAGTATAAGAATAGAGATATAACAGCACCTTTTCATTATCTAGTTTACATGTACTTTTGGTTGCCAAAATTTTTATAAAAACAACTGTCCTGGCTAGTAAATTAATGGTAAATTGATAAAGAATTGAATATTTATAGTACTTATTGAATAACAGAAGAGGATGTTAGATTCAATAGACGAAAAGTAAAGTTTCTGGTTATTATTATAAGAAGTTGTGTGCACCAATTTTCTTCGAAATTGACCTTCAAAATCGTATATAATCCTTGCCATTCAATAATTTCGCTGAACGTAAATAACCCTAGATTATAAAACAAACAAGAAAAAAGTGTATTTTTATCATTTAATTGGTAAGTCTTTCGGAGGGTCCGGACCCTTGGACACACCTCTAAATACGTCCTTGATAAGTAGTGAATTTACAAATTGAATATATTTGTGTCAATCCACGGCCAGCTCCATTACAGACAGGAGCCTTCAATTTGGCAACCCTGTAAACCATGACATCAGCCGGCCGATGTTACTCGGAAAAAACATTAGAGAATGAACTTACAGACGTAAAAAGGTAATAATTTTATGTAGCCTATTCATCCCGTAATCATTTCACTTGCTCAAATTGTATTCGCTAGTGTATTCAACGTTATTTTTCCTAAGTAAAGCAGTATGTTATTAAGTTGTTAATATATACATTACATTTTTTGAGCCGCATACCAGCATTTCATGGAGCATTCCGTTCGTTTCACATGTGGTGAATCTTTTCCTGACCAGCTCGAAACTTTTCATGTCGCTTCTCGCTAATTACATTCATTTGAAAGCAATACGCTTCATCAGATAGTGTTTCTAGTATGCTGTGCACATTGCTGACAGAATACAAGTAAAGCTTGTGCATGAGAATGAAGGAAAACGTTGCGAAGTCGTGCTTTTGTGGAAGGTGAGTGTTTCCAACCCTACATCATGTTCTAGCTTCCATCAACATAGCGGATTCTGCTATGTGACGACGAATCTTATTAACCAACGGCACATGTATTACATTATTTTTAAACTATTTATTTAAAAAAGAAGAGTCATTATTCTTGAATCTATGGAGAAATTCATTCAGCCGGAAGTGATTTTACGAGTCACAATTCTATTTTTGTGCTCCATTACGAAACCAACGTGCACGTGTAAAAAAAGAAAGCCCAACAATTTTAATTTTACAAAAAATCCATTTACTGTTAAAGTTAAATGAGAGGACAACCATTGACTTATTGTTAATAGCCTGGATGACTAACTTGTGTGTGTTTGTGGAGGAGGGGTGCCTTCTCTCATGTGCCTCCCTGGCTGCGACATAAACTCTTTTTGCTTCGGATTTCTATTATTTTATATATATTAGAGCTGAGCCAATACCATGGCCGACACCCACCGATACCGATGCCGATACGGATAGTTGTATAATTCTAGTACAAAATAACAAAGGCTCGTTACCGTGTCATACTAACTCGTCACATCACTACGCACATATTTAGAAATATATAATTTGGGGAGCCAGTCCGAGCTAAGTGTCTCAGAAATATAATAATAAAATTGTTGCTTTTTAATACGTTAATATAATTATTTGTAATATTATGAAAATTAATTAATTAGTACCTAATTTCTCCGATTCATATGGAGTATTGCTGTACGTAACCACAGACTAAGAAACGGAGGAAAGATGACATTAATACTTATTTTGTTCTTTCTATTTTGACTAAAAAATATTGTTAATAAATAAATAGTAAAAAGACGCTGTAAAATCAGAGATAAAACAGCAAATATTCATCATCTTGCTTACGTGTAGTTAAGACCGCTAAAATTTGTGTAAAAACAACAGTCATGGCAAAGGAAATTTAGCTATATCAAAGAAGTAAAAAAATGAATATTTATTGAAAAACAAAAAGAATGATGGTACGTCCATTTGATGAAAAGTAAAGTTCCTGATAAATATTTTATGTACTCGTACATTACTGTAAGTAATGATGTAGATACATGTTTAAAGCGGCCTCTCCGATGGTGTCGCCGTCGCTTTGTAATCAATTGATCGCGGGTTTGTCACTCAGTGGAGTCACATAGTGGTTCAAGTCCCACTTGAAAATGTAGGTCCAGTCCTGAATGGCTTATTTTTCTAAATACTGTCATTCAAAGCCATATGTTCTCAATCAAATCTCGACGGAAATGGATGTCAATGTCAATGTGACGTCAGCGGCGGAGAGCATGATGAGAAATCTCGGCAAACCGCACGTGCTCCGGCACTCAGTACTGTGTTTATGGCTAGCGCTATGTGACTTTGCTCTTACTCTTTACATTCGCGTGCTTTGCAACGCGCGTGGTTGTTGTACGATCTCTAATAATGTTCACATAAAATTTGAAATACAGCTCGCAGTATGCGTATATTTGTATATACTTTTCAGCATATCTTCTATGCCTTTCTCAATACACATACGAAAAGTGACAGTGATACGTTACGGCCTTAAAAAATGTAGTACACAATTTTGTACTTCGGAACATTTCTATATATTATAATTTTCACGAGACAAAATTTGCTTTAATTCACTTTTTTAAAAAATATGTTTTTTAATTTTTTTTAAAATTGCCTCCAGCTGGAATCAAATTTCGGATCCTACGATTACAAGGGGATAGCATTAGCCACTGCACTATCGGATAGGTCCGATTGATTCCAAGAGAAACAGACTCCATAGTCCTGTATTTTTTTCGCATGTTACATAGCTTTATACAACGTTGTTTTGTAGCAAATAGCAGCTTTTTAGATACTCTGGTCATTCTTGAAGTCTACGTTTCGTATATAATTTAATGTGAAAGTCTACATTTGGTTTATAATAGTTATATTTGTACCTTGAATGGCTGCCATAAAAGCTTTGAGTGCAATGCTTATCAAAGGTGTTTTCAACACGCTCGGTCTGTGCTGCGAAACGTTTGCCGGAATCATGACCGCAGGCGTGCTTTCATGCAATGAATTGTGGGGGAAGTTGTTCGCTGATATCATCCATTGATCGATTTGCTTTATTTTACTTCGATTTTTGTGCCACTTTTGGCTAATTTGCGAAGATGGGAATGAGTAATGATGTGATGAAATTGATGAATGGACATTCACAAACATCCATGCCCAGGCCGGGATTCGAACCCTGGCGTCGTAGCGCGATGTGCTAACCACTCCGCCACGGGGACCGGCTTTCGGTGAAAGAAATAGCCATCATTGGCCTATACCGGCAGTCATACGAAAGACAGAAGTGAAGAGGATAAGTATAAATTGCAGATTTCCCCTCGCGCTTGAAGGTAGAAAAAACAAGAACAAGTTCTTTTCCAAGAACTCCGCAATTACCTGACCCGGCATTAGTGCGGCCGGGGGTTAAAAACATCCATCTATCTTACCACCACGAGCTTCAAGCAAGAATTGGCAATGAATGAATGGTTTATTTCCTTCAGCGTTAACTAAGCAGTTACATGCCTTCATAGTCACGTTTGCGTGGCTTATCCATGCCTTTGATCTTGTCATCTGCTTCCCAGGAGTGTGGGGGTTTATGATCCAGTGTTTCTAGGAAAATCTATGGAACTTCCTGTGATGGTCTCCCAATTTATCACAAGATAGGGTGAAAAAACTTTTAAAAGGGACACATGTTGAGACGAGCTGCTGCCTTTGCCCGCTTTTCTAGCCACTGAAAATCTTTGGTATGGTAAAAGAAAATCAACGGATACTCGGCGATGCCGATACCGCCGGTATCGGTATCGGCTTAGCCCTATATATATATATATATATATATATATATATATATATATATATATATATATATATATTGAAGCGACTGAAAAACAGCAAAACTTTTATATTTTCTTTCACAAGTAAGCTTGGGCCTTTAGCAATATTTTGCGTTAGGGGTGCAAGATTTATAGATCCGGCACCAGCCATAATTATGAATTGTTCTATACCCAGTGCAGGCACATAATGGCTCCGATATCACTCTAATTGACTGCTTAATTCAGGGGAGAAAGATCTTTGCAATTATTTTGCCTGAGAATATTTTCATATTATTACATTTTGCTTAAAGATCATTTTTTTTAAAATCTGCTCAGTATTTATGTAGTTGTAGCTTTTATGTAGTTGTAGCTTGCTTATATTTTGTGAAGGGACTGCTTAATTGATGGGGAGGGGTCTTTGCGTTAATTTAGCGTGAGATAATTCTCATATTATTACATTTTGCTTGGAGGTGATTCAGTTTCTATGAATCTATTTTGATGTAGTTGTGTGCTTGAGTTTAATTTATGTGACTGCTTAATGGGGGATGGAGCTTTGCATTTAATATTTCGTGAGATTTTTCTCATATTATTACATTTTCTTACAGGTGACTTATTTTGTTTATTTAATCTGCTTAATGTTTATGTAATTGTATCTTACTTACAGTGTGTGATTGATTTTCATTTCTGTGGGGACTGCTTAATGGGGGAGGGATCTTTAATTTTGCGCGAAACTATTCTCATATTATTACATTTTGCTTAGAGGTTATTTTTTTTTAAACTGCTTAGTTTTGATGTAATTGCTGTTTACTTACATTGTGTAATTGTGTTTTATTTTCGTGACTGCTTAATTGAGGAGGTAGGGATCTTTGCGTTTATTTTGCGTGCGATTATTCTCATATTATTACATTTTGCTTAGAGTTGATTTTTTTATTTCATCTGCTTAGTTTTGATGTAATTGTAACTTTCTTACATTGTGAGATTTTGTCAGTAATTTTGAGAATTAGGTGAGGAAACGTATGTTATTTGTGTTTTAATTTCCATGAGGTGTTTTGAGATTTTAGAATGATTTTATTTTGTTATTGTGATTTTAAAATTTTAAGGCGGTAGACGTGGATCTAAAAGAGCCTAATGAAATACAAAATTCAACCCAGGAGGGTAAATTCAAGTGATACATGATTGACTTGGTCAGCGAATAAGTTAGAGCTGTGCATTGCAGCAAGGTTAAGAAAAGTATAACCTATAGCAATTACGCTATGTACGATTTTCATTTTCTTTCATTTTTAAAAATATTTTCCTGTTTGTTTTCTGCTTCTCTAGGTTAAATGTGACAGCGACAATGAATGAATAACTATACACGCCTTAACTTGTTTAAAATAATCTCTGTCGGAAAATCAGTATATCCTCCTAAATTTTGTGTACTAATACATTTCTTTCGAATGTGTTTCAATGCTAAAATCAAGATGCAAAGAATTGTGCGTACATAAATGCAAATCACTACATTTGGAAGAAACTATTAGATGTTCGAACAACTAATCTATTACAATGTGTATATATTACTTTATATTTTGATATATTAAAATAATTTACTTTCAGTACATTTGCATCTCCTTATTTTCTACTCTTGTTCTACAAAATTCTGCTCAGCATTACGAAATAATTCTTTCCCGTTGTAGTAGCAATATCGTAAACTGGGCTGCGAACGAACAGCACTAGAGTTGACGAGCTGTATCTTTGCGGGTGAACCCTGCCCAAGCCCGGCTGCGCAGTAGCAAGGAGGAGGAGCTACCTTGCGTTCTGTCCTTGCTGTCGATCACCCAAAGGGCGAGTAGGTGGCAACTACATAAACGTATCTCTCTCACACTCTACGCGGAGTAGCGAAGTTCACCCGCAAAGATACAGCTCGTCAACTCTAGCTGCTGCTGGAAGGGTCGGTCGGCGTGACGTCACGTGGCAAGGGAGTGGCCTTCTAGTTCCAGGGGGTGATGCCTATTCTCCCCCTCAAGGTCGTTGACCCTCGCGCCAGGCATCGGAACGGATTACTGCTTTCCCTAACCAGATGTGAAAATGGATGGGGGATTGCGAATGGGATCAACTTCCAAGATTCTTTCAGTTTTTCACAAAATTCAGGCATTTCAAACATTTGGAAGTTTAGCACCAATCTGACCAATTCGCGGGTGCGCAAAGCTTGCTTCGCTGGTTTTCTGGTGTTTCGTTGATGTGGTCTCGGATGTTGGAGGGATTTTCTTTATTGGTGTTTATGCATACCTTGTTATGGAAGCAGGCCCGTAGCCAGGCAGGGGCCAGGGGGGCTCAGCCCCCCCTGATACTGCCTTGAGCCCCCTTGACATTAGGCAAAAGTGAAGAGTGAAAATGTAGACAGCAGATCTTATTTTTTTCACAACTTTGGTGAAGGATGAATTTACAGAACATGAACAACAGGTAACAAACACATTTCTTCATCTTATTTGTAAGAAGAAGTACAAGTAACGGCAATTAATTTAAAAGATTCTATTCTCTAGATTCTAGAAGGTTCCTTCACAGGGGTGCTTCAATTTCTGTACCTTCGCTGCCCCTGTTGCGGCCTCCCACTTAGGCAGAAATCTGTGACTTTGATGTCATCATGCAAATTCCCTCCGCATCTGTGTCAAAGGTCAACCAACACCTCCCAAGTTTTCGGAAGGAAGGGGAGTTTCATTGCTTCCGTCGGGAGTGGAATGTACTGTAGGCACTATGATTGAATATTGTGCATTTTTCTTGTGTGTATCATCAAAAGTAGTATGGAGTGTGCAGCAAGGAATGATTTCAGTAGCAGCCGACACTTCAAGAAAACGATGTTTTAAAATACGTATATAGAAAAATACAGTATTTGTATGATATTTCTAAAATTCATATCACTTAATAACCCACCCCCCCCGCCCCACACACATAATTTACCTTCATTTAATACTGTTAAACTTTTGAAAATTGGATTTGTTTACAAACCCCCCCCTGTTAACCCGCGAGGCCCCCTCCCCCTGGAGATCAATTCTAGCTACGGGCCTGTATGGAAGTGACAGACATGAGTAGTCAGTGCTATGAACAACATATGGACATGTGTTGTGTAGTGGAACTGAGTGCAATGAGGGAATTTTTAGTGAAGAGAATTTATTCCTTCCGGACAACTTTCAGGAGGAATATAAAAAAGTAATCTAATAATAAAAAATATATATGCGCTGGAGTTGATGGAGGGCATTGCACAAGAGAGGACCCCCCCGCCCACACACATAAATTCCCATGTTTTTTTTAAAATGCACAATTGCAGAAGAATTATTTAAAAATAACTTTTGCAACCGAATGTTCATGTTCAGCCCAGCGACCCCTCCCTTCCCAAAGTAGGCCCCAGGTAACGCTCGTGTCGGAACCTACAGGGGAATCTTTGTTGATTTGATGAACTGGATAAGTAAAAATAATAATCAGCATGCACTTCATCCGATATTTGAACCCAGGACTTCAGATTGCAAAAATTAATATTTGGAATCATGAAACTCGTCATATTCTGCTACACCACGCAAATATCCATACCTCATACGGGATTCGAACCCAGTAATAATGAATGATGGGATCGAACCTGCCACTCGCAATGGGTGATGTAGCTATTCATCATTCATCCTCATAAATGATGAGCACTTGTCATAACGACAAGTTAAATGCTTGGCAGCAAATGACACAACTGAAATAAAATACTTAAACAACTAGAAACAAATAGTCACTCGGTCGATTATGTGAATCTTTGAACCTGAATCATGCATGTTATGGTTAGGATAGTTACCTGTCTACACTTAGAAGAATGATGATGAATTTAGTAACGTAGAGTAAAATAAAACTGAGCTCTCTCTATGCTTCGTCGCTTCTTGAACTAAGTCAAGATAACTCCTCCTTCCAATCTCTCCTGAAAGATGCTCTTCTCCGTTTGCAATCTAATCGCCAATTAATATGGTATTATTATTATTATTATATGAACAGGTAGGAAGACGGTATAAGAATAGAGATATAACAATATGTAGTCATTATCTAGCTTACATGTACTCAAGATAGCCAAAATTTGTATGAAACAACTGCTATGGCAAAAAAAACTAATGTCAAAAACAAAGAGATAAAGAATTTATATTTATTGAATAACGAAAAAGAATGTTACATCCAGTTGGCAAGAAATAAAGTTCCAGATTAATATTTTATGTATATTTTCATAAGTATTTATGTGCACAAATCTTCAAAGCCGTATGATGACTATAATCTTTGCTTCCAAATACGTTCAGAGGAAAAAAATAACATTAATTATACAATAAATACTAAACAAGTCAATTTTCATTGTTTAATTGATGTACTTCGTAAGGCTTTCGGGGGGGAGGTGCGGACCCCCTCACTAAGTACGTCCTTCCTCAGAACAGAATAAATTGCATGTTTATTTTTAATATTGGAAATTGTAAAGTAGTTTCGGCTGATTGAACTCTCAAACTTCTTAGTGCCCACCCTCAGGTTGAGAGGAAGACAAATAATGTATTCATGGTCAAATCTGAGCCACACAAAAGAAGATTAGAACAAAGAATTGTTAGAATTCTTTTTCTGTTTTCAAAACCAAAGTGTGTGTGTATATATACAGTAGGTATGCGCGTGTTTAAAACTTTAAATACTTCAAATAAATTAATTTTTAAGTTTTTTATTTTCATTGTTGAAAGTATGTCCCTTAGGTAATGTGTTTTCTTATTTTTGTGCCTGTTATAGTGTCCTTTTTCGAGTTTATGAAACGAAACTCGCACAAGTCTTATGGAAAATACAGTGGCATTAATCGCTTTGAAACTTTAGAAGATGTGGGAGAAAAGGAGGCTTTTCTTGCCACGTTAAATCCCATAAATTTAGGGCTGTATATTTGCAAGCCATTCTTCAGGCACCTGAAAATATTGGAAGGCTGTCGTAGTTGAGCGAGTTTTGTTAGCAGTTTGAAATATGTACTCAGTGCTTAAAGTGCAATCGCATGTAAAATTGTAACTTTTCCACTTAGACCACAAACGCAATATTTACAAACCCATTAAATGATGTACATGAGCTCCACTGGACACAAACCACAAATTAGCATCACCACTCATTACAAGATGACTTATGACTAACGATAACGCCGAAACGTTGAGGCGAGAAACGCCGCGAAATATGCAATTTAAACTGGAGATAACACTTCTCTTGTTCAAAATGAACTGTCTGAAGATGAGATATATCACTTTTAGTCTAGCTGGTGAAAGTTCGATTCTAAAAGAGATTGTCACGCTTCATTTATTGCAGTTTGGCGCAGAAATGACTGACAATACTTTGACCTCGTCCTGAACCAGATCTTCTCAGAAGGGAAGTTTCGTAGGAAGAGGTGAATTTTCAGGGAGAAACACCTGTTGTGTTGTGTGGGGAGGAACTTAGGGATGTGGGTGTATGTGGGTACATAAAACGGTATTTTGAGGTTGGCATGGTTAGGGAAATTTCACTCAGTAAGAATCACTGAGGCTGCATGGATTGTGAATCGTAATGCATTTCCTTTTCGTTCTGTGGTGTGCTTCGCAGCAAGCCAAAGCAGCAGGAAATGCATTATTTTGTTTCGGACAGATTTTATGCTTGAGGTAAAACTACATAATTTTGTAATCACTGAATTGCGAAAAAAAACTTGATTAACCACAATGAAGTGAGAGGCACAAATATAAGAAAAGTTTGCTTGTTTGAATTGTTGTTGTACGTCCACTTTATGTACATAAAGGCTAGTCGGGACTGGACCTACAGTTTAGAGTTCAATCCGAACCATTATGTGCCTCTACCGGGTATCGAACCCGGGAGTGCGTGATCACTAGGAGGCGACATTACCACTATGCCGTAGAGGAGGCCCAATAAAAAACTAAAACAAACAGGCAACTTTCTATCGTCGAAGGCTTCGAGAAGCCTACTCGTTGTACATCGCACTTCAAACTTTGGAAGCCTTTGCCAAAGTAATAATCCCATTATTGGAGTGAACGGGGTAAAAATGCTATCTTTCTATTTATAAGTGCGTTCTGTGTTGGAAGTGTTGTGTTGTGAGTGAATACTGTGAACATTGATTACGCACCATCTGTGCGTGGAAAACCATTAATGTTATTGTAAACTGAAAAGTAAATTTAAGGAAACAATTTTCGAAAATTTTATTCTCTGAGAGTGCAAAGTTGGAAATATGATTATGTTCAACGCTTTGGGTGATATCCTTCAATAAACATTTTATATTCAGTGGCCGATGAGATGAAAGAGTTTTCCAAATGCAAGAAATTTGGTAATTTCTCGCGAAGGTAAACCTTACATTTTCTCTTTGTCATTAAAACTAATATATCTCTCAAAATCTTATGCTTAGAAAAAACAGTAAAAACGCATGTAGAAATAACACCGATTTTCAATTAATAACACCGATTTTTGCCTTAAAGCGCGAGAAATAACACCGATTTCCAGTAAAAAAAAAATAACACCGAAATTTAGGGGAAAGTAAAACGAAAACGTGACGTCCCTATTTATGACCTATGACATTTCGTCATAGCTATAGTCTCTTCCGAAATTACAATCTTGAAAAAATCACTCCGAATTGAGCTATTAATTAATTTCTAGAATTTCCTATATTGAATGAATTGGCAATCAAATGTACGAAAATATATTTCACTTTATGAGGCTCCATAATGCAGAAAACCTGGTGTGAATATATCTACTTTAAGTGTAATAACTAATCAACGTTAGTGTATACTATGAAATTCCTACAGAGAAAACTATGTCTAGCTCTACAATCTGCAACACCATGCTAATTACACCATGCTTCTCGGCTATTCCACATATACTGCCAGAAAAATCGCATTGTCTACAATGTAACTCTTGCTATTGAGTATTTCGTGAGAGACAAATTGAGGAAACCCGTGTGAAATATGACATACATGTATTAATCCAGGAATGATCATATCCCCGATTACTATCAACAATGTCCTCGACTTGCGTTCTTTGTTCAGCTAATCGAATCTTTACAAGTTTTGTGAAGGGATATTTCAAAAGAGAATCATCTCCTGGCAATGCTTGAATGTAAAGTGAAAAATAGCCTTTGTTTCGAGGAAGAAAACCATCAGGGTACAAGATCACTCTCAGTTTGTACTCGTGTTTAATGCTGTAAAACGAGGGACTGAATATTCTCAGATCACAAATGTTTTTAGCTTTTTCTATCTCCTCAGCTATGTTTTCCACTTTCCACAAGAAACTCCCACGTCTTAGTACTATTATCTCCGTCTGCAATTCTTCGTTTGTTTTCCTCTCGCTCTCTAATTTCATTTGAATATTTTCTACTATGGCTTTTGCTTCTTCATTTCTTTTCCTCTCACTCTCCAATTTATTTTCCAAATTTTGAACTTTGCAACAGAGCTTATCGAAGGCACTTTTCGTTAGTTCCAAGTGATGCTGCATCTCTTTCTTCATGTGTTGCGTAATCCCTGCAGGAAAACCTACATAGCTGCACTGCATCTCCTTGTAAGCACACACAGCAAAGAGCTTCTGGCATTCTTCATCCAAATGTCGTTCAACGTCTTCTCTTGCAACTTCAACACCACACCTTTCAGGACAAGGAATCGGGCACTTCACACATTCTGCTTGGTGATCCTCCAATAATTGTCTCTCGACGTTCTTCTCACAATGCTCACACGGCACCAGTGCTTTCGGGCATTCGTTTCGATAGTGTTCATTAAGATCTTTCCTCGATAATTTAACACCACACTTATTACACCAAATACAGAAATGACGTAAAAAAAGGTGACTCTAGCACATGCAGCTTCGAAAATTATAGAACCCTGAGGAACCGCTGCAATCAGGAGGTAAGAAAAGCCAAGCGCCGATTCGCATACGAATTGCTCAACCACCAAAATAAACCGGACGTTCTATGGAAAAAGTTGAAAATTCTAGGTGTTGGGAAACAGAAAAAGGACGACTACATTCCTAAGTTTGCACCAGATGTACTGAATAATCATTTTTGTGACCTCCCGACTATTGAAAATAATGTCAAAATTGAAACTATTCGGAACATCGCAACGCACTCCACAAATGCTTCAAAATTTTGCTTTTCCTGGATTTCACCGGAAGACGTTAGAAAATCTTTACTTAAGATAAAATCGTCGGCCGTAGGAGTAGATGAAGTTTCCATTCTCATGATCAAAAAAATCCTCCACCATGTCCTTATTCCCATCACGGACATATTCAATTTCTCCTTGGTTTCTGACACATTTCCGTCGCTTTGGAAACTCGCCCAGGTACGCCCTATATCTAAAACAAGCAACGAAATCAATTTAAACAATTTTAGACCAATCAGCATCCTCCCAGCTCTGTCTAAGGCTCTAGAACATCTTATTAGTGGTCAAACCCGTGACTTCTTAGCACGAAATAACCTAATAAACCACTTTCAATCTGGGTTCCGTAGCAACCACAGCACATGCACGGCTCTCGTCAGCGTAACCGACGACATTAGGTTAGCCATGGACAATCGACAACTTACAATCCTTATTCTTCTCGATTTTACCAAAGCTTTCCAAACCATTGATCACGAAATTTTACTCACAAAACTATCATCCCTATTCAGCTTCTCGAACTCTACGGTTAACTGGTTCCGTTCCTACCTGTCTGGACGTCAACAATGTGTCGTCGACCCACATCGAAGATCATCCTGGAAAAGCATCCCCTGTGGCGTCCCTCAAGGCACCGTACTGGGCCCCCTCCTGTTTACACTGTATATTAACGACCTCCCGTCGGTGCTTAATCACTGTAGGTATCACATCTATGCCGACGACTTTCAATTATACTTTTCTATCCCTCCTCAAGAAATATTGAATGCAACCGAACGTCTAAACAACGACCTGAAAAAAATCAACAAGTGGTCTGTAGACCACGGCTTGCACGTCAACCCGACCAAAACCCAGTGTATGCTCGTAGGCTCCCCAAAGATTCTGAACAGAATTGACGAATTAAATCTCCCTAATCTTACGGTCAACGATAAACACTTGCCTCTTTCTACCACGGTTAAAAATCTGGGAATTACACTAAACAATAATCTTACCTGGAGAGAACACGTAAACTCCGTGTGTAAAAGAGCTTTCGGTGCACTATACTCTCTTTACCGGCTTAAAAACTTCCTCCCCGAACGTATAAAAACCAAACTTGTTCAATCTCTTGTTTTCCCTATTATTGATTACTGTGACACTGTTTACTCGGACGTTAATTGCGAGCAAGCTAAACGCCTTCAGCGAATCCAGAACGCCTGTGTCCGCTTCGTTTTCGACATAAAATATTCAGAACATTTGACACCGTATTATGCGAAGGTCGAGTGGCTGAAATTAAGTGATAAACGGATTTACCATAACCTTGTCCTACTGTACAAAGCCCTAGAAATAAAAGATCCAAAATACCTTTCCGGGCGGTTTCAATATCTTTCGGACTTTCACTCCCGCAACACCAGATCACGTGAAAAATCTCTGTTATCCATCCCTATCCACAGATCTAACTTCTACGCCAATTCGTTTGCCGTTACCTCTGCAGGACACTGGAACAGACTGCCCCCCGAAATCCAAGCCTCCTCCTCAGTTGTAACATTCAAAAGACAATTAAAATTATACATGCTAAACAATTGGACCTAGATTAAATTCCCAGAAAGAAATACGTTATACATTTAGCCCACGAAATATGCTTTCTATGTAGGTACTTGTGTGTGAATGTGTGTTTGTGTGTGTGTGTGTGTGCATGTAGAAACTGTATTGCTTTTATTTTTAATTTCTTCTAAGCTACTTTTTTTTCATTGTGTTAGTAAAAATAATGAGCAATGTACGTAATTAATGGTTAATCCAGGGCTTGACTGCTCGTATTCAAACTGTATTGCTTTCATTTTTAGTTTCATTTTACTTTCACTACTTTATTTTTCTTTTATTATTTTATTTTTCATTTATTTTTTTAATTTTTTAATTGTATACAATTAACTGTAAAGAAAAAAAATGATCCCTGTAATTAATGGTTAAGTGGAAGAGAAGGCATTAATGCCTTAACTTCGCCATGTAAACAAAGTCGTAAATAAATAAATAAATAAATAAATTGCCGCAGCGTACAAGTGCTGTTTCGCAAGTGTCGTAATATTTAGCTAACAAGGCCTCCCGTACAAACGAGTCACAGAACACACACTCAACCTTACGTATCTCGTACTTCTCTGCAAGATATATGTCGCTGCTGGAATTCATAACTTTGGAACACTGTGGTTGGTGAGTCTCGAGCAATTCACAAACCTTGTAGTGCTCTTGCATTGTGTTCGCCACAATAGATGTGCCGCAAAATATGCATTCTTTTTCACGCTTTAAGCAATATTCCTTCAAGTGAACGTCCATATTCTCCTTCGGAACGTGCCTTCCACACTCATAATAGGAGAACTTTGCCGCTTCGCATTTTGCTACGTGTTTATCCATATCAGACTTCCTTACTGCCTGGGTACAATGAGGGCATGCTTCCAGAGACCTTGGGCAACTTCCTGACATGTGATTAAGTACAGTGAAACTCTCACCCTGAAAACCACACATCAACTGACACTCAGCAATTTCCATCGAACACTGCTGTTCGTGATCTTCTGCTTCTTTGAACAAAATCATCGCTGAACAGTAGTGGCATTGAACCTTCCGTTTCTTGCAGCTCTCTTCCATATGTTGTTGGTACATGTAGCGAGGCATCTTCTGACCGCAGCCATTTCCACACTCGACTTCTTCCACTCCGCAACTTGAATGGTGTTCATCCAGTTCCTCCTCGTCAACCTCCTTCAAACAATAGGAACATGTTTTGAAAATAGTGGTTGGCATTGTTAGCGAATACAGTCGCCAGTTACTGCACCAAGCAATCACTCTCTCCAGACTGAACAGCGGGTAAGACGTGATATTTAGTAATGGTGATACATCGCTTGTATTATCTAATCAGAAATCATTTTTTTTCCGCCATCCATATTTTACCGTTATCGCTAATGATGAGGCGTGTTTACGCAAGTCTTGATCAGCTTATAACTTTATTTCCAGTGATATTTTTATCGGCACAGGGACAAGGATCTTTCATAAGTAGATCTCAACGATATTTGAGGAGGGGGGGCGGTCTTTAGTTTTAATTTCTATAGGTATTAAAAAATAGAAGGATTACAGATTCAATTACGTAAGGCAACAAACCTTGTTTAACCTTTAGACCGCCGAGCGGGTTTTTGAAAGTAGCCTCTCTCTGGCCGCCGCCTTTGCGCGCCATTTTTAAATTTTACACTTATTTCAGAAAAACTTCATATCTCGGAGACTATTTGAGCAATCTACTTCGGGTAATTTTTGTTTTGCAGCTAGAACATCAGGAAATACAAGCGTGCAAGAATAAAAACGCCAAAGCCAATAAGAGGGTTTGGGTGGACAGCGGCTCCCAACTTTCAATGAAAAAAATCATAAAAATGGGGAGTTTTTGCACATATTCGATAATGTAATGCACCCACGAACATGAAATTACTTTCATTCGGTTAAGAAAGACCATTCTTTTAGAATAAGGCTAACGTTTGCCATCCCTTCCCAAAATAGGAAAAAGAAGAGCCAAATTCCCTATTTTTATAATTTTTTAATTGAAAGTTTGGGGGACGCGGCCCACCTAACCCCTCTTATTGGCTTTGGCGTTTATGTTCCTGCACGGTTTCATACTCTAATGTTTTAGCTTAAAACCAAAAGTTACCCGAAGTAGATTGGTCAAATAGTCTACTAGTTATATATTTTTTTCGGTTTCGTCGAGGCCTTTTGGCGCGAATTTCAAATTCGTACACTTATTTGACAAAAAATGTTATAACTCGTAGACTATTTGACCAATCTACTTCGGGTAACTTTTGTTCTGCAGCTAGGACATAAGGGCATGCAACCGGGAAAAAATCAAAACTACAAAGTTAATAAGAGGGGTTGAGTGGGCCGCGGCTCCAACTTTCAATGAAAAAATCATAAAAATGGGGAGTTTTTTTCACATATTGTATAATGTAATGCACCCAGGAACATGAAATGACTTTCATTCGGTTGAGAAAGGACCATTGTTTGAAAATAAGGCTAAAGTTTGCCTTCCCTTCCAAAAATAGCGGGGAAAGAGTGGACAAACTCCCCATTTTTTTAATTTTTTCATTGAAAGTTGGGTGCCGCGGCCCACCCAACCCCTCTTATTAGCTTTAGCGTTTTTATTCCTCCAAATTTGCATGCCGTGATGTTCTAGCTGCAAAACAAAAGTTACCCGAAGTAGATTGGTCAAATAGTCTAGGAGTTATAACATTTTTTGTCAAATAAGTGTACGAATTTAAAATTCGCGCCAGCTTCCATACGTAAATTTGGAGTCGGGAGGGGAGTCGTGGGTGGATGGGTTTTTCTTCCACATGACATTTCAAAGTTTTATCTGAATATCTGTCAGCGTTTACAACCTCACATACAAGTATGAAGGTCCTAAAAGCACATGAACTTTTTAATCAGCACGATGGTCCGCCTATATTTTCGATGGTCCACTGGTGGACCATTGGCGAACTAAAGATTAATCAGAATTCAAACTGTTCGGAGTCAGTGTATGAAATTTAAGCCATCTTGAAACCCGTTACACGTCTCCCTCTACTAATTTCAGTTCATGATCTAAATTTTAACTTTAGCCGGTTAACAGTTAACCACGTCACAGTCCTCTCTCCTTCTGGTCCTGAAGACCAGATATTGGTTGATATCTCACATATTTTGTCTTATTTTATAACTTCCTATCATATGCACTGACGTTTGTATGTTTTCTCCAAATTAATAATAAAAACAGCAAAGATTATGTATTGTTGCTGTTAATATTCTTATCTGATGGAGGCACATCTGATGGAGTAGTTCAGATTCCACTCAAAAGTGTAGGTTCACTTGCTCAGGCCTATATGTGGACTTAAAATCACAACTTACAATCATGAACCATTTGTTTGCCAATGAATTGTTTTCTGAACAATCGCTGCACTTTAACAACCGACTTCGTTTCGTAATAACTACGAACACAGAAAACGCGATGCTCAACGCTCCAACGGTCCATAGTGACTGTTGCTGTCTTCATATGAAATGGCATCCTATCCTCTTCTATTTCCCCCGCAATCCACTACGTTGTAGTGGAGAGATCTCCTATAATGAGGAACAATATTATAATGAGAGATAGATTATACAGGGTGGCGCGGAGCCGACTGACACATTTGAAAGTTGAATATATTACGCATGTGCGATAGGATATAATTCTCAACAGGCTCCCGCCTAACTTTATCTGCATAAGATATGCTGGTTTGCACTTCTTGGTTTTCATTTTTCCTATTAGACTTGATTTCCTCTAAGTTAGGTATACTGTAAATGAAAATGTACAAATACAGAAATGGATAGGAAAGTCACTTATCCCTAGTTGACACTCCAGCCTCGAAAAGAAGAACAGAGAATGCAGAGGAAGTTGCAAATGAAGAGTAATTAATCAATCAATAGTCTGAGTCGACACGACGCACGGTATTGAGAGAACGGCCCATTCTGAGTAACTCGCAAGCGAAAATCGTGTAGCCCAGTTCTGAATAATCATGTGCGTTGCGGAGTGGTTAGCTCAGCACTCTACGAGGCCAGAGGAAGTGGGTTCGAATTCAGGCTTGGGCATGGGTGTTCTTTGTGAGGTCCCTTCATCAATTTAATCACATCGTCATTATCTATTATCTACTATTATCACTGTCTTCGCGATTAGACAAAAGTGGTATAAAAGCGAGGTAAAATAACGACATGAAGTCGCTAAGGCGCTATTGGAAGAAACAATCAAAGATAAGGAAAAATTCTAGATGTTACAGACAATTTTTCCCGGGCAATACAACTGTTCAGTTCTTTAATCAATAGTTGAAAGTAAGACCGGGAGAGTCTTCTATCTGTTGTTGTCCATTGCCAGTTCTAAACTTAATTCTCATGTTATACTCTAGTTCGTCTTTGGTCATTTCATCTTCAAAGTTAAGATAGCAAATCTCTTCTATTAGTTCCTGGTCCTGATAGGATTTCGGAACATTGTAGAGTATCACCAATAGGTTTCTCTTTCTGGTCTGTTCAATGACTAGACCTTTGGACTGTAAGACTGGATTGTCCTTCAGTTTCTCTGCCTTTTGTTTGGTTGCCAATTTCATAATAACTGTGTTTGGATGTGAAACATGGAGCTCCAACAACAGTGCGTACACCCGAGAACTTGCAGAGAGTGAGGGAAGCATTTGAACGTAGTCCACAATGCTCGGCACGCCAGCAGTCTCTAGGGATTCTTGAAAGACCGTGTGTTCAGAAGGCATATCACAACTCTTCAACAACTGAAAGAAGACATTGTTGAGGAAGTAAAGGCTATTGATGAGGAACTACGGAGATAACTTCCAGAGACGTCTCCAATAATGCGTTGATGCCAAAGGAGGCCCACCTGTCTAATGTAATTTTCAAAAAATGAACTTGTAAGTTGTTAGTAATAAAATTGCATACTTCAATTCACCATTACATACGGCTTTCCTTATTCTCCTTCCTTTCTTTCATCATCTATGAACATATCAAATGTGTCAGTCGGCTCCGCGCCACCCTGTATCTTAGCTTTAATGTCATCAATGCTAGAGACTACATTTCCCTGCCCAAGTGCTATAATTGTAATGAATTGGGTCACAATACTGTCAAAAGGATAAAAAAAACCTGTGGGAAATGTGGCGAAGGACATGAAGAACAAACTTGTCCATCAGCGAATATAAAGATTTGTATTCCATGTAAAATTCGCCAAAGATTTTGTCAAGAAAAAGCCTGACCAACTTTTAAGGATCTATATGACAGACTATTAGCTAAGATAGACTATGGAAATTAACCGTCAACAGATCCAATGCAATAACAAATTGAAATTGAGAGTAATTCAATTGAATGCTCAAGGGGCTAAACTTGCAACAGACGAACTCTGTGCATACATAAGTAATAATAATATAAGTATAGCTTTAATTCAAGAACCATACCACGTGCGAGGAAAATCATAGGTTTTCTTATGGGAGTACAAATAATTTCAATGTCAAATCATCCCAAAGCCCTGACCATTATTGCCAACCAAAATATCAAATGTACGTGGTTAAGATATTACTCTTCTTCACACTGCATGGTCATTGAAATTTCCATTCAAGATGATCTATGGATAATCTTCAATTCATATTGTCAGTTTAATGATCCGCTTGGAATCTATCTACAACACATGGAAAGACCAGTGACTGCCCTGTCAAATAAGAAGCTACTAATTTGTATGGATCCCAACGCGAAATCAAGGATGTGGTTTAGTAAAGACACTGATAAGTATGGCGTTGAACTCGAAGACTTCATTGCAAGTCATAATCTTCAGAAAATAAACAGAACATCTAACATTACCACTTATTGTAATAATGCTGGTGCTAGCTCAAATATACCTGACCTTATCTAATTTTCTTGGGCAGCCATCACTTAATAACTGGTGGGTCAAAAGAGATTTAATCTCAAGTGACCATCGCATGATTGGTTTCAACCGGGTTCGATCCCCGGCCGGTTCAAATCCGGGAACGTTTCTAACGTTGGAAGCTTCCCCGGCGCCCACCCAGCGTCGAATGACATTGGTACCTTGGGGAAAACGCTGGGGGTAAAGGTGGTCAGGGACGTGATGCTGATCACATCACCCCACTCATGACCGGATCAAGAAAGTGTGGGGCGTTACCCCCACACCCCTATACACCTTCATGGCGTGGTGTTAAGCACAGGGCAGCACTTTACCTTCTTTTCTTACCTTTAAATATGATATTAGACAAAGAAGAAACCTGGATACTAGGAGAGCAAATACAGCTGAGAGACAAGGACGAACAACTGTTAAGGAACAGAGTCACAATGGAAAACAGTCTGGAAGTCAATATATACAAAATCTGACAGCTAGTTTAGATCAATTATCTTAAACCAACTTACCCAGTCAAAAAAGTAAGTCGAAAGTTTGGCCGGCATACATACTTAAAAGGAAAACTATAACCAATAGACTTAGGAAGTTATATCAGCGTGCCAAAACTGAAAGAGATAGACTTTACTTTCTTGCCCAATATAGGGATTCTAAGTGGAGATATGCAAATCTCTTAAAACAATACAAAATAAAGAAATGGCAGTGTTTGTACAAAAAGAATTAAAGAATAGTCCATGGGGTCTCCCATATAAAATAACAGCCAAAAAGGTTAGACCTAATACGGGTTTATCCACGGCGAGGAGACTTGACAATACCTATACCGAGTCCTGGGAGGACATATGTCAACTGTTACTGGACACTCTGCTCCCAAGTGATGATATTGCAGAAGACAAGAATCTACAAGCAACTATCAGGAACAGTGTTATAGAGGATTATGATAACAACACCCTGGTTATACCATTTGCTAAAGAAGAGATAGCAATTATCACAGACAAATGAATATATAAAAAGGCTACATCCCCAGATGAGGTGATAAATGAAATCTTAAAGATAAGAAAACATTTATTGACCTTTAGAATGTATACATTCATAACTTTATCATACATTTCATTGGATCACATATTCACTACATCTCATTACAAAGCTTTTCCTTCTGAATTTAATTGATATACAAGATACACTAGTTCATGGAATGAATCATGATACAATATTTAATTAGAACATGAAGAAGACAGTAGTGCAGAACATATTGAGTGAGTATAAAAGAATACTTTTTGAGACACATATACATATCTAAAGGGGGTAACTCCCGAAGTAGCCCGCCTCCACCCGCGTACTTTCGAGGGCATGCTCTTAATGTCCTGGTACTTTTAAATAAACCAGGACGTCAGTTTCCTGAATTTAAACGGTTCCCCCGCCTTTTTATCCTCCTTCTTTTCGTTATTATTTTCAAACATAAAATACAAATACAAGTACAAAGAAAAGAGAAAAGAAAATACATGGAGATTCTATACATAGCTACATTTAATATTTTTTAGTTTGTATTGTTTTAATAGACCGTTCTGGTGACCGGTACAAGTCTTAAAGATTTCTTGTAAATTGACTGTGCATTTGTATGATTGGTAATTAATTAAACTTGTTAATAGTAGTTATGGATTAATTTGTGTTAGTTTATGGGTTAGTTTCAGTTATCGTATAGATAGTAGGGAATGCTATGTACAGGAGGGACAACCACACTGGTATCCAGAACTGTTTTAAGCTTGAGGGGAGAGTATGATGGGGTGAGAGTTTAGATTGGATCTTAAAGATATTTAAAAATCAATTGTTAGAACGACTCCAAGTAACTTATAATCAATGCTTGGCTACTGAGAGGTTTCCCAAGTCTTGGAAAAAAGCCATTGTTGTGATATTAAAAAAAGATGAGAATCGGGACCCTGATGAAATTATGTCCTATAGACTTATCTGTCTTTAAGACAATGAAGGAAAAATCTTCGAGAAGTTACCCGCCATTAGACTACAGGAAAGACTGAAGATGACAGAGGAATCTGACTGCCAGAATGGTTTTGTACCTGGGCGCTCTATCGAGGATGCACTCTACAACGTTACCCAGTGTGACGTTTTTCTGCGCGGATCGTAATAAAAATGTATTACGTTAATTTTCCGCGTAGAAAATCCGCACATTTCTCCTCATGAACTTCGGTACGCTTTGCGTCAGTGTTATCGGATACTAGTTGATCGATTGACCGCCAGAGGCATTTTTTCTGTTCTGCGATCACGATCGACGAGAGACAGCAGTTCGGAACCAGCTTGAGAGTCGTAAAGGAGTTTTGGTGTGACGACATGAACTTGGAGAGAAGCAGCGACTCGCGGGACTAAACGTAACTCTCCGTCGTCGGTTACAATTGGTAAAAAATGGGATTACTTTCTTTCTTCGAACAATACGAGAAGCTGTTCCATTTTTGCATCGTGTGATAATAAGACGTTAAGCTGCTGGTGTTTTTGGACGAACGATGCCAACCCACGAAGATGATTAAGCGAAGCGTTCTTTGACCTTTGACCAGTTGGATCGTCGTTTTCTTCCTTCCCGCAGTGTAACCAGAACTATGAAGGTTCGATGGGACAAGTTGGAGGAGGGAAGATACGAGTACCAGGACAGCATACTTCGCACGTGCATGGAGACGACCCATTGGAAGGCGTTCCCCCTTTGATTCAACAGTGGTCAGCTCTATTTAACCATGGTGTACGATTGTTCAAATTATCGAGGTATGTACTTTACGACCATTTTTTTATAAGTGAACAGTGAATGCGTGCTTTGACTAATATACGTCTTTTTTTTGACCGAGTTACAAGTTGAAATATTGAGAGAAACGGACGGCAAAAAAGGACAAGTCAAATAGAAGGCAATTTAACGATTCATTCCCAGCTTATACGACGTCGTCGCGGTTGGTCTTGTGGAAAACTAAAGCGACGCCCGGTTTCAATTTTTGTATAAGTAAGACAGGCACTAATTAGAATCAATCGAGTACAAAAGGATGGGGAATACAATTTATATAACTGTTGGTTAGCATATGGTGCATAAATAACCTTCGCGCATATTTGTTAAGTTGGATAAGAGCATCAAACAAAAAGAGAGGGGTTTGTCTCAAAAGGAATAAGGCACGTGTAATACTGCTAAAGATTGACCTTTGTAGATTTTAACGATATCGTTGTATACGTTATTCTGATGTTGTCAGTTTTTTCTATTTTTATTGTATTATCTTCCGGTTAAATTGTTAAAACTTTTGAAGATTTGTTGTAGTGGGGGTTAGAAGAAGAAATTGTTACAATTATCCAATGTACATGTTGTTGATTCAAATACTAACCATTCTTCGCTGCGAGGTTGGTATAATAAATTTTGACTAAGTGTCGCAAATTAAGTATTGCAGTATATGTTTATCCCTACACAAAGAAGAAAACTGAACTTTAGGTTATATACTGATGAAACAAGGTTGTGAGTTATTCTGGGACGGACTCGTGTCAGTATTTACTCGTTAGTTCAAGAGTTAACTTGGTCACAGCTTCATATATGTATTTTTTTTACCTTATTTTCAAAATATCTGTCTTCAATGGATCGATTGGTCCCGTTTAATTTGGATCTCGTCAGAGACTGAGGTGACAGTACAAAATACTCGTCGTTAACCTCCAAACCGTGACTTTTGTGACTGATTGTTTTTTTTCCTGTTTAACGTACATGTAGAGTTCTTTCCACGGACTCTTTGCGCGTCTTCTAAATTTTGATTATTATTATTATTATTATTATGTACGCAACCTCTCAGTTACAAAGTTCCTGGTAGCAGATCTGGTTTGATCATATATATATATATATATATATACAGGGTGTTTCTAAAGGTCGTTTACAACGCTTGGGAGGTGATTCCTCACACGAAAACAAGCAAAAAGTCTAAGTTCCATTTTTACGACTGAGGCTTCGTTTCCGAGATAGGAGCCTCGCAAAAGGTGACAAAGTGATCGTCACACCTAACTGGGACGAATACTATAACAGATAGAGAGGCGGTTCCAAGGGAATCATAAAGGAATCGTATGTGCTCAGTCCGGAAGTCACTATGAAAAGTTCACTGCACGCATGCGCAATGGAGTCCTCAAAGGAATTGGGGATTTCCAGCAAGAACAATACATGGAAAGGGTATGTAACGCAGCAAGAAGGACCGTGACAATGAGAAATGCGTTAAAGACAACACATCCCGACCTCAAACATCAAAACATGAGCACCGAACACAAAATCCGAAAAGTTGAGCACGGTTGCATACCCCAGTTACACGCGAGGAATGAACGAATCATGTCATGTGGCATACGAGAGACACATTACTCCACCAGGAGGAGGGAAAGAAAAACACATTATCAGGTGATTGCGACAACGTGTATTTTTACACGCGACAACTACGTAATATCCCCCCCCACACACACACAACAAACAACAAATGCTACAATGTCTTATGCACAGACAGTGCGTGTCACTGTACACCAACTGAAGATGTCATTTTCACCACACAAAGGGGGTGGGGAGCAATACCAAAAGTGTTCGCACGCGATCATTGTGACGTAAAAGAGGCCAGTTTTGGAAGCGCTGCACAGGCAAGTCTGGCTCTCGTAGTCTACGTTTGACCTTCATGACTGCTGTTCCCGCGAGAGGAGCTCGAAGGGTTGGTTCTCTCCGGCAGTCGTTCCAGTCGTGTTGCAGGTGCTGGGATATGATCAGCAGTTCGCTCTAGGTTGTCATACGCATTGAAGAGTACTAGTATGTTGTATTGAAAGAAGTTGACGTGGTGGAGTGGGCAAGTCAAGTATCGCAACAATTGGTCTGTGGTGTTCGTACGGTGATACGGCCAATTTGTGCAGTGTGCCAGTGTTAAACAAAAACAATACTTTGCAGTTCCAGCTCCCTATTACACAGATGGCTGCGTATACGACCCAGCAGCTAGCAGACATGCATCTCATGTATGGGGAGGCACGTGGTAATAGCCGCGAGGCAAGGCGTCTTTATGGAGAACGCTTTCCACATAGACCTTTACCGTCTCACACCTTCTTTCAGGTAGTGAACAATCGACTGCGTGAAACAGGGTCAGTGTTACCACCGCGGCAAGAAGTTGGAAGACCCCGAAGTGTACGCACACATCAGTTTGCAGAAGATGTGTTAACAGCGGTCGCAGAACATCCTGGAACTAGTACGCGCGTGCTCGCTCGGGCACGAAACACGTCTCATGTGAATGTTTGGCGAGTGTTGTCAGAGGAAGGAATGCACCCTTTTCAACTGCAGAAAGTACAAGAACTGTTACCTCGTGACTTTCGCCCTCGTATGGAGTTTTGCCAATGGTTGTTGCATCATCTGGACACAAACCCTCACTTCGGGACAAACG